>NW_019154097.1:27247710-27268769 GCF_002288905.1 Enhydra lutris kenyoni | reverse complement strand
AGCCCACCCCGCGCCGCCCGCCGCCCGGCCCAGCCCGCCACGTCGCCCCCGCCCCCTAAGCCGCTGTTGCCATGGCGACGGCGAGCCGAGCCGGCCGCGGCCGAGGCAGCCCGAGCCCCCCGAGCGCGGGGGTTGGTTGGGGGTGCGCTGGGGGCGAGGGGGCGGGGCTGCGAAGGGGCAGGGATTTCCACCCCCTGCGCCGGGGCCCGGGCTGTGGCGGGCCCCCTCACCCCTTCCCTCGACGAGGGCACGCCCCCACCCACCCACAGGAATCCACCGCCCGCACCCCGTCCCGGCTTGACACTGTGTCGTCCTCCACTCATGAGGTCCTACAGATGAGGAAAACTAAGGCTCTGAGGGAAGGCGTGTGATCAGTCCTCTGGGGCCACCGCCTGGTAGTACCCTGGCCACCTGGCCCCCTAGCCTGTGTGCCATTCCTTCAGTAGGCGACCCTCAGGGGGAAGCCCCTTGCCTGGAACCTTGGTATTTCAGCGGGGGCAACCACCTCAGGGACAGGGTCCCTAGCACCTAGCTCAGGCAAGGGGCAGAGGCTGAAGGATTTGCTGAGTATGCCTAGTGCCTGCTGCAAGATTAGCAGCCACGTCTGAGAGAAGGCTGGGCCTTTGCTTGGCAGGCTGCTGCAGGGCCCCATTCATGACCCATGGTGGGTAAAGGTCCGTTCCTAGGAGGAGTATGGCAAACCTCAGCCAGGGCCCCCATTCAGGCCATTTCATCTGTCCATCTTCACAGGACAGAGCTTAATCCCATCCCCAGACCCCAGGAGCTACTGGTCCCATGGAAGACACAAGGAAGAGACAGCAGGCAGGTTGACTAGTGCTTCCTTTATAGGGGAGGGAAGATTTAGGGGCTCAGAGCCACAGCCTGGGGTGGCCAGGACTTGCAACTACAGAAGGCTGGAGGAAGAGGAAAACTCGTGGAAGGCAAGAATTCCCTGGGGGAGGAATTGCAAGGAGTTCTGGGGTCTCACCCCCCCCACCCCAGCCTCAATTCCAGGTGGTATAAGGACAGAAGCAAAGGGGAGAGCAACTCATTTTGAAATCAAGTACGCGATCTGATCACATTTCATCTGTCATACAATAAAGAATTCAGAGGTAGACCTTTGCTATAGGCCAAGGCCTATGCTGGATCTGTCCATCTCTGCACCCCACCCTAGTCATGATGAGGTGAACCCTTAGCTGGACACATCATCTCATGTCCCCCACACAAACAAGAAAATGACAGAAACCCATTACCTCTTTCTGCAAATGAAGAAATCCTGCTCAGCAGAGAGGTAAGATGACTTGCCCAAGGACACACCATTTCCAGGCCAGCCTACTGCCAGAGTTTTTTCCAGAGAACCCCCACCCCTACCCCGCCCATTCTCTTCAGGCTTTCCCTTAACTCTTCCTCTCCCTCGGTTTCTCCCATCCAGAGAAGACCTATCCCTGTGGCACCCACCAGAACTCTGCACATCCTCCAGGGCCGCCGCCAATCACCACCTCATCCAGGCCTTCTCAGGCAGTGGGGTCCAAATGCCTCTTTACTTGGCAGCTCGGTGTCACCCAAGCTACTCTAATCAGCTGTAGTTCAGCAAATATCTCTTAGGTGTCAGGGACCACAGGAGGGACCCTCCTCCAGAGAGCGAACCCCAATGGAGAGGGACCACAAAGGGTGGCAGGCCCAGGAGCAGTAGGCTCTCCGGGAGCCTCGGCATGAAGGCAGGAATCTGCACTTCTGTGTAAGCTCTGGGCGCCCCCAACCTTGGCCTCATGCCGGTTCGGCGGGGAGGGGAGATGCACCTGGCAAACTTGGAGGGGTTCTTCTCTCACAGGTGTTGTCAAGCAAGTTCCCCAATGGGCTTGTACTTTGTCTTGGTTTTTATTTTCTACACCGAGAAAAATTTCACAATTTTTACACTCTTGTAGTACAAAGAACCATGAGGCATTTTTCACAATTTATGTAGTCATTAGGTAGCTATTGACAGCTTTATCCTATTTCTGAGTTTTTGGGTTTTGTTTCTTTTTTTTTAAGACTTCTTCCTTCTAGGAGGTTGAGTGGGATGAGTGTCACTTCCTCTTCCCCACCTCTCCCCCTAGGGCTAGACTTAAGGCTCCTCCGACAAGCTGCCTCCACCCTGAAGACTACCATCCCCCACCAAACCAAGCATGACCTTGGGGTCTCAGACTCTCTGTAACATTCATTAACTCATTCATTCATATTTATCCAGAGCCTACTATGTGCTAGACACAGTAACCAACTATAAGGAAGCAGTGTGCAGATTAATAAGAGGACAGGGGGCTCCTATCCATTGGGAGAGTGATTCTTTAGGGGAATGGGGAAGGTCCCTGTTAACCCTTCGTCACACCCTGAAGGACCTTGTTTCCACTAGAGGACCCAACTCAGCGCTCTGCACGTAGTGGGCTTAGCAAATGCTCATCATCCCAGAAAGCCACGGTTGGAAGGGGACTCAGATCCAGAAGACCGGATAAAAGGGTGAATGAGACCCAGAGAGGGGCGAGGACTTTCCCAAAATCACATAGCAAGGTTAATTAAAGACCCCAGACTCCCTACTCTGCCCAGCCTCGCGGCTTGCTTACTGACCTCTTTCCTGGGGTGGAGGGTCAAGGACGGCTTCTCAGCCAGCCCTGGCCTTGGATGAAGAGAGATGAGCTTTTTCTCCCTTCCCTTCATGGGCTGGTCCAGGGACATGATTTCTGGAGGCGGCTGCAGCTCCAAATTCAAAAAGCATCTTCAAGTCAGAAAATCTTATTCTAAACCCAAGTCAACCTTAGTGAGAGGGAGTAAGCAAACTGTGTCCCTTCTTTCAGAAAAGCAAGGTTCTTGAGGTCCACTTTCTAGGACTGCCACGGAGCCAGTTCTGAGCCCTGGTTTGCCTGCCCCCCCCACCCCCGCTCCCCATTCTCAGCTAGCGGCCTACTCCCAGCCTCAGTGTCCCTCTCTGTAAAACAGACTTATGATGATCCTACTTTATAGGGTTGTGGGAAGGATCAAATGAGGCAAGCTATCGCCGGTAAAATAGTAAATATTCAGCCACTACATGCAATCATTGCCAGTTTTACTATTATCATTACTGATGTTGGCGGGAGCACAGACACCGACTTTTGCCCTGAGAAGGCACATGACCACCATGGGTGGGAGTCTGTCTGGGCTCCCCCAGGGGCCTGAAGGCTGTCTCGCAGCAGGGACAGGCTGGTGTCATGCCTTGTGGATGAATGGACACGCTTGCAAAATGATCCTGGAGCCACTGAATGTCATCCTGCTTGGTAGTTTTGAACGCTTTTAAACAAGCACTTTTTTCTACAGCAACCTCACAGAGACTCCCAGTGTACAAAGTGTGCGAGCCGGGGGCGGCCGGGGCTGCTCAGAGGGAGGCCTCAGCTTTCATTCACCAGAGCAGGGACTGAAAGCTCAGTGAGCGCCAGCGCGCTCTGCGAGGACGGAACCTGCCAGATGGGATGTACAGCCTCTCCGAACCCAGCCCATGGCCACGGTCCCCTGTGCCCGAGGCTGCTGCCCTCGAGACTGGGCGGGGACAGCTGTGTAGCCTCTGCGCCTCTCTGTGACGGCCAGCTGCCCTTTCCAGCCAATCCGCACGGGTCCCCTGGGTCCCCTGGAGGGAAGGACCCCAGTTCTCGGCAGCTCCCCCACCCATTTCCTGCCACTATGCCACCATCCTGACATCCCGCCCTAACCTTGCTCACCCCTTCCTCGGGATGTTCTGAGAAACTTTCTCAAGGGCCTGAAAGAATTCCAGACACAGGATTTGTTCATTCCCCCATTTCAGTCGATTCCAAGTGAGGCCAATGGAGAGAGAGGACCAAGTTGTAGATATCCTACTCTGCTGGGTCACTGCCTCGGAGCACCCACCGGACCCTTCCCAAGCCCTCGGAGGGAGGCCCAGAAGGGCCCCATGCCTGTTATTGGGAACGCAGGGAGGAGGTGTGCTGCTGAATGCAGGTGGGGAAACAGAGGCTCGGGGAAGTTATGCCACTTGCTGGAAGTGACAGAGCTCTTAGGTGGTCCAGCTGGGGGCTCTAGCCCCTGGGGTGGGCAGGGTGGGGGCCCTCTCATATGCCCCCGCATACAGGCCCCGAAGGCCAGACTGGGAACTGACAGCTCAGCCCCAACCTCCCAGGACCACAGGCCAGACCAGAGGAGAGAAGGGAAGTGCCCTCTCTCCCTGACCACAGGGGAGGGCATGGTCGCTCAGGGCGGGGACGCCTTGCCCAGGCCCAGCCTCACATATGCTTCACGCACAAGTCACCTAGGCAGTATGGAGGAGACCATGGGTTTGCATTCCAGAGCCACCACTTGGCAACCCAGAGGTGGCATGTCACCACTGGTGTTGGAGCCATCTTTGAACCTGAGTGTGAAGCGCCAGGCCCTGTGCCTGGCACATAGTAGGCGCTCTGTCAAGGGTGAGTCCCTCCCCCCAACTCCACCATCTCTTTGGGGCTGCATCCGCCATCTTGTCTTCACCGCCCTCTCCCCTTCCAACCCCCAGACCAGTAAGTAGGCCTGACCTGCCTTTGACTCCCACTGAGACCTCGCTCCGAATGGAGGCAGAACCCGGTGGGTTCTCCCTCGGCCCAGGCCCCGCTCCTCCCCCAGCAGCTGTCTCTAAGGCCTGTGCCCAAACAGCCTTCAAGGAAGGAAGCTGTTTTAACAGGTGTGTCTCTCAGGATCTTTCTGCAGCTTTGCACGAATGCCAAAATCACACCCAAAGCACAAGAAAGGGAGGGGAAGACCTCATCTAGATAGTTCCGCCTCTCTCAGCCCCAGGAGAGGAGACTGGCAGGGGACACTGGCTGGCAGGCCGTCCCGACGCCTCAGCAGGCTCAGGCTCCAGGAAGAGGTGCCGCTTCCAGAGTCACAGGGAGAGCTGCAGGGCCCAGATCTGGCCCCCAGGCCAAGGTCCGCACCGTACGGACAAGGCACCCAAGGCGCGGGGGGCAGGGCACTTGCCCAGAGTCACTGAGCAAAGCAGTGGCAGAGCAGGGCAGAATCTTGGTGCCCTGTCTCCCTACCCAGTGCTCTCTGCAGCACCCCAGCCTTCAAGAACCTCTCAGCCTCCCCACATTTCCTCTCTCCAGGCCTCAGTCTTCCCTTCTGTATCGTAAGGGCTGGCTTGGGTGATCACCAAGCTCCATTCTGGCACAGACACTCGGGAAGTCTAAGAAACTGAAGCTGGGGCGCCTGGGTGGCTCAGTGGGTTAAAGCCTCTGCCTTCAGCTCAGGTCATGATCCCAGGTCCCTGGGATCAAGCCCCGCGTCGGGCTCTCTGCTCAGCGGGGAGCCTGCTTCCCCCTCTCTCTCTCTCTGCCTGCCTCTCTGCCTACTTGTGATCTCTGTCAAGTAAATAAAATATTTTTTAAAAAAGATAAATAAGTAAATAAAAAAAATAAAAAACTGAACTATGGGGTGCCGGGTGGCTCGGTCAGTGAAGTGTGTGCCTTCAGCTCAGGTCGTGATCCCAGGATCCTGGGATCGAACCCCACATCGGGCTCCCTCCCTGCTCGGTGGGGAGCCTGGTTTTCCCTCTCTCCCATCCCTGTTCATGCTCTCTCTCAAAAAAATAAATAAATATAAGAAACGGAAACTAGAGCAGCTGCCTTCCACAGCTGGGATCTCCCAGGCCAGGCACTAACAGTACCAGCGACTTCTCTGGCTTTGCCTGAGTCCTTCAGATGCACAGTTCCTCCTGCCTTCCTGCCTTCCTTCCCTGTTCCTGGGGCTCGGCCCTCAGTAGGCTGCCGGGCTTCTGGGAGGTATGGATCCCTCCAAGAGGGTCCCAGCGGGGAATGACTCACTAATGGTGGAAGGTCAGACATCGTGACAAGGGACAGAAGGGAGGCACCCGAAGCCAGGATTAAGTCAGTGCCTTCCTGGTAGCCACCGACTCGAAGGCCACCCTCTGCCCACATGACACATAGCCACTACCTGCTCCTTTGAACCTCAGACCTCCACGCTCCAGCTTACCCAGTGAGGGCAGCCAGATTACTTGGGTCACACAAAAAAGAACCAATTCATGAGCCATGAGTCAGCAGGGGGCTAGTCCTTGGCACATAAGGGTCACTCTTGCATTAAACACTCATCGGTTAACCACACTTAAACACGTGCACACAGAGAACTGCACACGGTCAGAAACGCACACGAACTCAAGGGCATGCATGCATACAAAGATACATAAGGGGGGTGTGCCTACGAAGAAACACACACCTCTCCTCACCACCGCCACCCACAGATACACACACATTGACAAGCACACATACAAATACACACATGCAGTCGTGAAACATGCAAATAAAGATAAAAATACACATACATACTCAGCTTTTACCAGGCACACACAGAATGACACACAAGCCAAGGGAAAGTGGCCCAAAGAGCCAGGTTCAAAGAGCTAGGAGCCCAAATCTCAGGTCCAAGGGCAGAAAATGCTGCTGCTACCATAGTTCCCCTGATACCTGTGAGGGATCTTACTTTGTTCCAGAATCCCAGAACATCCTATTTGCTCCTCTCACACCCTAAAAACTGGCCTTTCTAGCTCCCTGAACATGTGCTTTCTTGGGAGTCCTGTAGCCCAGCACATTGTTCCTCAGTGGCCAAGCCCTACCCAGAGCCGGAGACCCATGCCCCAAACATTTCTCCTTCTGCCATCACCATGCCTAAAACTCCAGGAATGCGCAGGTAAAATGCAAATACTTTTTGCCCGCCCTCCCCCAAGGGGCATGGTAGCAAAGGGTTCCACCGCTTAATGGCTATGGGCTTAAGCTATGGGCCCAAGGCCAGTGACCTAACCATCCGAGTCTGTTTCAATTTCTGTAGAATGAGGACAACGGTAGCCACCTCAAGGTTGTTGTAACAAGTCCATGAGATCATGCATGTAAAGAACTTAGCCCATTTCCCGGCACTTGTAAACATTAGCTACTAACATCATCATGGTCATTGTCACGGTTTTTATTGCTTGGACTTTGACCACCAGGGGACAGCCCTGCCCTTAGCCAGAAGGAAAGAGAGTTTACCAAAGCAAACTGTGGAACACAAATCGCTTTTGATGGGGGAAGACTGCTGGTCAAGTCTTGTTCATGGTGTATTCCCTGGGCCTCCCCATGTGTTGAGTCCTGGAAGGGACTTTCCTCCCGCAAGGATCCCATTGTCCAGCTGGAGAGGTGGCACTGGCCCTTCCTAGACACTCCCAGGAGCCTCTGCAGCTTTGCTATCTCTAGTCTTGCCTCCCTTTCCTTGTCCATTATCCAAGGGCATCCAGAGGGGTCCTTGAAAAAGCAGATCAGATCTTGCACTGACCAGCTCTACCCCCTTTCACAGCTCCTAGGGCTTGGGGATAAAAGCCTATCTCCTTGGTAAGGCCCCTATGGCCTCTCATGATCCATCCTCTGGGCTCCAACCCCAGTGTCTTCAGTGGGATTTTCAGAATTACCAGTCCCTCCTGCCACAGGGCCTTGGCATAGGCTGTTCCCACTGCCTGGAATGGAGGCCCCCTTTGCCAAGGGGATCCTGCACACCCTCAGTCTCTCCTCACAGTCTCTCCTCAGAAGCCTATCAGAAGCCCTCAGATTAGGCCAGGTCACTCTGCAGACTTATCATAGTCGTATTTATACAGGTGTTTATTTCACACCTCCCTTCCTCACAGGATTGTGGGGGCCGTGGGGGCCTGGGTTCCCAGAGCAGGACATCTGGCAGGTATTCCTAAACACTTCCTGAGTTAATTAACAAATATTTATGATATGCAGGAGAAAGCAGAAAGGTGAGAATATGCTCTGGGAAGTCTTTTAATGGTCAATCTGGGAGGGCTTGCTGGAGGAGGCAGCTTTTGAAGGCCTAATAGAAACACTGAAAGTGAGGCAGTGGGGGATCCTGCTGAGATTATCTGGAGTAGGGAAGCCACATTCCAGACAGAACCACAGCACAGGCAACGGCACAGAGGTAGGAAAGCTATAAGGCTGACGGAGGGATCACAGGTCCATCTGACCTCCAGTTACACACCACCACCTGAGCCCAGGCTGATAACATGGGGCCTAACTTCCTGCCTCCCCCCGCCCACACAGAGTGCAGAGGACACCCAGGTCCAGGGGTCCCCTAAGGAACTCTGCGAGGAAGGAGGAAGGGAACACCCAGTCGGGTAGAGGGTGAGCGTGTGCAGGTAGGAGGGGGAAATGAGGACAAGAGAGGCTCTCCTGACTCGTGCCAGGGCCCAGGACCTGCCAGTGCCCAGGACCGAGTGGCATCAGTGAACAGAAATTGGACACACATTTCTGAGGTCTCCGGAAAGGACGTGATAACCCAGAGCAGTCAGAGAGTGACTCACTGCCCCATAAATCCTCCGGCTAGCCGACACTTGCCTTAGCATAATCAGCCTGTTCCAGAGGTCTGGACAGCTACAAACACTCCATCAGCTCTTTAAGCCCTTGGCCAGCTCTGACCTCGGGGTAGGGAGTCCAGCACTGAGGGCCGCCTGGCTGCACGGAGGCCGACTCCATCAGGGAGCCTCACCCCTGCCGCAGGGTCTCCACTTTCTCCCTCTGCCTCCCTCCAGGCCCTGCCTGAGGTCCCAGCACCAAGCCAGTCTTCCTGGGTGACTCACTGACGTCGGTATTTAGTCGCCCGGTCCTCTGCTCTGCACGCTCCGTGTGAGCAAACACTCTCAGCAGAGGCCGCCTGGCAGAGTGGCAAGAAAACCACGTTCAGGGTCAAGAAATGTGAGTCCAAAACCCAGCTCT
Source organism: Enhydra lutris kenyoni (assembly GCF_002288905.1). Taxonomy (NCBI): domain Eukaryota; kingdom Metazoa; phylum Chordata; class Mammalia; order Carnivora; family Mustelidae; genus Enhydra; species Enhydra lutris. The sequence goes on along the minus strand of NW_019154097.1, from coordinate 27,260,007 downwards.
GCTATTAATAATAATGAGGGATGTTCCAACATGCTAATAAGAGTAAACCAAATGTACTTATTCAGCCCTGTCTAAGCTTCAGGCGCTGAATTAGAGATTTACAGGATTTACCTCATTAATTCTCACAATCCGACGTGCAGATGAGAGAAAGGAGGCTCAGAAAGGTCAAGCAACTTTCACAGGGTCACACAGCTAGGAAGTGGCAGAGCTGGAGTCAATCCAGTCTGTGCCAGAGCCCAAGCTCTTCCATAATCCCATTACCACACTCTGAGGCTCTCTGTGACTCACTTTCCCCATCTGTACAATGAGGGGATTGGTCTAGCTGAGGTCTAAATCCTTCCCAGGGTGGGCATATGGCATCTCTCCCCTCCCTGGTGACCCACTTTTGCGGGTGACAACAAATGGGAGGGATCTTCTGGAGACCACAGCTTTCACGAAGGAAGGGTGTCAATGGGGGCACTCCAGCTCTGTGCTGGACCACAGGGAGCTTCTGGAAAGTGGGATCCTCTCTCTGGTCGGCCCCCAAGCCTGGAGTAGCCCTTAAGCAACAAGGCAGGGAAGAGGTGGTATCCTGTTTCTCCCTGTGCCAAGAGCCACCGAGGAGGACCAGGACCCCAGGGTGTCCCAGCCCCAGGGACAAGTAATTGTTGGTGGCAGGGAGGGGCAAGAGGCGGGTGGCAGGCCCGTAAATCCACCTGAGTGAACAATGCTTTTTAAAGCCCTTTTCACTACAGGATACAAAACGCACCGTTTTGGGAGAGGATTTTATAGGCTCTCTCTCCTCCTGGGTGATTTACCATCTGTAGGCCTGCTTCACCTGGGAGTCCTGCCCCTGAGGGATCATGGGAACCCAGGAGGCGGAGTCAAGGTCAATTTCACAACAAGGGCCGGTGTCCTTGCCAGGGCTCTGTGGTGGTCTGGGTGACTTGTCCTGACCTCTCCTCCCAAGAAGAGTGGCCACTCGGCCCCAGAGACACCAAGTGGGGCTCTCAGAAGCCAAAAGATCTCTACTCCCCTCCCCTTCCCCAACCTGCACTCACTCACCAAATTCATTCTCTGCCTCTGTCTTTCTCACACACCTTCACTGCACAAGCCCATCCAGGTGCCCACCACAAATGAGGCCCCGTCTCAATGCCCAGGGTTCAGATAAATCAGAAACAGTCGCTGCCCTTGAGAAAGTCACCGTGTGGTAGATGGTTAAGTCACAGTCTGTGCTCTGAAGCCTAGGGGAGGGGATGCCTGCTGGAGTGAGGGGAGTGTGGAGGAGGGAAGCAGCTCTCAAGGCAGGGATATGAGGAGGACAGGACCAGCCTATAAAAGGCCCTGAGGCTGGGACAGGACTAGGGGTGCCAGTGGTGGGGAGAGGGAGCGGATCCCACTCCCCAAACCATCTAAGATGCTAGAGCAGGGCAGTAACAATCATGGCTTGGTTTAAGCATTCTTTAAGCAATTCCACAGGATAAGTAACTCATCCCAGTGTGGGGCCTTGTATAGGAAACAGATGTCATTGCTGCCACCTCCAAAGAGGGCCTCCTGGCTTTGGAAACAATTCCCACCCAAAGACTCAGAGATAATTATGTCTATAATCCAACCCAAATGCCACTTGATGTGACAGAGGCAACTGCTTCATTTTCATACCATGAGAGGGTGGGAAAGTGAAGGCATCTGAGCCCTGCCCCCCATAGCCAGTCTCCTGTCCCCCCCCCCCCGCCCCACCTAGAAGAGAGCCTGTAGGGGCCACAGGATGCGGTGGGAGGAGGGGAGCAGTTCCAAGCCAGGAGTGTTGGCCCTGCACAGACACCTCTTGACCCTTGGGGGCCACGCTGGCTGGAGGCAGGGCCAAGACCAGATGAGGCAGGGAGATGTGGAGCCCCAGGTTCTAATACCAGCACTGTCCCCAATTTGCTATGTGACCTGGGACAAGGCACCTTCCCTCTCTGAGCCTCAGTGTTCTCATCTATAAAATGGAGAGAACAGCAGCATGGTTGGCAGAGCCTGGGCTGCTGCTGTGGGCCAGGCTCTGCAAGGACTTCATCACTGTCCAAATGGCCAGGGGCTGGCAGAGCTGGGATGCGAACCCACATCAGTGGGACTTTCAGCCCAGGCTCTGACCGCCATCCGCCTCTACCAGAAGACCAGCCTTGCTCCCTTCCGAAGTCCTGGCGAGAATGGAACAGGACACTGCAAACCTGGGAAGAATGGCCACGATGGAGAGTCTGCTCGCCGGCTTGGCAGACAGCGGCCCTCAGGAAAGCCGGCCTCAGCCTGCACCTCTGCTCCTGCTGGAAGGCTGCGTTTGCCCCAGGCCTTGACCCGCTACGATCGCCCTAATTAGGATCCTCTTTCCTGGGTCCCCCAGCTCTCCGGCCAACCTGGGTGCAGTCGGCTCAGCCACCAGCGCCAGGCCCAGCTGTCCATAGGTGCTCCTTGATTTGAGTTCTTCCCTCCACCCAGTGGTGAGCTTTGTGGCTAGTAGTTCAGTTCAGCTGGGCCCCTGCAGCCCTGGGGGGGCACACAAACCCCTGGGACTTCAACGCTCCTCTGGGCGTGGTTGTCCAGGCGGCCACTCGCTGCCCTCTGCTGCCCCCAACTGGTAGGAGGTGGCCCTGCACAGACACCTCTGGCTCCCTGGATCCATGCTCAGGACCTGGGATCTTGGTCTCCCGCCCCTTAGGTATCATTTTACCCACCTCCACCTCCTGGTGCCTGGGCGGAGCCCTAGAAGCTCTGCCAAAGGCAATGTCGCACTGGGGCAGCAGATGATGGGTGGGGTGGGAGTCTGTCTGTCTGACTATCTGAGGATTTGGGGGAAGGGGTCTGGCGGGAGTGAGCCCCACCCACCAGAATGGGGGACAGAATGGGAGGCTGAATGCCTCCCCATTGCCAGGCACCGGACCCTCACAGCCACTGTGAGTAAGGGGCTCCTGTGCCCATTTACAGATGGGGAAACAGAGACTCAGTGTCAGGCAATGATACCATTATTAATGGGGCCAGCAGCCTCCAAGCCCTACCAAATATCACAGCCCGCCCAGGGCCCCAGGCCTGACTTCAGGTTCAGGAGGTTCCAAACAGCCCCGAGTCCGACATCGCTGGCCCGAAGAGCATTCCAGTCCACCCCGGCTGCCCTGGCCAGCTCTTTCTGTCTGGGTTGTCTGTGACAATGTCCCCAGCTCCTGCATTCCCGCTGCAGGAAAGGAGTCTCTCCCTGTGGATGGTGGACACAGACCAAAATGATAGTAATTTTCCTTTTGCATGTGAACAGTTTAATAACAATTAGGCTCCATGAATGGCAGGGGTGGAGGAAGGCTCTCCCCACCACCCTCTCATCTGGGGAACACTTGCCGGATGCTGGGCTCACAGGGCACCACGGAGCAGGATATTGTGAGGAGAGGCATGCAGCACCCATCTGTGGGACCCTGATCTGGGTCCAGTGCCACCGTCCCATCACAGTCAACCACGGCTGCACAGCTGACCTCCCCACGCCGGCTGGGGGACCACAGACATAGATGTGTCCCACGTGAACGCACGTTTGATGTGGGCCAAGGGCAGCCAGGAATGGAGGAGCGAGTGAGCCCCGACAGACATTCCAGGCAAGCCTCCCCTCTCTGGGCCTTCGTTTTGAAGCATGTGCAATGACAGTGTTGGCTCATCTTATCTGTGACCCTGACCGGCTTTTCTGCCTACTCCTCACCCAAGGCCTACTGGAGTGGCCCTCGCAGAGAAGGGGCACTCGCAGACCCAGAGAGGCAGCCCTGGAGGTGGCAGTGTGCTGGTACGTGGGCAGGAGACACAGACGCCCCTTCCCTTCAGCCTCTCCTCCCAGGAAACCTGATGGAGGCAGGGAGAAGGTCTCAACTGCAGGGGAGAGAGGGCTGGAGAGAGCAAAGCTAAACGCTAAAGAGCGTTAAACGGAGGGAACAGCGAGACCTAGGCTCAATTCCAGGCCCAGATATGCTGTGTGGCTTCGGGAAAGGACCCTCCCCCTCTGAGCTTCAGTCCTTCCTCTGTCCGAGGAAGGCTTCATGATCATTTCCAACAGCCCTCAAGGGTGGGGTGGAAGGGGTGCCTCCCAGGCCTGCAAGGTTATGTCCACGTGCCTGTTACTATGGGTGTGACAGGAAGACAGCTGACCTGTGGGGAAGGTGCAGAGAAGCTGCAGGAGTGGGAAGGGCGCAAGGGGCTGGGGAATCCTGAAGTCTACACCCCAGAGATCCTCTGGCTCCACGCTCACCCAGCGTCTCCGGCAGCTCCTATGTCCCGCAGGGAAAGTTCAGAGCCTTCACTCACTCTCTTTCCTCCCCAGCCACCTACCCCCCACTTCAAGCCTCCAACTCACCCAACACTCTAATCCCCTGGGGCCATTGGCTTGTTCCAATTCGCTTCTGTCTCCCCCAACTGGGATACTCTTCTCCCTTTGTTCCTGACAAACTCCTACACATCCCTCAAAGCTCAGCATCTCTGAGCCTCCCTAGGATGCCTCCTCTAGGAATTCTTCCCTGCCCTTCCTAGCCAACAGTGACTGCCCCTGGTTCTGGGTGCCCACAGCACCCCAGCCACACCTCCATCATGGCTCCAGGACCAGCGAGGGTGCGCACGAATGAGCATCCAGTAAAAGTGGGTGATTGAAAGGAATGAAGTCCCCCTTCTAGAAGCATCTGCAATCAACCCGGCACTGAGTTTATCTGCAGCTTCCGCCAACCCCCTGGGCCTTCCCCTCCCTGACACTTCTCCTTCTCCATCTTGCAAAAAATAGCCCTGAGACCTAATTTCAGCTAAACCTTCAAACACGATTCTCCACTTTCAACTTCCCGAGGAGGAATCAATTGGCTGTCAAGTTTCCCAGAGCCTCTGCCACCTCCCACACCCCAGCCCTGCCAGCTCTCCTCAAGGTCGAAGGGAGGGGGTGGGGGCGGAGGAGGGAGAGGGGAAGGACCCAGCCTACACCAGGGCAAGTTGGGTCTGGGGAAGGTGGTGGGCTGAGGGGACCTGTGGAGAGACCAGGAACCATCACCACTGCTTTCCCCCCAAATCAAACCATGACTTCCCAACACGGGGTGGCCGGTGACAGGGGCAGCACACTGCTATGCTAAGGGTGCCTGGGCTTCGGAAAGGGAGATGGGCCCATGCAGAGCCTCTGGACTCTGCCTGACAGTCTGTGCCGATATGGGCCCCCCGGCTTGCTGCCTGCCTGCCCTCTCTGCCCCTCTCTCCTTTCCAGGATTCCCTACTGGTCCAGAGAAAACAGATCTGGGTTTGAATCTTGGCCTCAGCATCTCTTTGGAGCCCGAGAGCTGACAGCCCAAGATGGGCAGGAGGTCCATCTGGTCACCTACTTCCAGTTTCCTTTCCCATCCTACCCTCATCCGGGGTCCTCCACAGCCCTCAGGGCACACACGAGCCCCCCAGCCCCATGCGGTCCTAGTGGCCCACTCCCAGCTGGACAGTGAGATTGCACAAGCCCAGGCCCTCCCAGGCTCTAGTCTTCATGGAGGAAGTCAAGACGATATACAACACAACATGTTGCTTCTTCATTAAACTACTGGTTGCAAAGGGGCACTTCTGTAAGAGGTGGTGACATCTGTCATCCGAGTTTCAGATGGCAGCGAAGACACCAGTTATTCAAATATATCCTATGCTGTCTCCCCTGTCTCCCCCAGGCAAAACCATGTTCCCTGAGTTCCCTCGGGGGGCTGCATAGAGCAGCAGTAAGCCAAGCGCGAGGGATGTGGCTTGTGGGAGCGCCTGTGAGCAAGTGTAAGCCGGGGTAGGGGGAGAGGGTGGGCTTTGGGTCCTTCACAGGGTCTGGGTACAGAGTGTCCCCAATACTCAAGCCAGGCACACTGCCCACCCTCCCCCAAACACCCTGTCCTCTGCTTTCCATCCTGACTCTCCCTAGATCTATACTGTTCTAAAGCCAAAGAGGGAAACACAATTCCAAAGACAGCAGTGGATTTTTTGTATTAAGTGTCTACTGTGGGTCAGACTTGGGCCTGTATGCACCAGGACTCACGAAGGTCCACCACAGTCCTCCAAGGAAGGGTGGACATTCCACACTTGACTGATAAGGACACAAAGCTCAGAGAGGCTGAGTGACTGACGAGGTCACCGAAGAGCCAGGATTTGAACACAGATCCCTACCTCTGAGCTCTCCAACACTTTCAAACTGCGAACACCAACCCAGGATAGAAACTCATATCCCTTGTGGTGCCTGATGGCTCAGTGAGTTAAGCGTCCGACTCTTGATTTTGGGCTCAGATCATGATCTCAGGGTTGTGGGATCGAGCCCTGTTTCAGGCTCTGCTCTCAGCGTGGAGAGTACTTGAAATTCTCTCTCCCTCTGTCTCCCTCTCCCTCTGTCCCTCCCCACTGCTCACATGCATGCTCTCTCTAATAAATAAATAAATCTTAAAAAAAAAAAAAAGGAGGAAAGAAACTCCCATCTCTTTCCTTAACTGCCGCACACAGAAAAGGACCAAAGTGCATAGAGAAGGACACAATACACGAGCGTCCAACAGTACTGGCATCCATGCCTGGCTCCTTCCCTCGGAGCGGTGTGACAAGGGGCAAACGACTTCACGTCCCTCAACCTCAGTCCCCTCATCTGTGCAATGGAGCTGCTCGTGGTCCCTCCCCTCAGGGCTGCTGTGAGAAGTGGGGAAGATGGCAAGGGACTATGTCTCCAGGCCTGCAGAGCCCGGCAGAGCAGGTAGGACGATGACTCCTGGGCCTGGGGGCTCAGAGGGCTGGGGCTGGCTCTGCCCACATGTGGGCTCCGCACCAGGACACAGAGCGAAAAGGCCACTGCAGGGAAGACAACAAGGCTACCCGACAGTTAAAGACCGGTGAGTGACAGCCATGTCAAGGTGGGATGATGCCTCTATCGGAGCAGCCAAACAAGGGGACACAGGGAAAAGGCCATACTGAGAGGTTCCAGGAGGGCGCGGGGGAAACAGCTCTCCTCCTCACAGCACGCTCGCACTCTGCCGTCAGACAGGCTGGGTCCCAATCTTGGCTCGACCATTCATTAGCATGTGGGGCTTGGCTGAGTGACTTCCCCTCTCTGAGCCTCAGTTTTCTTGACTGTGAAATGGGGTGATCAAAGTGTCAGCTTGAGGGCTGTCTCGAGGATTAAAAGAGATCACAAATGTGAGACCGGAAGCACAGGGCAGGTGGCCACGTTATTATTAGTCATTGTTCCCTCAAGCCCCTGAAGGTTCGGCCCCAGTGGCTGTAGCCCTCAAGGGCCTGGGGAAGGCAGGACTTAGCCTCAGCTGCGGTTGACCAGAGTCAGGGTCACCCAGGTGTCAGCGTCCTGGCCCTCCCTGCAAGCTGGAGACCCTCTCCCAGGGGCCCCCCCTCGCCACACCCAGGGGAGGGACCCTGAACGCACTCTCGGCCTGGGCTTCCCTTTCCTCCTTGTGGCCCAAGGTTGATTCAGAGCCTGAAGCTCTCAACCACCACCTGGGGACGCTTGTGAAAATGCAGATATCCAGGTTCTGCCCCTGGCCCCCTCCTCTGAGACCTTGAAGGGGCCTAAAAATGTATTTTGCAAGCATTTCTATGGCACACAGACAGGTGGGAGAATCAGTTGCCCTGGGGACAGACCCATCCCTTAGCCTGGCACTTGACACTCCACCTAAGCCAGACTCCACCCAGCTTCCCAGCTTCACCCCCTAACCTGTCCTTCACACCCCTCAACTCCAGTCCCACCAAACGTTTCGCCGGTCCACAAACACATCCATTTCTCGTGTGCCTCTGTGCCTTTGCAACTGCTGTTCCCCCTACCTGGAACTCCCTCCCTCACTGTCCCTGACTATCCAAATTCCACTGACCCTTCAAGATGCAGCTCAAAAGTCAGCCTCTGGGATGCCTGGGTGGCTCAGTTGGTTAAGCAACTGCCTTCAGCTCAGGTCATGATCCTGGAGTCCAGGGATTGAGCCCCGCACTGGGCTCTCTGCTTATTAGGGAGCCTGCTTCTCCCTTTGACCCTCCCCCCTCTCATGCTCTCTCTCTCTCTCAAATAAATAAATAAAATCTTAAAAAAAAAAAAAAGTCAGCCTCTGGGGGACACCCTTCCCAATGCACAGGGAATAGCTAGTCATTCTTAACTCACCTGGAACCCTGATATTACACTCACCGTGATAGCCGGGCCTGTGCCCTCTCTGTTCCTTCCACCCAAAACCCTCTTCCCCCTGCTCCCTGTAGGACTGGCTCCTCATCCACTGGGCCTCAGCACAAATACCACCTCTCGATCATACCACCTCCAGGAAGCCCTCCTGTTTTCCTCTATCACAGCAGCATGCTTTTCATCACAGCACATAACCTGAACATCAGAATGTGAGCCCATAAGTTCAGGAACTTTGTCTACCTGGTGTTCTCGTGGCCATTCTTGGGAGTGTGCCCCACTCCCAAGAATGGTGACTGGCAGGACGCCTGGGCGGCTCAGGGGGTTAAGCCGCTGCCTTCAGCCCAGGTCATGATCCCAGGGTCTTGGGATCGAGTCCTGCATCAGGCTCCTTGCTCGGTGGGGAGCTTGCTTCTCTCTCTGCCTCTGCCTGCCTCTCTGCCTGCTTGTGCTTTCTCTCTCTCTCTCTCTCTCTCTCTCTGACAAATAAATAAATAAATAAATAAAATCATTAAAAAGGGGGGGGGCCTGGCACACAGCTGGCAGGCCATAAAACTGAATGAATGGACGGATGAGCTCACGATCAAACATCCAGCTTCGCTACAGACCATGAGCCCCCAGGAGAAGAGACCACGGCTTCCACTCTCCCGGCTCTACTCCTCCTCCAGGGGCTGACGGAGCTCGGGACAGAGGAGCACATGGTAACATGCTGAACGGGGAAGAAAAGGCATGTGAAGCCGTACGTGCTGGGCAAGGACACAGAGAGTCAGACATCAAGGGTCACCGCGTTTTATCTCCACAAAGTTGTTCAGGTTTGTACGAAAAAGGTGCGTGCCGGTGGGCCTATGAGAATCAACAGCTAAAGTATGTATGTTGTGTTTTGTCAATTTCAAGACATCATCAGTTTTAAGATACAGCATTCTTTTATGTCTCTCCAAGAAAGAATAAAACACAGCAATGAAATTGTGACACACCGCAGGCTGTAACAGATATTCCCATGTAAAAATGAAAACCGTCCTAAGAGTCAAGAAAGCATGGTGCGCGCGTGCACAGGGGAGGCTGTGTTTATCTGGCCTCGCACGACTCTCTCTCTCTCTCCCCGGGCCAGCTTGCTCCGGGCCCCACAGCTGCAGGGCTGTCTGTCCTCTGTGTCTGCCCCCTCCCTCACAGGATGGGACCCCCACGTGGCCCGCAGGCTGAGCCACCGAGAGTGGGAGCAGCTGAGCGATCGGATACCTAGAACGAGGGAGGCTGGATGCTCTCCCGGTCCGTGAGGCTCCAGGAAGGGGGCCCGCGGGGTCGCAGAGCAGCACCCCAGGCCAGGTGGCGTTGGTGACGCAGAGATAGTTACCGTGACCCGGAACGGTGTAGCGGCCGAGGGCTCCATGCTGGGGCTCTTCTCTGACAGGCTGCCGGGCAGACTGCGCCGGGAGCCTGGCCTTTCCTGGGGCGACTCTGTCAACAGAGGGAGAGAGGGGGTGAGGACGGACATACAAGGCCACTCAGTCAAGCCCTCCTGTCATTCCCCAACCTGGCCAGGACAGCAGACAAGTGGTCCCCATAAAATGGTACAGTCACTGTGGAAAGTAGTTTGGCGGCGCCCCCAGAAAGTGAAAGACAGAATGACTGCATGACCCAGGAATTCTGCTCCCGGATATATACCCAAAGCCTTGAAAACAAGGACACAGACACATACGCAGACTTGTATGCAAATGTGCAGAACAGTGTTATTCCTAACAGCCAAAGGCAGAAGCAAGCCAACCACGCATCCACAGGTGAATGGATGCATGTGGTGTGGGAAGTCCGTACCACGGAATGTGGCTCCAGCATAAAAAGGAACAAAAGTTCTGATACACGCCACAATATGGACAAACCTTGATAACAAGCTGAGTGACAAAAGCTGGACACAAATATTGTATGAGTCCACTTACACAAAACACCTCTTAGGCAAACTCCTAGAGATGGAAAGCGGACTAGAGGTGACCGGAGGCTGAGGGCGGAGGGTACGGCTTAATGATAAGAGTTTCTGTTTGGAGTGATGGGAAAGAGAGGGAAATGGACAGTGCTGATGGTCTCACAACATATAATATACGGCACATGAATATACGTAATGCCATTAAGTTGTACATTTAAAAATGATTAAAATGGCAACTTTTATGTAATATGTATATGTATCCCAATTTTTTTTTAAGATTTTATTTATTTAGGGCGCCTGGGTTGGCTCAGTGGGTTAAGCCGCTGCCTTCGGCTCAGGTCATGATCTCAGGGTCCTGGGATCGAGTCCCACATTGGGCTCTCTGCTCAGCAGAGAGTCTGCTTCCCTTCCTCTCTTTCTGCCTGCCTCTCTGCCTACTTGTGATCTCTCTCTGTCAAATAAATAAATAAAATCTTTAAAAAATATATTTTATTTATTTATTTGAGAGAGCAAAGGAGAGCACAGAGGGAGAGAAAGAGGGAGAAGCAGACTCCCCACTGAGCAAAGAGCCAGACGTGGGGCTCAATCCCAGGACCCTGAGATCAAGATCCAAGCTGAAGGCAGACGCCCAACCGACTGAACCACCCAGGCATCCTACCCCATTTTTTTTTTAAAGGTCTCCTAAAACCTGCACTTCAAATCATATATCTTGTGACATAAGGAGCTGCCTGTTACTGGAGGTATACAAGTAGTCCCTACAAACACGAGAATCCGTGATCCCTGGCTTCCAATTCAGACCTTCTTTTCCAGAGGCCTTACACTTGATGGCAGTGCAGGGCTGGCAGTTTCCAGGATCAAGGGTAGCAGCCTCCTGGTTGTTCAGTGTAGCCACAGGGGGCCCAGGGCAGCCACAGCTTCCCATGATTCAAGAGAAGCTGGAAATCTGAGTTTTTTTAAATATAAAAGGTTCTGATTTTTAAATGGTGATGGCTCACTTAAAACTTATGGCCATGACCTGAGCATGTCTATTCAAAAGCTCCCAGGTCAGTGCAAGGCATCCGCTTTCCCGGCTGGCTGTTCCCCACACCAGGCTCGCCATGCTCAGCTCCAGGTGCCTCTTTCCCAGGCCTCTGGCTGGGACCCCCACAGAGGACTCCGGCTCATCCCATCCTGCAGGCCCCAGAGGAGACCCTTGGAGACCCTTGTGCACCTCACTGTGCGCCCCCTTCTGGCTCCTACAGCAACAGCCAGGCCAAGCCAATCTATGTTCTCACGTTGCACCCAGTGCATGTGTCTGTGTGTCTGTGTGTGAGTCCCCCCTCTGCTTGGCCGTGGAACTCCTAAGGCCCATGCCCAATCTGCCTGTACCTCCATGTCCCCAGTGCCCTGCGTGGAGCCTGGCACGTGGTAGGTGCTCAGGGAAAGGCCTGTTGGTTCGCAAGGAAGAATAAGGACAGGGTGGAGATTTCCCTGGTTTGCACGCACACACAGGCGTCATCGGGTGCACTCTCACTCCACACGCGCACGGCCACATCGATGTGTGTACGTACCCACACAGACTCATCCCCAGGGACACATCCACGTGAGGACAGGTGGACGTGTGCACATACACAGGACAGATGACAGCGAGGAGCAGGCTTTCCCAGAAGGGAGAAAGGGCTACTGGGGACAATGTCTACACCTTCCAGTCCATTCTCTCATTGCAGCCAGATTGGGCAGAGGTCTTCAGACATGTGGAAGGCCAGAGTTGAGCCCATCACCCCCCAAGGAAGGGCACCAGTACCAAGCCCTGGCTGATGGCCCAGCAGGCAATGCCACCCTGGGCCTGGGGGAGGTGGGCCACCCACAGGGACGGGTCTAAGCACGGTAGACCTAAGGCAAGGGTCGATACCAGGCCCAGATGTGCACCAGCCAGCCCGGGGCCACCTCCTCCAGGAAAGCTTCCTCCACCCGGTTCCTCCTCAGCCCAGTGACTACAATCTCTGAGGGCCTCGGTGTCTCGCTTGTGGTGCTTCCTGCTGAGAACCTTCCTCCCTCCTCCACGGTCCCAGCCAGTCACACTCTAGGAGACACCCACTCTTTCTGGAGGTTTCCCTAGGAAATCTCTTAGGCTCCCCAGTCTACCTTCACCTCCCCCGACCCCGAGCACCCCCCCCATCACCTGCACCTGCGTGTCCACCTTAACTGCTATGTCCCACCCACATGTGAGGCACTGTGGTGCCTCCAGAAGCCCCTCGGGAATGTCCCTCCCTCCCCA
>NW_019154097.1:26954203-27247700 GCF_002288905.1 Enhydra lutris kenyoni | reverse complement strand
ACACACACACACACACACACACACACACACACACACACACACACACACAGAGTTACAGCTCCACGGCCCCTTCCTGGGCATGTGGGCCATCGTGGCTCCAAGCAAGACATGCACAGAGTCCCCTGTAGGGCCCAAGGAGCCCAGCAAGACTGCCTCCCTTCTGAGAGTGATGTCCCCGACAACCTGGACAGAATACCGCCTCTTGCCTCCTGGGCCAGGAGGTTCTCAGGGCTTGCCTGAGCCAACCACGCATTTTACAGATGAGAAAGCTGAGCGCAGAGGAAAGGAACTTGTCTGTTAGCCCCTAACCCAATAGGTCTAGAGCAAAGACTCTCTCAGGTGCTCCCAAAATAACCTTAAACTTCATTTCAGAAGACTTGGCCATGCCCCCTCCCTTTCAGAAGGTAGAAATGCACCCGAGGGCTTCAGGACAGGAGTCAGCTCTCCCTCCTGCAGAAAGTGGCCAGTTCTGCCTGACCTTTCAAGCCTCCCGGCCCTCCAGAGGACACTGAAGGGGACTTTTGTACCTTTCCAGGTAGCTTCTACTGGGCCCAGCTCCATTCTCCACTTTTCTCCACCCTGCCTTCTGCTCCAGGGGACCCACCAACCGAGCTTCTGGGTCCCCCAACTTCTATGAGGTTAGGCCGGGGGGGAGGGAGGCCCTGGCGGGGAGATCAGGGGAGGGAGAGTGGCCCAGGCTGGCTGGCTGCCTCCCTCTACTGATGGCCCCAGCTACTATCAAGATGAGCCTGTCTCCTGAGCTCTTGCTTACCTCCCCTCCCTAAGCCTCGGTAGACCACCCCCAGTTATCGTGAGCTCTGGGGTCCTGCACTCCTTTCCGTGAGCCCCCACGCCCGCTCACACTTCCAATCATCCTAGCATAAGTGCCATCTGCTTCTTGCTGGACCCTGACTGATGCTCCGGGCGGGATCCCAGCTGCCCAAGCCCCAGCCTCCGCTTGTGGAGGGATGGGGAGGTCAGGCCAGGAAAGAAGCCATGTTGTACATCCAGTCCTCAGGGGCAGGGTCTGGGCCAGCCCGGCAGGGCTGCCTCTTAATCCCTCACCCCAAACGGCTTTCCCGAGCCCGCCACAGGCTCGAAACCCCAAGTTAAAAACCTCGTGGACCACTGAGTTCAGAGCCAGCATCTCTCAACCTTCTCTTCATTACCATTTCTCCTGGGGGGGTCTTTTTAGACATTTTTTCCCTAGTTCTCCCCCCCATAAAACTTTAACACCACATATCCAGTAGCTATCTTTCTGTATCGTACGTATACTGGGCTTCATACAGAGAATGAGTGAGAATTTTTTTGCCTCCTCCCTTCCAAGAACCAATTTTTTCCCGCATTTTGGACAGTATCACTCCCCACTAAGAAGGCAAGTTCTGGACCCATTCCAATAGTCCCCACATAACAACTTGGACAGCTATGGTCAGTTCCATTCTCCAGGTGGGGAGACTGAGCTTGCAGGGGCAAAAATGACTTCCTCTAAAGTTCCGCCTGGTCAGAAGTAAGAGTACGTGCTGAAGCTCCTTAAACTGCCCCCCCTAAAACCACACTGAGGACTTCACAGAAGGCTAAGATTGCCAGGAGCCAGGGGCAGGGGGAGGAGCGCAAGGCTGTCACTAGGAGACAGGATTCAACCTGGCCTTTGCTGTGTGACTCCAGGCCAGCCCCTTTCCGTCTCTGAGCTCCTGATTTATCAGCAATCCAATGAGTCAGGGAGGGTTAGAGCAGTGACAATCTCCATTCTCAGCCAGCAAAACAAGAGCAAAGACAAAAAAACAAACCCTCTTTATTTTACACTGGCAAAGAATATAGAAAGTTGACTGTCTGCCCCCATCCCATTTCTGCCTACAATTAGCCTGACCCTTGACAAAAACATAGATACCTCTGACTTTTGATTTAGCAGACTTTCTTTTTAATCTGGGGAAGCAGACACTGGGAGGCTCAGGTCCTGTGCTCCCCAAAGGTCTAAGCAACACAGCTGGTACAGAATCCCAGACAGGGTAAGTGACCTAACACTGTGCAGCATGAAGCTGGCATCCCTAGACCTTGGAGCACTGGTCCAGGAGTCTCCCCTCAGCTCAGACTCCCACTGTGACCTCCACATGACCTCAGGGCTCCCAACCTACAAAACCAGGCCACAGGACAAGCGGATCCTCAACCCCCTTTCCACCACGAGGTCAAGAGAATCTCCATTTTACCAGGAAAGCCAGGCTGTCTTCCCATTCCTGGAAGCCACAGCCAGAGAAATGCATTTTAACCTTGATGCGTTTGCAAAAAATAAATAAAATAAAATCGGTTTCATTCAAATGCTGCTGGCTTGGTTGCCATGGATACCACCTAATCATGAAGGATGACTGTTACTTGTTCCCATGGAAACACGGAGGCCTGAGGAACATCCTGTAATTTCAGACAAGACACCAAATTTCAGTTGTCGGGTTGCACTGCCCAGATCTTAATGCTTAAAAACAGGGAGAGGCAGCAACCTCTAATATTGGTGTTAGGAGAAAAGAAGTCAGCACAAGTATAGAAAAAGGAGACAGGAGACAGGGGGATATGCGTGTGCTGGACCTCAACGATGACCAGGAAAATGCAAATTAAAACTACCAGATACCATTTCACACCATTCAGACATGCAAAAATAAAAAAGAACAGTGACTCCGAATGTTGACAGGGATGTACGGCACTCTTTCATCCCTGCTGGTGGAGTGGAATGGGTCTGAAGAGCAGTTAGACAAGAGCTAGTGGAAACTGACACACGCACACGCTCTAGGACCAGAACTCCCTCCCCCACGTCCAATCTAGAACTGCTTCATCCTCGCACAAGGAGATCCGCCCACAGATGTCTCCTGCCACACTGTTTGTAGCAGCAAAATGTTGGGAGCAACCTAAGTGTCCACCAGTAGGGGAGTGGATGATCCCACCCCAGGACAGTCATTTGGTGGGATACAACAGAGCCAGGAAGAAGGTATGATTAAGGGGGTTTGGTTCACATGGCACACAGTGACACTACAAAGGACCTGGTTCTGTAAGATCCACATGAAGCACACACAGAAACATGGCACTGAGTGAAAAAAAGTATGCCATCCAAGGAAATGGAGCATAATCCACTTTTACACATTTTTGTACCAATGTTCATAACATGCATAATAGCCAAAAACCAGAAACAGTCAAAATGTCCTTCAATAGGTGAACGGTGAAACTGTGGTCCATCCACAGTGTGTGAGGCGGAAAATAGCCCCCCAAAGACGTCCACAATTTTTCCTAATGCCCAGAGCCTGTGAATACGTTACCTTACATGGGGACTCTGCGGACAGAATCAAGGGTAAGGAAATGGGCGTTTATCCTGCATTATCCAGGGGAAATAGTCTTCAGTGAGGAAGAGGAAGCAGAAGGGTACAACGATGGAAGGGGCAGGAGACATTCTAAGCATGAAAGGAACGACTGAAGAAGAGATCGCAAACCAAGAAATGTGGGTGACTTCTAACTTGAAACTGGGAACATGCTTCCACTAACAGCCAGCAAGAAAAGGGGACCTCAGTCCTACAACCACAGGGAACAGAGTTCAGCCAATGAAATGGATTTTTCCCTAGAGCCTTCCGAAAAGAACTCAACTTGTTAACATCTCAGTTTTAGTGCTGCAAGACCCATGACCCATGGCATGACTTCCAACCTACAGAACTGTCCAATGGCAGCTCTGTGTTGTATGAGCTTTTCAATTTTTTTTAAGTTTATTTATTTTTCTTTTTAAGGAAGCTCTGCACTCAACGTGGGGCTTGAACTCACGACCCTGAGATTAAGAGTCATATGCTCTTCTGACTAAGCCGGTCAGATAGACCTAAGCTGCTAAATTTTCATTTGTTGTGGCAGCAACAGGAAATAAACACACATACCATGAAATGCTACACAACAATTAAAAAAAAGAATGCACTATTGACTGATTTCCACAACTTGGGTGGATCTCAAGGGCATTATGTTGCGGGGGGTGGGGGGAGCAAGTAGCAAAAGGCCACATGGAGTATGATTCCATTGATATGGCGTTCTTAAAGTGGCAAAGTTCTAGAGATGGAAAACAGAATAGCGGTTGCCAGGGGTTAGGGATAGTAGTGGGGGGTGGGGCATGTCAGGTGGGTGTGGCTATAAAGGGGCAGCACAAGAGCTCTTCGTATTGATAGAGTCTTGTGTCTTGATGGTGGTGGTGGTTACGTGAATGTACACATGTGATAAAATGGCATAGAACTGAGGCACCTGGGTGGATCCGTCACTAAGCATCTGCCTTTAGCTCAAGTCATGATCCTAGGGTCCTGGGACCGAGCCCCATATCGGGCTCCCTGCTCAGCGGGAAGCCTGCTTCTCCCTCTCCCACTCCCCCTGCTTGTGTTCCCTCTCTTGCTGTCACTCTCTCTCTCTCTCTTTTTTAAAAAGGCACGGAATCATACATACACAGGTACCAGGTTGCAGAAAAGGAGAGAAAAGAGTGGATGACAGCAGCCCCTGGCATCCAGAATCCAACCTGGCATTCACAGACGTGCCACGTTATTCTCCTTTTGGACATACAGAATCTTCTAGGGTACCAGCCTCAGACAAGTTTACCGGGTTAAAGTGAGACAAAACAAGGCCATGTCATAATTTTGCCTAAGCAAGTGGCCAAAGTCAAGTCGCTGTGCTATCCACAAAATACCAACACACCCTCCTGCCTTGGCTGAAATGACTGACTGCTGCTTCCCTACGATGACAGCTTTATCTTCGTGCTTGCCTCCTCGCCCTAAAGACACGTGTGGAGATCCCTCATCATAAAATCACTCCACATTCTAACAGCAGCCAAGCTAGAGTGAACCTCACTTCCTTAGGCTTCCCCCCAAAGCACCCCCATCAAAGCCTAAATCCTATAGCAGGTATTTTTTCTACCATACTCATGAAGACTGAGATGTCCTGTGGTTCCCGGTGGTGTATGTTCTCTCTCACTGGCATAATAAAAAATAAATTCACCCTGTCTAACTAGAGGCGTGCTCCCCGTGGGTTTATGGCTGGAGGGTATCGATGCTGGAGGGTATCACAAAATAGTCACCTTGAGACGTAACTATCAGGGAAACTAGGTGAAGGGTACAGGGAGACCTCCCTGTACTCTTTTTGCAACTGCTTATATATCCGTGATGATTTCAAAATGGAAAAGTAATAAACAGCCTATTTGAAATACATGGAATCATATCTGTGTGTAAATAATTGAGATTTTCCATCCCAAGAAACTAACTGCAGAAATGGATTGGTATCCCGTGTTACCTAATAGAGGAGTTAGCAATCTAGAGGTAAGAGGCCCAGAAATATAAACCCTCACCACACAGGCTTACCCTAGATGCCTTAGGCTGAAGTACATTTGTTGTCTATGTGATTAAACCGATACACTGTTTTACCTTCTGTGTGTGTGTGTGTGTGTGTGTGTGTGTGTGTGTGTGTGCACAAACTCATATAGAAAAAAAATCATCAGTAGTTCTCGAAACATTTATCATCAGACGTTCTCGTTGAAGAAGGGGATGGGCTGGGGTGGACACAGATGACCGCACTATTTACCGAATGAAGAATAATTGTGACAACCAAAAACTAACAGAAAAATTAAAATATAAATAGGTGGTATGAGAATTCAGCATGAATTGTGCCCCCTGAACACATAGGAAAGGAGGAGGAAATAAAAAAAACAAGTCAGAAAATGAAACCAATAAATCAGAAACAGCAGCCCAAATTACCAGATAGCTACAGAGAGTGAATCAGGAAAAGTTCAAAAAGTGGACCTAGTAACAAATCAGTGGGTGAGGGAACATAGCCTCCCATCCTGGAAGGCCAAAAGACTGGTCCCCGCCATCCCCCCTGCCCATCCCCACCACGGGAGTGGCCAGGTAAACAGCAGGAAGAGCCAAAGGTAAAATCACCATGGCAACAGGCCATGGAATCTTCACACTGTTAGAACTTTCCAGACGCAGCAGTCCAGCTATGATGGCTCTGTGTCTATCTTTGTGTGTGTTAATGAAGCACATCCGTACTCTTATTATCTGCTCGTAACAGTGAGCTAAATAAAGAGTGAGTTTGCCAAAATATTGCACTGATAAGTTGGTAGGTCTCCTGCCTCCCACTAGGTACTTTTTCCAATTCAGTTCTTGGTCATCTGTCTTTGGGAGAAGGGGGACAGGTGTTCCTTAGAAATGACTGAGCCTTACCCACCGGCGGTAGGCAGAATAATGGGCCCCAAAGAGTCCAGGTCTCAATCCCTCGAACCTCTCAAGAGGTCATCCGTGTGGTGAAAGGGACTTTGCAGACAAGATAAAATCAAGAGCCCTGAGATGGGGAGTTTACATTGGATGACCTGGTGGGCCCAATGTAATCCCAAGAAGGAGACAGGAGGGTTAGAGAAGGCAGAGCTGGTGCTGTGGTGAAGGGAGCAAGGGGGCATGGGCCATGGGTCAAAGACTTCTAGAAGCCAGGAAAGTCTAGGAGACTGAGCCTTCCCTGGAGCCTCCACGAGGAATAGTGTCCTGCTGACACCTTGATTCTAGCCCAGGGACACAGGTTTCATCAGACTCTTGACCTCCAGAACTGTAAAATAATAAATCTGTGTTGTGTTAAGACACCGAATTTATGGTCATTTGTTACAGTAGCAACAGGAAACCCATACAGCCCCTGATAAAAGCACAACGGACTCTAATTACATTAAAGTAAAGATAGAGGGATAGCGCCGTCAGACCGTCAGCCGATGCAGACAGGGGACGCTCAAGGTCTCCCATCTCTCGCTTACAGCTGCTTTAAAAAAGGAGTCGAGCTTCCTTCTAGAAAGAGAGTGTTCATCACCATGTATAACGTAAGCCTCTTTCCCTCTCCACAATGCACCTGGTATCAGAGGACACACGTGATAGCCACAGACCTGAAAACCACAAGCGCATAGGGTACATTTGCTGGTTATTTCGCAATATAACTTAGAGATGTTTTCACATCTGTGCCTGGAGAACATTTCATCTTTTCGTACTCAGCACTCTGTGTATTTATCCTCAGTAGAGATACTATTTACATCAATCCTACTTCTCTAGGGTATATAAGTTCTAATGATAGCACTCCAGAGGGAACCGTGATTATCCAAACCTAAATATTCTGATGTATTATTAGATTCATCCTATTTTTTATTTCATTCAGAAAATACAAACTATTTCTTTTTTCCCCAAAATTTGACCTCAGGACTTAAGGTTCTGCACATTTAAGAACCTTATTATTAAATTAGTACAGGGCTATATGACATAACAGCCTTCATTTTTTTTTCCCTCAACAAATTAAAAGGGGCATAAAGCTTTAAGTGTGTATCTATTTGGTACACATAACTTGAAAACTCCCTTTACCTTTCGGTACTTGACAACTTGGAATTCAAATTCTAAATGATCTCCCAGCTTCTAACTTAACGGTTTAATGCTAAAGCAAACTGAATTCCAGTTCTTTGTGTAATTTTTAGCCTACAGAACAGCTGACCCCCTAGATTATATATCAGATCCTGTCAGGGACATGAAGCTGTAATTTGGAAACACAAGGGAGTGATCATTTTATGTTCTAGAACAGACCATCTGTGACTACCCTAAGAACTTGAGGGGAAAGGGGACCCATGTAGATATGAAGCTCCAGCTTCATGTGTGCATAATCCTTTGTCTCTGACCCTGGGGTCTCCTATCTTCTGCCGGCACCCATGAAACTACCAGGCTAGGCTCTTAGCTTGCAAGTAGGGTAATAGTCCCACCCTGCATGGTAATTAACAAAGAGCATCAAAACTACTTTTAATAAAGGAGGTACAAGACTAATAGCTAAAAATATGTCACTGAGAGACTTGGTAAAAAAAAAAAAAAATCTAAATAAATGAAGAAGAGATATACCATATTCAAGGATTGGGAAGACTCGGTGTTGTTAAGATGGATTTCTCCCAAACCCATCTCCAAATTTAATGCGATCCCAAACAAAATCCTAGCAGGCTTTCTGAAGATCATGACAAGCTCCATTTTAAATTTAGGTGGCTAGGCAAAAGACGCAAAAGAACCAGACGATCTAGAGTAAGAAGAAACAGGTTGGGAGACTTACATTATCTGGTTTCAAGGCAAAGTCTATAGTCTTGAAATAGAGCTAAAGTAATCAGGACAGCGTAGTATTAGCATTAGGACATTGATCAATGAACAGAAGAGCATGGAGAAACAGTACCCCACATAGATGGTCAATTGATTTTGGGGAAAAAAAGTGCAAAAGTAAATTGATGGTGCAAAAGATAGTTATTTCAACAAATAGCACTAGAACTGGATATCTGTATGTAATAAAAAAAAAATGGACCATCAGGAAATGTAGAGAAACAGATCTGGGGATGGTGACTGTGCCATATATCTGTATTTTTATCCTAAGGCTGTTTTCCAAAGTAGGAAACAATTCTAACAGGAAGAAACAGGTTCAGAACCCTGACTACACGCCTAGGAATGCAGAAGGCAGGATTCCGGCCCTGTCATCTGTGAACCTAAGGGTTGCCCCACGGTGGGAACCTCCACGCACAGAGCAGGGAGAAGACAACGGGTCCAAGTCAACCAGGAAGCTGAGTTTCCTCCCTGCCCTTGGCCTCTCTCTCCATTTCCAGGTCCCCTCGCAGCCCCAGCAACAAGGCACAAAGAGATGAGGGAGGCCTTGCTTGGTATCACATTTTGTTCCCATGATGCTGGGTGTGGGGAAGGGAAGGAGTCCTGAGACCTAGAACTGTGATAACCCATTGTCAAGAGTTCAAATGGTCATTAAGTTCAGGACGTGGTGCAGAATCAGGGGAGGGTACCCACTGTTCCTGGGGGTGGGTCTGCTGGGAGAGGGGCACCGCCAGGGCACCCATCACCACCCACCCAGAGCATTTGGTGGGGGGCACAGCCACTCTCCAGAGGGGCCATGAAGGGGTCAGGCTGCTGGCACTCAGGAGCTGGAGGGAAGAGCCAAGGACATGCGCTCCCCTCACTTAGATCCCAGGAGGGGCCTCTCAGAAAGCAGAGTGCGGGGGTCTGTCCCCTGGCCCCCGGCTGGCCTCAGCAGCCATCCAAGGGAAGTCCTACAAACTTGCCAGCATCTGTAGACAGTGTCACCGGCTCTTCTTGAGGCCCCTCTTCTCGAGCCCCTCCACAACTGCCTTGATAATTTACGCTTCCTATCCCTCACCCCGTGCACCTCGCTTTCAAGGAATTCCCAGGCTTCCAGAAAACTCTGGATTTTTTTTTTAAGATTTTTTATTTATTTATTTGACAGACAGAGATCACAAGTAGGCAGAGAGGCAGGCAGAGAGGAGGAAGCAGGTTCCCTGCTGAGCAGAGAGCCCAATGTGGGGCTCAATCCCAGGACCCTGGGATCATAATCTGAGCCGAAGGCAGAGGCTTTAACCCACTGAGCCACCCAGGCGCCCCAAACTCTGGATTTCTTGCTCACTCCAAGGACTCATGAACTGGCCTGAAGTCCCCTCTTGTCCCCAAGTCTCTTTGCTCCTTTGCTCTCTGAGGATTTCTAGGAACTTGGGTGTGCGATGTTTCTATTCCCGCATTTCCCCCTGCGGCCCTTTGCTCCGTGGCTGCAGGGCCCACCCCAGGGCCCACAGAGGGCGGCCATTTTTACTGTGCTGCTGGAGTGGGGTTGGGGGGGCAGTTCCACAGTGCAGGCACGTGTGCAGTTTCTCCACATCCATCCCTTGTCTGAAACAATGCCATATTATGCATTTTGAAGCCTTTGCATATGTAGGAAAAGCATAAAAGCACAGGTGGGCAGGACACACCCAGCCTTCAGGAGGCCGGCTCTCCCTGGGGACAGGGCAGTTCCCTTTAGCCATTCAGCAAACTTTTCCCCTAAAAGGGCCAGTGAACAAATATTTAAGGCTTCTCTCGACTACTCAACTTCTTTCAAAGTAGCCTGAAAAAGGCCACAGACAATATATACACGAATAAGCATTGCTGTGTGTTCCAGTTAACTTTACTTAGGGACACAGAGACGTGAATTTCATAGAATGTTCACATTATAAAACATCACTCCTCTTTTGATTTCTGTGTCCACCACAGAAAAAAAGCTCTTCCTCGCGCCCAGATTGTACACAAACACGGGGCGGGCTGGGTTTGGCCTGTGGCCTGTACTTTCCCGGCCCCTGTTGTACCTGGATCATTTTATTTCTAGGGGAAAAAAAGAGAGAGAGAAAAAGAAAAGAGAAGGAAAGAGAAGCAAATAGGATCATGTTACCATATATGTTACATTTGAGAAGCGAGTGCATGGGTGTGTGCGATTTTGTTTCCCACACTTTCTATACTTCCAAACATTTTAGAATATTTTTTAAAAATTCAAAAACAGAAAAAAAAAAATTCAAGAACAAGAAAAGACCTGGAAGTAACCCCTACATGCTCCCAGGGCTTATGACTGGGTGCTGAGATTAAAGGTGATTTTCTTACTTGCTCTGCTGGCTCCCCAAACCACTCCAAGGGCTCCCACTCACCTAGATCTTTCCAAAGGCCGTATGCCACCACCTTTTTGCAGGACCTCTCTCTCCTGAGTGCCAGGTTCATGTCAATTTGGAATTTCGGGAACCCATTCAATTTTCATCCATAAAAACAACACGGTAGCATAATATGGAAACAGGCACAGTAAATAGGACCTCTGACCTTTTGTCTTGCCAAATACAATGTTAAAACAATTACCACCCCTTGCATCTCATAAAAGGAATGTTCTAACCCCCAGAAGAGTCCAAAAACCATCATCTCAGACTAAAGAAACGTTACGAAGATGGATTACATCGAAATGGACGTCATGGGCCACTCAGTGCACTGGCCTTACTTTTCTTATTTTGCTGTCGGTCAGGGAGCAAATGT
This sequence comes from Enhydra lutris kenyoni, assembly GCF_002288905.1. NCBI lineage: Eukaryota > Metazoa > Chordata > Mammalia > Carnivora > Mustelidae > Enhydra > Enhydra lutris. The sequence goes on along the minus strand of NW_019154097.1, from coordinate 27,236,817 downwards.
GGACAGTCTGTCCAGCACTGCTCCTCAGATGGGAATGGCATTCCCTGTACCACCTCCCCCAACCTTGTCAGCTTCTCTCAACCTGCCCTCCGCTTCCCTAGACCCCACACCGATTGGCCTCCCTCTGAATTCTCCAGGAAGCACGAATGACCTCCTTACTGGGCCTCTGAACCCTGCATCACATCTGAGTCCTTCGGGAAACCTCCTCCCTCACTCCCCCAAACTGATCTGGTCCTTCTCACCCTCTCCCAGCTCAGACCCCTGCCTCCTCCTTCAGGACAGCCAACACTGTCACCTCTGTTCACGGATACCCACTCTCCCCCCACCCTCTCCCTGTACCACACCGACCTAGCTTTCTGGCTGCTAAAAAGCATATTCCCAATCACAGCTCTGGTAAGAAACGTGAGGGTTAAACACCCTGATCTCTGCCCCTCCACAGCTGGGTCATGCCGAGCAGGTACTGAACCCATCACAGACTCAGTTCTCACATCTGCAAAATGAAGCCGATCAGGGTACCAGAGAGAAAGAGGATTTAATAAAAGGATACACTGAAAGGACTTAGCAGAGCCCCTGGCGGACCAGAAGTCATTTTCATAATTATCATTATTTTCAAAACCTTTCCTTTGATTCCCTGTGGCTTGCTAGGGTGAGTGCCAACCTCTTGGTCACCGTTCAAGGCCCTGACCAACCTTCCAGTCACATGGTCTGCTAACCTGATTCCAGGAGACCTTCCCCCAGGCTCAGCTCCCTGAGGTTAGAGACTGGCTCTATCTTCCACAGCAGCCCCTGGCACAGGGTGTGCAAACAGTAGGTGGCTCATTAAAGCTCTGCTGCTCTGAACAAGTACAAGTGACTCTTATAGCAGCCTCTGGGGGAAGGGATGCCAAGGAACCATCTAGATGGTTCCAATCCCCACAGGCATCACATTTTATTTCTAGATCAGCCCTAATAAAGGTGTAATTAACCCCTCAGGCTTTGGATGAATAGATAATGACAATTCACCCAGCCTATAATAATACTCTATGCTGCGTCACACCTATTTGCTGGAAGTGCTTCTGAGCCCAGAGACGTTTAGTCATTTGTCTGAGATCACACAGCATTTATGCTGCGGTCAGGACTCCTGCCCTGGCCACACTCCTAAGCCAAACCCAGGCCCCAGAACAGAAGTATAAATGGATGGGAAACCATTTTTTCCTAAGACTCTCCCTGACCAATTTATTGGTCTCCGATCTCTACAAACCTCCCCCTCCAAGAGGGACAGCAAGGAGCACGCATCACTGGCTACCCAGCTCCTCTGGCCCCTCTCCTTCCTCTTCCCTCTGCTCCTTCATCCGCCAGGGGCTGAGGGGGAGGGCACAGAGCCTCCCAGCCCCACATTTTCCTCCCCATCCTCCCTGCACTCTGCCTTTTTCATTTCATAGCCATGTCAACTCATCACCTCTAAGGGCCAAGAAAAAGAAAGAACATGGCCCAGATCCCGAAAGTGCTCTCCTGTCTGTCAGGGAGAAGAGAGGAGGGAAATAAAAGCTAACAAGGCTTCTAAAAGCAAAATCCCCAAACCACTTCTCAGGCACCCAGCAGCTGTCAAAGTCAACACAGGATCCCGGCAACGGGGAGGAAAGCCCATCCCAGCTACAACCGAGGCGGCTGCTCAGGCTGGGATTCACAGACCAAGCCCGGCTGCCTTTCCAAGGGCGTGATGGGAGTCCTCGGCCACCCTTCCCGCTAACGTACAGGTGGGTCTGTCTAGACTGCGGAACCGAGCCGGTCTTTTCTGAGTACCAATACTCCGGGGATTCTTTTTTTTTTTTTTTTTTTCCATTATCATTATTTGGAGGGCGATTGAGATTCCCCTCGCTTCCTTATTTATGCAGTCAGAGGAAATCACAGCACAGAGAGCCGCTTCCAAACTCAAAGCCACGTGGGCCAATTTCGGATGGATAATTAAATATTGATGCCTCTGTTGGATCGGGATGGCTAAAAATAGCCAGCCAGCCCCTACACCCGATAACCACCCTGCCACTCGGCGAGGCAGCTCCCCGCTCATTCTCAAATCCCTCCTCCCAGCAACTGTCAAACACAGCCTTGCAGGGGGGTGAGAGGGAGGTAGTGGGGGGGCTAGGGGGCTGGGGTGCTGTCGGGGCTGAGGACTGACTGTCCAAGTTCCCACTCAACGCAAAACAAAACTTCACCTCCCTGCAAGCTCCGAATGTTCCTGACCAGGAAATACTCTCCCTTTCCTGACATTTAAATGGAGTGGCCTGGAGAGGAAGGTGCAGGGGAAGTATCCCAGCCGTGGCTTTTCTTTTTAAAAACAGTCAAAAGGCTTCAGGTCATTTCTAAGCAAAACACGTATGGGATGTGAGTGTGGTGGCATCAGGTGACACAAGAGCTCAAGCCCTCTTCTCTCCCCCAGGAAGACCCAAGGAGGAGCCCAGCTGCCTCGGTTTCCCTTCCTGTGCAACAACAACAAAAAAAAAAAACAATGTGGAAATAGAATGGAAGAATCAGAATTCTGGACCTGGATCTCTTATCAACTTCTTTATATTGCCTTGAGCAAGTGGCCTTGGCTCTGAAGGTCTCAGTTTCCCCAGCTGTCAAGGGGAAGAGTTAGCTCCCTGCCACCGTGCTGGAGATCCAAGAGTCCCCTGCAACCGGGCCCAGTAGGATGGTCCCCCATCTCAGCAGGTTTTGGTAAGCACAGACGGCAGCGGGGCAGAGACTGAGTGGCAGACCTGACCCACTGAGCTCAAGAGGGCATTCCTGTGTCCTCTACCCACTGACCGCAGAAAACAGGGAGCACTGAGCTCCCAAGCCTGGTTCTAAGTGGAAATGGGCTTTGGAGCCTAGTGGCCTCAGTTCAGACCTTGCCTCACACTTACCACCATGAAGCTCGGTTTCCCAACCCGGCAAAGGGAAGTGATAATGAGGACCCCTATTACCTTAGGAGGGTGGAAGGGTCAAAATAAGATATGACATGATCAGGACAAGCTCTTGGCCCCCGGCCTGGCACACATTCAGCCATTATCTTCCTTGTTATTGAAGGTGATAAGGACAAGCCAGGAACACAAAGGCTAAGAGGCTGACATTCTGGCAGATTAATGGGGACCTTCTGGCCTCCCTCAGGAACCTAGATAGCCCTGGGGAGTGGGCCTCAAGCTGTCTGCCTGTCTTTAGGGACCTCATTCCAGGGGACCCTGAACCCTTTGCACAAAGAGACTTGGTGAAGAGACAAGGGCTGAGGCTGTTTGACCTGTGACCTTCCCAGGGAAAGCACATGGTTGGCAGAACGCAAATGACAGTGGGATATAGGGGTGAAACCAGACCTAAGGGGTCACCTGAGTGGTCTCAGGCAGGCAGACAAGCCAACCGAGAAGGCTGACCTCCCACAGATGCCAATGGAATCATTTCCCTGACTCTTTCCCAAGTTATGGCCAGGATTTGGGGAGATGATGGCCAAGAACACTTGGTAGAGTCGTTGACTGTGCAAATCAGATAGGAGGAGGAGGCCTTATCAAAGCCAAGGCCTGATCACAGAAAGATCTGCCTGCCCACAGAATAGTGAGGTGGTGCATTTATCAGCTCAGGATCCGGGGTCTTGCAGAACTGGACTCTAGCACTTCTGAGATGTGTGATGCTGGATATGGCTCCCACTCTCTGGGCTTCAGCTTCCTCCCCCTTAAAATTAGGATAACACCAGTATCCATCTCACAAAGTTATGAGCATTAAATGAGATAAGGCAAATACAAAATTAAGCTCACTGCTGGGTACTGAGAAAGCACTCAACAAACAAAAGCTATTTTAACTTCCTTACATGCCATGAGAAGAACTGAGTCTCTCAGCTCCTGGGGTATGTAAGGATGAGGAGAGCCTGCAGAAGCTGGGGTTAAACCCCGAAGGAAGGATTGTGTCTCAGCAGGGACAAACGAAGAGATGAGGCAGGAAAAGATAAATGTACGATTTCAGAGGTTGCATCCAAGTTGGGGACAGAGACTTGGGCCTTGGGCCCTTGGGAGTACATTTGAAGATGAGGGTATGAGGGAACAAAAGACACAACCGGCCCCCATCCTCAGGGTCTCACCAGCCCACAGGGCATCTCGGCAGGGCTCAGTAAAATCAGGGTCCATATGGAGTAGTCCCAGCCCTTGCCCTTCCCTAAGGGGTACACAGACCCTTCCCTAACCATCATCCCAGTTGGGAAGCAGCTGTGTCAAACCAACACCCTCCCCAACCACATCACCATTCTCCTGGGGGGCCAGCAGCCCTGGGTTCCACACCTAGTTCTATGAAGGTCCCTCTGTGCCTCAGTGTCCTCATCTGAACCCCAGGGGTTCACTCAGCTGCCATGTTCTAAGCACTGGGAGGGGACCGTCACCTCAGGAGGTCAGGCCCAGCCTTCCTAGGCACCACCACCACTCTTGCCTGCATTCCTCCAAGTGTGCTGGAATGTTCCTGGGAAACCCCTCCAGAGGCCCCTCAAACAGACTCCAGCACACCCTGAAACGAAAGGAGCCTGGGGAGAGGGGAGACGAATCACACAGCAACCAAAATATCGGGCCAAGCAATGGGGCTATGTATGGATGTGGAGGAGGAACCGACCATCTCAGGGGAATACATCCACCAAGGCCCTGTTGCGCAGGCGGGTAAGGATTAGCCCCTGGAGAAGCTCAGGTGCAAACAGAAAGAAAAGAATCAGAGCCTCCAATGAGGATGAGGATGGGCATTCCAGGTCTCCTGACCTGTCAGGCAGCAGCGCATGATAAGCCCTTCTTGACAGACGGGGAAACTGAGGCCCTGGGAGGTGCCTAGAGTCACACAACCAGTCACACAAGCAGCTCACTGCTGAGCTGGGAGTAGAACCTGTCTCCCACTAACTACTGCTCTGTACCCTGAAAAGGGCTCTGTGCCTCAAGTGAACCTCAACAAGTCAGCTTCCTCAGCCATCGGAGGGCTTGGGGAGGGGTGGGAACATGTACCATTCATCCCCATGGGCCCCCAGGGCCCTGGCTGGAGCCCAGCACATAGTAGGTGCTCAAGACATGTCTGCTAGTTGCGTAAATGGGCCAGACTTTATCCAGAGTGAGGGGAAAACTTGCATTTCCCCCCAGCAGCCCTGGGGGGATAGATAGGTCAGACAAACAAAACTTTTCTTGAGCTGGTGTGGGGGAAGGAGGGAAGGAACCTTGGCTGGTGACATTCTACTTGGGACAGGCCCCCCCTCATATCTATAAGCCATACCTAGCCTTCAAGCAGACTTAGGATCACAAAACCCAATGTGAAATGGCCAGCTGACCCTTGCCATCTAAAGGTCACTGTTTCCACCATGCTTCTGGTGATTGTCAATGGCGGATCTCACTCTGCCTATTTCTCAGATGGGGAGATGGGGGGCCTGAGAAGGAAGAGCCCTGCTTAGTGCCCCCACTTTCCTCAAAGCTGGGAGGGATGAGACTGTGGACACTGTCTGTCACTTGCAGCCCTAGGCAAGGACCAAGTCCTGCTCTCAAGTCCACAGGGCGCCCCCCACTACCACTCCACAGGGCAGTGGGGGCAACGGGCAGGGGGCTTCCTCAGAGGTGGCAGCCTGGCCACAATCCTCCCCAAGACCCAGCCAGCTGCGAACTGCCTCCAGCCACCTCTTCCCTGCACTTTTCTGTTTCTAAACAAACATCCCCCCCGCCCCCGCCCGCCCAGAGTTCTCAGTCACTGTCCTTCCTCACAAGTGGCAGAGGCCAGAATGGGTATAGAGCAAGGGCTGTGAGTGGTTGGGGCTGGGGTGCTGGATATCACCCCCTCTTCCAGGATCTGACATCAGCACTATGGGACCAAACCCCCACACAGATGGGAAGACTGTGCAGCCTGTGGTCAGCAGGGACCCGCCCAAGGCCACAGCGTGGCTCCCCCTAACATGAGTTACCACCTGGGTTGGGGCACTGGCCTCAGGAAGTACCGTGGCCCTGGGGGCAGAGGCTGGGATCTGGGCCTTCAGGGAGGGGGAGGTCAATGGCTGCTCTAGCTGTGCCACGGGCCCCCAGCCTCCACCATACACCCTGCCAGGCAGCTCTCATCCCCAGCCATGACTCCCCAAAACTCAAGGCCCTTTCTCCAGCCCAACTACTGCTCCCCACTACCCCCCTTCCAATCCCTTCTCCTCCTCCACCCCAGGAGGAACTCTGTCCACAATGTCCAAGACAATTCCCTTCTGTCTTTCCACAGGCAGTTCCTCCGCTCAGAGTAAGAACACCAATAGCTCAGCCCAACTGTAGCCCAAGAGCCAGACAACACAAGCTTCTAGCTTTCTATGCACTTGCTCTCATCCTTAAAGGACCCAGCGGTCACCGCACCTGTCACTATACCTGTCTACCAGACCAGGCCAAAGGGAAGTGACTGGCCAAAGGACAGTTTTGTGCAGAGCTGGGGCCTGGACACACATCTGACTCAACCACTCCCTGTGCTGAGGGAAATCACAGCCACCTGGTGACACCCTGTCCAAAAGTCACTTCCTTGGTGAAGCGCTCCCTGCTTTCCCAGATGTAACTTCTGTACAGTGACAGTCTCCTCCCCACTCCCTGCACGCTTTGAGCTCCTTCAAGGCTGGGACACAAAGCAAGGGCTCCTGCCTAGGCGGGTCCTGGAAGCTGGGGCTCAGGTGACCGCTGGACACACTGTCGCCTGCCCAGTCGGCAGAGCAGGAAGGGGACTTCCGTTTCTCTCGGGGCCTCTGCAGTCAGGAGCAGAAGGGCACCAAAGTGCAGGGGAGGTCATGCAGGGCATCTGCAAGGAGAGGGGAGGGCAGGAGGGCTCAGGGTGCCCTGAGCATTATTGGGCATTTGTACAACTCCCATTTCTCCCAGCAGGAACCCATTTCCTCACTGAGTCCTACGAGTCCTGCTAGCCCCCTTTACAGCTCAAGAAACTGAGGCTCAGAAAAGACAAGTGGCTTGCCCAAAGTCTCTGTGCTCAAACCCACATCTCTGGTCTTTCAGGCTAAGCCTGGAATGGGGCACGGGGGGCAGGGGAGAAGAGCCAGAAGCCACTTCAAGGAAGGCAAGGGGAGGTGGACCCCAGGCATTGAGAGTCTCTTGAGGACTGAACTCACAGCACACACCTGTGCACACTTCCAGTCTCAGCTTGAACCCATCCACGCATGGGGAACTCACTACTTCAGGAACTCACTACTTCCTGAGGAAGCCTTGTACATTGTTATTCAGCCCTAACTGTGGGAAAAAATCTTCCCTGTTCTAAGGAGAAGCAGATGAACGCCTACTGCCTGATTTACCCGCAAGCTGATTTACCCTCAAGCTGATAAAACTGAGGTCCAGAAGCAGCATCTGCAGGGCCTGAGCCACACAACCTGCACCCTGGAGGGTGGGGATCTGACCTCAGGTCTACCAGGTCCAGGCATGGATCTGTTCATACCGCAGCCCAATCAAGCTCAGCCCTGGACCAGACTTCCCGTTTCCCAAAGCAAACCAACGAGGCCCAGGTCCCACTGGGCACTACTGACCACCCTCCTCCCTCTCACCCACTGCCCACTGGTGCTTCAGCAGTCCTGAGCCCCTTGACAGGGACCCTGGCCTCCCCAGGACCCCCTCCGGCCTCCTTCTTCCAGGAGCTCCATCCCACCCAACCTCGGAAGGAAGGCCCTGCTTCCACCAGGCCCAAAAGCCAGCCTCCTGGATCACATGCCCTTCCAACCAAGGATCTTGTTACTGGAAAAAAGAAAACGCTGCTTCCATTTCCCCTCCTCCCTGTCCTGCCTGCCGCCTTGAAAGAGAAACTTTTCAAAGGCAGTGGGCCCATCCACCAGGAGGGGTCCCAGGCAGATCTAAAAGCCCTGGCTCCTTTGGAGCCAAGGACTCCTGGGACAGGACCCTCTAAAGTCCAGCCACCTGTCCCTCCACCCAAGAGGTGGGGAAGCCTGTTAAGTCCCTGGGGAAAGGTGGGGGGGGCTGAGATGGGCCCCCCCACCCTGCGCTGGGAGCCTAGGGCCCTGAAGGCAAAGTGAGGAAAGGCCAAATCCACTCAGGATGACTTCAGTGCTAGGCGGTGGAGTAAACTGAGGCACGGGGGAACAGGAAGTGGCATCTGAGAAACGAATAAAGAGAACCCCGAACTGCAATCTCCCCCTTCCCTGCGCAAGGCACCAGGGGAGGTACCATGGGAGACTAGAGCTTCGGATTCCCCAGGACGCTGGCAGAGGAGGGAGAAGCTGGGGGGAATGCAGATCAAGCAGACACAGTAGGGGGCAGCCACATAAGGGCGATGTCGGGGGCGGGGAGGGGGGGGACACCCGGCTAAGTAAACTGAAGGAAGATCCAGGGTCCCCAGCATTCCCCGGCATCAGAGGGCAAGGTGGAGGTAAGGGGAGCCCAGGGGTCGGGGGTCGGAGTGGCGCCTACCCCTGGTGGGCCGGGTCCGGCTGCGGGAGCGGCTCCTCTGTCGCTGCAGCCGGGGCCGCCGCAGCAGCCGGTAGTAGTAGGAGGGCCTCCCGGTGCTCTTCCTGGCGCTGCCGCCCGCGGACATGCTGCCGCCCGCCGGGCACCGGGCTGGGCCTGGGCGCGCTCACACGGGCCCCATCGCCCGCTCCGGAGCGCCCGGCGGGCGTCCCTGTCTTCTCCCGCGCGCTGGTGCGGGCGCCGCTGAGACCAAGGCTGCCCCACAAAGTCGCTCAAACTCCTCCTCCCGCCCCCGCCCTCCCAGAGCAGCCGGCCCCGCAGCGGGGGCCGGGGACCGGGAGGCCGGGCTGGCACCGGCCCGGAAAGTCAGTGCGGGAGAAATCCCGGCCTGGAGTTGGAGGGGCGAGGCGGCCCGGAGTGCCCCGGGACCCCAGGCAGGTCCCCAGGAAGGTCACCGTCTGCACCCCTCGTGCCCGAGAGCCGTGGCCGAACCTCAGGGCGCACGAGGCGCTCCAGCCCGCCAGCGGGTGTAAACGGTGCACACCCGCGTGCGCGCGATCGCGGGCACCGGACAGGGCGCACGCCAGGCAGCCAGGCGGGCACCACGCTACGAATCCGGTCACCTTTTTAGGCGCCGAATGAGGCTGACACCGCAGGGCGCCTTTCAGCCCCAAGCTCTCTGAACTGAGTCTGGAGCCGCAAACACACCGCCTGGCGAGCTCACGGCCCTAGCCCCCTAACCGGCTTGAAAATACTTCCCTTTCACGCAGAAAAGTTGCCGGTTCTTTGCATTTTAAAAATTGCTCCGTTGGATACACATATTCTTTGTATATAATTACAAATGCAGCGTGTATCTCCAAGCGCACAGAAAGGTGAGAGAGGTAATGAACACCTCTGTATCTCGCAGGCTTTGCCAAATCTGAACATTTTGCCCCTGGCGATCTGGACCACCCCCCAAATACACCACCACAGACGCAATGGGCTCTTCCTCCCCCTGGGCGTTCAGGGCAGCTCTGGCAAGCCTGCAGAAGAATCTCCAGGAGGTGGAAAAGGGAGGCCGGGAGGAGAGAGATGCCCACTTCCTCTACTGCCCTCCTGCTGTAAGACTTCCCCAAGTCACTCCCCAGCTCAAGAACTTTTCATGGCTCCCCAAGTCCAAACAACCTTCCTTGGTATTTAAGGTTCCAACCATCTGGCCCCAACCATTCTCCAGCCTCACACACTAGTTCCCCCCTTCACTCCTCTTTGTGCTCCTTCCAGAAGGGGCTGCCCTGCCAAAGGCCATCCTTCTAAGGCCCAAATTCTATAGCCTTTCCTGACCATCCTAGCCCTTCGTGGTCTCTCTCTCTCTCTCCTCCTACTTGCCCCAGCAGCAGCATTTATCTTTTAAATTATGCAGTCACCTGCCTGAGCTTCATTCCCTCAAATATAGAAGGGGAAACTGAGGCCCTGACAGGGAGGACTGACTGGCCTCAGTCACACAGAAAACGGCAGAGGCAAGTGGTCTCAGCCTGGGGCTCCCAACACACAGTCTTAGGGGTGTGCTTGAGGGAGGGTCATCCGTGGGCGCTGGAGACAGTCTGGAAGTTCTCCAGAACAGCTGGAAAGGTGTGGCCCTGGAGGGGGCGGGGCAATCTCGGCAGAAATCCAGGCCGGGTTTTGCACCTCACAAAGAGAGCCCCCCTCCTTGGCTCCCTCAGCCCAGGGGGGAGGGCCCCCAGGTCAGGAGGAGCCTGGATCACAGCTGGAAGCCAGGCGCCTTCCTAGGACCAGGGGGGAGGGGCAGGAGGGGTACTGCTCCTATCAACCCAATCTGGGTTGTCCAAAGACCCCCCCCCCCACCCCGTCCTGGCCCCTCTCCCCAGAGTGGCTGCCCGTCCCTGTGGCAGATGGAAAGCCACCGTGCTTGCAAGGACACCACTGACCTCCTTTGGGTTAAGCATTGCTCTAGCTCATTCCCCATAGCAGTCACTGCCCAGGAGCCTCCCTCGCCAGAGCAGAGGCCCCAGAGAAAAGCTGTAGGCACCCTCCCCTGACCTCCCCACTCAGGTGGGGATCCTGCAGCCACCTACCCACCCTTTGGCACTTCCAGAAAGAATGACCTCTCCAGCCAGGCCCACCAGTTTCGGTGGGTAGAAGCCTCCCAGAAGTCCAGCTCAGGGTTGGGGCATCGGTCCTGTACAAGAGCCTGGAGTTCATCAGGCCCAGTTTCCTTCCCAAAGCAGGAATGCCCTGATCAGCCAGAGTCTGGCCTCCCCTTGAGGGGATGAGACATTCCCTGCCAAAAGACTGTCAGTGGCTAAGACAAGTGGTCTTGGCCTGGCATCCTCAGCCAGTAGATTTCGTCTGCATGTGTGTAGAGGAAGGGGGGAAGCAGCCAGGAGTTCAGGGCCTGGCCAGTAAACACAGTTGGGCTCCAAGACCTGGCAGAGTCTCTCTGTTTATGCTTGGGCCTCTCAAGTTCTCTGTGCCTCAGTTTCCCCACCTGCGAGGAGAAGTGATGGACCCCCTCAGCCTATCTACCTAGTGCAAAGAGGAGGGTCAGCTATTAAAGAGGAAGAAGCTTCCACATTCCTGGCCTTGGGATGGGGCGGACATTGCCCACCGGCCCAGCTGAACACCTCCCCAGGCCTCGGGAGGGTCTGGAATAGGAGCCAGCTGGGGTACAGAGGAGGCAGGGGGCCCTGCCCCTCCTCCTGTCCCAGGCCTCCCAGGGCGGCAGGCCGGCAGACAAAGGCTGCTCCCTGCACTCCCCAGCAGAGCATCTGGAATCAATCCCACTTTGGAGCAAGCCACCCACCCCCTTTCACTGCCCCTGTGGCCTCCTCCCTGTAAACAGGAGCGGTCCTCTTTCTGGAGGCCACCTAGAGGAGAAGAGGGGCATTTGAAAACACCCTTCCCACCACCATTTCCTGCAATAGTCCCCCTCCAAGGGGAAGCCCTCTGTGATTGCCCCCCGCCAGCAGGGGCTTCCCAGGCCCTGCTGATCTGTGAGCTGGAGCCCCACAGGGCTGGCAGCCTGTCAGTGGTCTGTTCTCCACTGCTCTTTGGACCCCAGAGGGGCTCCTGGATAGGCCCAGCGCCCACCTCCTCAGCCTGCTGCTTTGGGTCAGGGTCAAAGCTGCGGCTTCCACACCCCTGAGCCTCCAAATCACCCCAGTACATTAAACACGTATATTTCTGGGTTCCCCCAAAACACCTGATTCCATGGTTCCAGATGGGGCCTGGGAACCTTCACGATTAGTAAGTGCAGGCAGGGGGACAGGGGTCAGCTAAATCAGATCTGATCCCCCTCACCCCCTTCACCTGCCCTTAACAGCTCCCAAAAGTGAACCCACGGAGTACTGAAAAGGACTCAGGTTTGTCACAAACTGGCCCCCTCCCCTTGCACCCCTGCCCACTCCAGCCCCTTATCTAGCAAAGTCTCCCCTCTCATTTCCACCCTGCCTTGGCCCCATTGGTCAGAGGATCTTCCTTCTGCACCTGGTGAACTCGCCCTTACCCCTTGACCCAGCTCAAACATCATCTCGTTAAAGCAGTCTGAGTCCCATAGAGAGACCCTCCCCACCCTCCACCCCATCCCACCAGTTGGGTTGTATAATGAGGACATGGGAGAAGATCAAGGAGAGAAGGCCCCAGAGAATCTGCCTCCGGGCAGAGAAACCATCCCTGTCTGGGTGTCCCGAGAAGAATTACACCCTGCTGGGCAGAGGGGGTGGGAGGCCTAAGAGCTGGGCTGTAAATCCAGGTAAACCCCAGGCCAGGGGGTGGCGGGGGTCGCTCAGCACCAGATGCAGATCAAGGGGGCCAGCCCAGTGCAGTTTCCCATCCTACTGGGGTGTTAGGTTTAAAGTCAGTGAGGGAGGAACAAAAATGCATATTGTCAGAATTACCCCTGAAAAGCCTTCAATTGCCCATAAAGGACACTGCTTCCTGCAGTGTTGGGACAGAGGGGAGCCCGAGGTTGAAGGGCTTGGCCTTTATTGAGGGGCCATCTGACACAGGAGGAAACAAGAGCAACAAGAAGCAGTCTCCTAACGCTAGATTCCATCTGGGGAGGAGAGGGGGTTCACGCCCAGAGGGGACCCCAGAAGTCCAGGACTTTCCACGGAGCAGGGCTAGAAGTTTGTCCTGGAGCGGTCTGTCTGAAGATGAAGTTGGATCTAATACTGATAAGCTGTATTCAGCATTTGTTGTGCGCCAGACCCTGTCTGGGGCGTTCAACGCACAAGATCTCATTAAATCTCACAACAAGCTTAAGAGGCCAGTGGTTACCATCTTCATCTTACAGAAAATGTTGGTGGCCCAGAGAGGGAAGTTCTCTAATATTATACAGCTGGCACCAGGAGTCAAGATTTAAACCCAGGCAAGCTCTTAAGGCTGAGCAGGACTTTAATGCATGGAGGAGGAGGGGCAACAGTCTGGAACTTTCCATAGAAGCCAGCTTTGACAAGGAACAGGAGGAGGTGAAGAGGGTTAGGAGTCTTGACAGGGAAAACACTGGAGCCCACGCCAGGCCCCACACAATGGGTGTCGGAGGGCTCAGACCTGTCAGGTTTCCTGTCGGGACGAGGGTAGGCAGCAGTGACCAGGGGAAGTCCCTAACCGGGCAGCCCAGCACACATCCGCCTCCCGGGCCAGCCTCGACCCATGAGTGGCTAAAGATCCGGGCAGGGGTGTGGATGGGGGTGTCGTGGGGGGCGCTGGTGGTCAGGGTCATTGGCCTTGGTCTGGAGAGGTGGCCTGTCTGGCCAGAGTGTCTAGTATGCGTCCAGGAGCAAGGCTGAACCAGGAGCAGGACCTTCATCAGGATGTGGGGGAGCAGGGACTCTCCCCACTCAGTGGAAAGTGCAAACGGGCTCTGCGAGGTCACACTCAGACCCAGCCAGCTGTCCACCACCTCCACTTCCCCCCAGACTTCCTCCTGAAAGCCACCAACAAATTTATTAACATCCTTCCCAGAAAATGGCCCCATCAGGGCCATGCCGGCCCCAGACTTGAAGGACTCTGCCCCTCTCAACACAGGTGGAACTGGTGTCCTGGTCAAGTATGAATATTTGAACACACACAGCCCTTGGGGAGTATATCTTTTAAATGAAATCACCCAGAGCTGGGCTGAGGGTGAGCCTTGGGAGACAACAGGGCCCTAACAGGAGCAGAAGGCCAGTTGTCCGGGTCACTGTGTTTTGCTTTGTTTTTTTTGTTTTTTTTTTTTTTTAAGATTTTATTTATTTATTTGACAGACAGAGGTCACAAGTAAGCAGAGAAGCAGGCAGAGAGAGAGGGGGAGGCAGGCTCCCGCCGAGCAGAAAGACCTATGCGGGGCTCGATCCCAGGACCCTGGGATCATGACCTGAGCTGAAGGCAGAGGCTTTAACCCACTGAGCCACCCAGGCACCCCAGGGTCACTGTGTTTCTTTGGGTGCTGTGTGACTTAAAGGAAGGCTCTTGACATCTCTGGCCTCAGATTCCCGTGTGCGATATAGAGATGGGACATCTCCATCTCCTCCCAGCCTACCTCCATAGGATTCCATCAGGATCTAGAAATTTCCCCCAGTTTCAATCCAGCACCTGTGTGTTCCTTCCTGTCCTCCAAAAGCCCAGAGAAGATGTAGTTCCTTTGTACATGTCAACAACCTGTCATAAAATCCTGGAATGTCAGAGCCAGAAGGACCTGCAGAGTGGAGTGATAGAGCCGGAGAAGCCGAGGCCTCACGGAACAGCCACTTGCCCCGGGGACACTGCCTAATTCATCGCATGCCCAGATCTGGTATCAATTCCCCAAACACAGGGGTCTGATTGCCCCTCACCCCTCAGCACAGAGCAGTCAAGGTAGGGTAGAGTCACTCCCTGCAGATGGGAAAGGGAGGCCGAGACAGGGTGTGACTTGCCCAATGTCATACATGAGTGTTGGGGCAAGGCCACCTAGGCACGTAAACAGAACTGCCAAGACCACCCTTTCCACTCTTACTCCTTGGGCGCCCCCCCCGACCCCCAGAATGCCTGCTGGCTTCTGCCCACAGGAGCCCTGGGTTTCAGGTCCAGGACGACTGCCCCCGAAGCTCAGGGCTCCAATCCCAGGGCTGGGGGAGGCTGGGATCCACTCTCCAGGCCCCAGCCGCAGCCCTCCTTCCTCGCCCCCACCCTAGCAGCCAGCATTTCAACCCAGATGGCCAGGCCTGAAGCAACTCTCTCCCTGTACTTCCTCTCCCTGCCCTGACCCAGAAATGTTGCCAAGCTCCAGGTGGGCCCCCAGCCCCTCCTTCTCCGGGCCCAGGCCTGGGGCTGAGGCTCCAGGTCTCCGGGCTTCTTCCTCCCCTTCCAGTTGATGGGCCCAGACAGCTCCACACCGACTGGGTGACCAGAGGGGGTGGCATATGGTCCCAGTGTGAGGTCAGAAAGCCCCCTCCCTTCCCAGGCAGGCCTGCCTGGTCATCTGTGAACCACTTCATGGCTGGCACTGGTCTGGGTTCCCATCGGGAGGGGCCTCGCTCAATCCTTGCAGATCCCACTGCGGAGGACAGACGAACTGGCCCAGGAGCCAGCTCCGAGGAAGCTCCCATCTAAGCGGGGTGCTGAAAGAGTATGGGATTTGGGGTGAGGAACCAGCCCTTCTTGACCGTGTGACCCCAGATTAGTGCCTTCAGTTCCTCAACTCCAGAATGGGTTTAATGATACTTACACTTTGTGAGGTTGTAGAAGGTCAAATAGCATAGGGAATCAAAACCCCGTATGTAAGCTGATGAACATCTGCTCCTCTGGGCTATTCCTTTTCTCACTCAGCCAGGCTCCTCAGAGCAAGATAGCCAGACCTTGTCAGCAGAGTTACCAGCCCAGAGAAGGCTCCCAGGAAGACTGACTAGGAGAGATGGTAGCAGCATTCAGGAAAAGTGGCTGACCCCATCTGATCTGGAGTCAGCACTAAAGAATTCAGAGGAGGGAGAAGTCCTAGAAGAAGAGTCTGACATTGAGCCAGAGGGCTGAGTAGGGATTGCCTGGGTAGAGAGCAGAGGACTATATTCTTGGAGGGGGAGAAAGCATGAGTAAAGGCCCTGAGGTAGAAACTAGCAAGTCTTATGCTGGGGGCAATGTGTAGAAATGTGAGGCTGGAGCAGAGGATGAGGGGGGGGTCTTGGGGGCAGGCTGTATGGGGTGTAGACCCAAGCGGCAGTGAGGCCTAAGCAGCCCCTCCATAAGGGGAGAAATGAAGTGATAAAGAAAGAACCCTAAGCAGGGAGGCAGAGGATCAGGCTCTAGGCCTAGCTCTGCAGCTATGTGGTTGTCTGACTTTGATAAGTCATAGACCTCTCTGATCCCCATTCTGCAACTATAAGGGATGGCCTGGCTTTAGAAGTCAGGCCTGCACGTGGAGGGCAGGGCCTGCAGGTGACCACAAACTACACTGAAGCATTCAGAAACAGATTCTAGGGCACCACTCTCAACATCACTGAATCCAATTTTGGTGCGGAGGGCCAAAGAATCCATATTCTTCAAGGTTTCTAGCAGCTTTCTTGGGGAGCCACTAGTTAAGATGGTTGTAGACTCGGCTGGAGAGCTTTCTGATCCCCGAGCATGCCAAATACAGTCCTGCCTCAGGACCTTTGCATGTGCTCTTCCTTCTTCCTCATCCACAAACCCCAGACCTTCAGATGGCCAGCTCCTTCCTGTCTTTCAGGCCTCAGCTCAAATTCACACCACCAGAGGCCTTCCCTGGCCACCTGATCTCAGTGCCTCTGCCCCAATCCCCACACCCTGTCCCATTGCCTGTTTTATTTTCTTCAACTTCCTGCTTCCTAAAACTATCTTATCTGTGTATTTGGTTGTTCACTAATTGTCTTCCCCTCAACTGTAATGAGGGAAGGGGCCTTGCTAGTCCTGTCACAGCCATGTCCCCCATGCCCTCGGTCACTACTTGGTGAATGAGGGAACAGAGGGAGCTGGGATCAAAGGCCCCATTCTTTTCTCAAGAAGGGCAGCTGTGGGACAAGGGGCAAGTCACTTCCCCTCTCTGGGCCTGGCTCTCCTCCGCGGACATGCAGACAGCAGGCTGTAAAGTTTGCTTTCAGGCAGCAGCCTGGAGCTGATCGGGACAATCCTAGAGCTGGCACAGAAGAAAGGGACAGATGAGTACATGCCTTTGCTCTGCCTGGTGCCTCTCAGCAAATCCCCACGCATCTGCAGCCCTGACCCTTTTCCCCCTCCTGTAAAATGGGCTTGGCCTGGCGGATCCCTTGGTCACTTACATGCAGAGCTTCTGTGCCCAGTCCAGAACATAAGTGGGACCCACGGCAGGTGTTAGAGGAGGGGCAGGTTGGGCCAGAACCATGGTTCTCACACTTACCGGCCTTTCCTGGGGATCCCACCCAGCCCAAAGCTGGCGTCCCAGGACCACGTAGGTGAAAATTAAGTGTGGCTTGTGTAACCTGTCACCCCTGGGCTCTGGAGAGCAAGAACAATGCTGGCCCTGCCCCTATCCTGGGAACAGCATTTTGTCTGGAAATTCCACCAAGAGGAGGAGGAAGGGCTGGGTCCCTAGAATTTCTGTGCCTGCTCAAACAGGAAGTAGCTAAAGTTTGGGGCCAAGGAAAACAAGTTCAGGGTCATCCTGGAAATCAGCAGTCCCCTTGGCAGGGACTTGCCCCTCTCACAGGTGGGGCTCTCCTCCTGATTAATGATTAACATAGACAGATGGTGTGTGAAAGGGGGATGGTCCAGGACCACAGGCAAAGGCCTAAAAGGAAGCAAAATTCACCCAGTCTAATTTGGCATATCTGATGATTTGACATGACACGTCATCAAATATGACAAATATTTGTCATATTTGATGATGGGGAGCTCACTACCAAATGACTCTCCCCGCCCCACCCCATCAGCCAGCCCCCTCCTCAGAAAATCTACAAGTGACAGCGCCTTCCCGCAAGCAGGAATTGCAGAAGGCCTTCAGGGATCTAGTGGTCAGCCCACCCTTGACCCAGGGCTCAGAGGGCTTGGGACTTGCCCAGGGTCCTCCCTCAGTTCCCAGGAACAGAGGAAGCTCTTCCAGGCACAGTAAGGAGGAGCCAATAGGAGCTTCAGCCCCACCCCCAAATGCCTCCTGGCTAAAATGTCTAGCTCCCCTAGGTTGAGGGGGGCTGACATCTGGCTGACCTTTATTAGAAAGCCCAGAGGACCAGAGGATGCTGGGAGGAGGCAGACTGAGACAGTGTGGAGGTGACCTGGGGTACAAGGGCCCCTCTGTAGCCTGTCTGACCCACAGCCCCTATCCTCTTCCCTGTAGCCTCTGCCTCAGGAAGCTGCAAAAGGGCTTTAGAATTTTCTAGACCTGCTTTCTCAGCCCTTGTGTTTCTTACATCCTCATGTTGTCCCTCTCTCCCCCAGCCCCCTTGTACAGGCTCCCAGGCACACACAGACCCAGCTTCCCACGGAGGCCCAGGTCTCCCCCATCCCCAGTGGGTTCTGTCCAGGCCCCGCCAGCCCCAGGGCCCACAGAGCAACCTGGGGCCCTCTGGAAAAGCCCATGGTGCTGCCCCCTGCTGGGCTGAAGAGCTCTAGGACTAAGTCCTCGGCGCTGGTACCACCACAGGGAGAGCTGTGTCCCTTGAGATCCCCAGGTTGGCATGGCACAGGGTTCCAGTCTGCTGGGTGACGTGGACTGGCCCTCACCCCCAACCCCGCTGGGCCCCTATGCCCACTGGAGCAAAGGGGATGGCTCGGAACCTCAGTTCTCAGGTGCTTCAGTCCCGTGGAGAGCAGGTTAAAATGCAGATGCCCAGGCCCACTGGAGAGCTTTTGGTTTAGCCAGCTGTGACGAGCCCAGGAGTCCGCATTCTTAACCAGCCGGAAGTGAGCTCACCCTGGCCACACACCCCCCTTCTGCTCTCCCTCTCTCAGTTCCCTAGCTCTGTATGGGTTCTGGGACTCCAGCCCCCAACAGTGTCATAACCCTTTTCCAAACTGCCACCAGTCTCCTCTCCCTTTCTCAGCACTCCACGTGTGGCAGCCAGGCAGGGAGTCCAAGCCTTACAGTACAGATGGGGAAACTGAGGCTCAGAATGGAGAACAATAAAGTTTGCCCACAGTCCTCATCCCTTGGAGAAGCCCCCAGCTTCCATTGCCCTCTCCAGCTCTCCAAAGACAATCTAGATTCTGGGGCCAAGCAGGTCAGTTCAGGTCAGCGGCTGCCCTGACTGGCCCTCTTTGTCCTGGTCTGTGTGCCCTGAGACTGTACCAGGTCCTGGGCTGATTCAAATATCCCCTTACTGCTCCAGTAGACCCAGTGTCCCTTTACAGGTCTGGGAGGGACACGGTTCCGTTGGAGGTGACACTGGCAGCTTGGTGCCACACTTGGGCCACCCTCAGGAGCTGGACACTTAACAGCACCACAGAGATGAGAGAGAGCTTTCACCTGACGTGTTTGCAGAGACTGGCCAGGAGAAACTAAGGCCCGGAGAGGGGACCTTGCCCAAGGTCACACAGGACCCAGTTACTAACCCCAACACAGAGCTTCCTCTCTGCCAGGTGGTATTGTCACTGAGCCCATATAATTCCCCTAAGAGGTGGACAGTATTATTCTCTCGCCATACAAGGACAAAAAGGTGGCTGTGGCAGACCCGGGACTTGACCTCACGTAGCCTGGCTCCTACAAAGGATCCCTTTCTGCCACAAAAGATCTCCCCTTTCCTGTCCTTGGGTCCTTTTCTTTGTAAAAGAGTGTGCTATGGCAATGAGCTGGGGCCCTTGGCTTCTACTCCCAGCCCAGGGGGTGGTCCCTGGGTGTTGCCCCAGTCCCCGATCTCACCTCTCACCACCGCCTACACCTCCCCGTTCCTCAGCCACACTGGTCCCCAGTCCTCCAGCCCCCAGTTCTCTCCTTGTGCCTTTGTTCCCATTGTTCCCACCCGGAGGACACAGGGCAGGCTTCCGAGTCCCGGAGCCCCTCTGTGAAGCAGGCTACCACCAGCTCCGAAGAATAACTCGAGTCTGTCCAGCTCTCTCCACTACCATGACTCAAACCCAGGTCACCACCATCTCTAGCTTTGGGAACAACCATAGCCCCTGACTCATCCTCCCAAATCCTCCCCAAAGCAGCCCTCTGCCCCAGTCACGCCAGACCTCGCTCACCTGCGGACCCCTGTTCCCACTCATCCCGCCTCCCCAGCTCTCCTGAGCTGCCTGACCCCACTCCCACTGCTTCTTCATTTTGGTAGAAACCACCTTCCTGGCACCCCGACCCCACTGCTTCCCCCACAAGGCCTGCACACCCCATTTTCTCCAGGCCCCCCTGCCCCACACCTTTCCTCCAGGAAGCCTTCCGCATCATGCAATGATATCTGTGTTTCGGTGACTCATCTCACATTTGCCTCTCCTGACATGCCACCCCCCCCAAGGATAAGGTCCTGCCTGCGGGCTCCCATCATAAACCCAGTGCCCGGCCCGGTGCCGTCACGTGGCTGCTGCCAGTCAAGAGGGGAAGGGGGTCACGGTCAAGAATGCCGGCAAGCACCACACACAGACCTCAGAGCCTCTGAGCATCATGAAGCCCAAGGGGGCCAGGTGCCCTCTGCCCTGCCCCAAATAAGTCATAGGTCAGGACTTGGTAATTTTCCTCCCCGCAGGTTTTGGTGCTTTCATTCTGTGATTTAGAGCCAATCCGATGAATTTCCCCAATTATCTTTCACACGCAGCACGCTGCCTTTCTGCCAGTTCATAAC
This sequence comes from Enhydra lutris kenyoni, assembly GCF_002288905.1. NCBI lineage: Eukaryota > Metazoa > Chordata > Mammalia > Carnivora > Mustelidae > Enhydra > Enhydra lutris. The sequence goes on along the minus strand of NW_019154097.1, from coordinate 27,216,710 downwards.
ACATTTGGCTCACTGGCCTCCCCCCGGAAAAATCTAAGGCTTGGCTCCAATTCGGGGGTGGGCCCACGAGGCCACATGGGATTCCGAGAGCTTGAGACTCAAACCTCCAGCAGGTAGAGCCTCACATTCAGGACTAACCGGGTTGGTCCCCAGCTCCCCTCCCGCCCTCCTGCCCTCCCTCTAGCAGGGCGCCTGGCAACGACAACATAAGCTGCGTTGTCCAGCACCCACGGGGGCCCTGGTGGCTGGTTTGAAGGCTGGGCTGCAGCCTCTATGCTTCTCCCACCCAGCCTCCATGGTTTCCAAAGACTCCACAGCCAGGACCTTAATCTGCCGCTCTACCTCCCCGAGGAAGGCAGGAACTCATCAGACCTGTCTTGCAGTTAAAGAAACCTCTCTGAAATACAGTAGATCACAGGCCAGGCCTGCTCGCCCCACTGGGTACTCGCCAGGTTCAAGTGCAGCCAGCAGAGATTTCCAAGGGCAGCCTCTGTGCCAGGCATTGTGCCAAGCGCTTGACTGGAGCAGTCCCAGCCACCTTTAAAGGCCAAAGGTACTATAAAAGCCCATTTTACAGGTGGGGAAATCAAGTCCCAGAGAGAAGCAACTTTCCTAAGTTTATACAGGAAGCGAATGACAATAACCCAGAGGAAATACTACTAATGTGAGGGATGAGAAAGGTCTAGAAGCTACAGGGAGCACGCAGCTTAAGGCAGCACTACCCACTCAAAAAAAAAAAAAAAAAGTGGCAGGGATGCAGGGAGAGCTCAGAATGTTAGGGTTGGAATCGCACTGCTAAGAGTGCCCGGCTATGTGACCAGGGGCAAATCCCTTCCCCTCTCTGGATCTCATCTCCCCGACCCTGGAGAACAGAGTGCTGTCCTACCCTGGACGATCACGGGGCTTGCATGAGGCAACACGCAGGAAGCTGCCTTGTAAACTGTCCAGCGCGGGGCCGAGTCATTCCTGCGTGTTGGAACAGCGAAGGCAGACACCATGCAAAGACCTGCAGGGAAGCTCGGTGCAGCTCTGGGCTAAGTCTGCCAGCTGCCTCAGAACCGTGCCGGGATCTGGACAGAAGACCCAGGCTCCTCCTCGGATCACAAGCTGCTTACCTCCCCCTGGGCCCAGGCACCTCACCCCGAGGCGTGGGAGCGACCAGGCAGCCCCCTGCTCCCGCGTGCACAGATCCCAGCTAGGCAGTGCAGGGTGTGGAACAGAGGGCATGGCTCCAATGGCGTGGCCCCGGTCCCCACCCCCCTCCCTGATGCCCACGGCCCTCGGGGCCACTAAGTCTGCTGTCTTCCCCGGTCCAGCTCCTGGAAGTTTCTGCTTCTGCTTTAGAGTTTCCGTGGCAACCACCTCTCTCCCTCCAACTGCCTTCCTCTCCTCAGTCACTTTACCATCTGAAGAGGCAAGTTTCTCCCTTCTTTATATGGCCAGGCTTGTAGGAATCCTTCTTTTTCCAAGGCCTGGCTGCAAAGTAGCCCCACAGGAAGTCCCCACCCCTTCAGAACTCCCCACTACACCCCCACATCTGGTCCTCCACCATCCAACCATCCCCCTCCACCAACAGCCTTCTGCCCTGCAAGCCGAGCCGATGTCCCCTCACTCCGTGTCCCAGCAGGGCCACAAGAGGCCACGTGGAACCTGGGGCCACAGAGTCGGGCTCCAGCCCACGTTCCATCGCCAGCCGGCCTCCGGGTCTCCATAAATTTGTTCTAGAACTCTATCTTCCCTGTGGTCACATAAGAATGGCACTCACTTCCTCCCAGGCTGTTGGAGACTGAAATGAGTTTGCAGGTCTGAAAGAGCTTGGAAAATTCTGAAGTGCTGTGGGGAGTCCGGGATTATTTTTAGGCACTGAATTAGTGCCATCCGGTGAATAGCCCCAAGGCCGCCTTGACCCCACGGGTCTCATGGCTCTCTTTCTCCACCTGCTGACCTCCCGAGGCATTGACTCCACACCAAGTCATGGACCACCAGCTTCCCTGACACACACACACACACACACGCACAGCCCCTGAAACACGTGGGCCCCCGCCTGCTCAGCCAGGGCCAGATATTGGTGGAGGGGACTGAGGGTACCTTGGAGGCCCGAGTCAGCAGGGAGAGGCCCAGGCCCTGAGGTAGGGGCAAGGTGGAGGGATAGCTTCTTCCTAGCCTGTGGGGGCTGGGGGATGGGGCCAGAGGCAGCCCCAGAAAGGACTCCCCCACCCACTGGGCTGTCTGCTGCCTTCTCCTGTTCCAGCGGGACCCACCCCCTCCCCTAATGGTCTGGCGGGTTCCCTAGGAACACCTCCCAAATGTGCTCTCCCCAGAGCAAGATCTCTCCCTCCCCCAACCAGGGCCTCCCTCCTTTCTCTGGTGCTGACATTGAACTTCACCCCCACTGCCCGCCCTGCCTCAAACCTACACGTCACCCCTTCCAAAAGCTCACAGAGGCTGCACCTGCCCAGGCTTGTGCGAGGACAGGGCTGGTTTCCACGTGCAAGGGGATGCCTGGGGCTGTGGCCGCTCCTGTGTACACTTGAGGGCCATTTCGCTTCCCTCCGAAGGGCTGCAGAATCAGAGGGCTTTAAGCAGGCTCAGAGAAAACAAACAGACTTGTGAAATGTCAGGACCAAGTGAAGACAGGGTCAGCCACGGCCTGCCCGGGACTCCCTCCTGTGCCTGCCCTTCTGTCTCCCTCTGCTCCCTATTCAAGAGCCCAGGATTCCCACAGCTGGCACTGGGAAGCCAGGCCATTCCACCCCCACACAGGATGCTTAACAGACACTTTCCAGGAGCTGGCATGTGAAAACCCATGCAAATACCAGCACAGTCCTGAGCCCCCCAAGAGGGCTCAGACACAGTCCCTGTTCTCAGGGAGCCAACAGTCTGGTAGGACACATGAACTCCCCCAGGGAATGACCAACAAGCGCCCAAGGCAGAGGAAGCATAACGAAGGCAAGGCAGGAACGGATTCTGACTGGCGGGCCAGGTGGAGCTCAGGAAGGCTTCACGGAGAGGGTGGCATCTGGGCCAGGACTTTGAGTAGGACTCCAACAGGCAGAGGACATGACAGAAGGGAGGGGACCCACTAAGGTTTCACAGCAGCCTAGGAACCACAGAGAGACTTAACTTGACTTCCCTTTTCCAAAGGCCATGTGGTTAGACCATGGTGAGGATTTGGGTCTGGAGAATGTTGGCCTCATGTCTAATCAGCTGGGGCTCTTAGGCCAGCCAGGTGATAAATGCAGCAAGATGGCCCAGAAAGAGGCACTTTCTAACCTGGCTCCTGACACCAGACCCTGGGGCAATGTCTGTTCTGGTCATTGCTATCACAGGGAAGTGGCCCCAGAGTGCCACCGGGAGACAGGGCCTGCCAGGTCTTAAAAGCTCTAAAGAAAAGAATCTCCTTGAGTTCCCTGAGCAACCCATTCCGGGATTTCACACCACCCCATGGCTGGCCAGGAAGTTCTTCCCCCTATCTAACCTATATCTCTCTTGCTGAAATGTACACCCACCTTGCTTTGGAGACACAGGAATAACAAAGCACAGAAGCTAAAAGGCCTCACCAGGAGCTCTGTTTGCAGCAGAGGTGGGAGTGGGGGTGGGTCAGTGGGCACAGACGCCACCCCTGGCTGTGACAAGAGAGGACAAGGCCCTCTTTGTGTGCATGATTAATTTATAGGCCTGGGGAGGGCCAAGTGAGCAGGAATGTCCTCTCTCTAGGCCTTGGAGGCATCCCTGACCCAATTTAGAAGCTGCGTTTATTGTGTTGTTCATGTCAAACTTTCCCGATGAGGTCTCTATTCCCAGCGTGCTCATGAATTTTCCAGTGGTTTAATAGTATACGATCTGAGAACGATTTATTAAGAAGATATTCTATTATAGAAGATAAGATATTAAGAAATATGCTTCCGCATGCTCTATAAAACACAGCAAATTTATCCTCCAGCATTAGTGGGCTCCCACTGCCCGGAGAAGCACAATCACTCACGGAAGCGAACGCTGGAACCCCTCGCCCTGGGGAGGCAGGGAAGCTGCCTGGGGTGTGGGGATACCCAGTGAGGGTCCGGGGGGAGTGTGCGAGGGTGCATGTTTGAAGACCCTGTCCTGGCCCCCTGCCCACTTTGCCTTCATCCCCGCACCACCCCCCACCCCGCCCCCTACCCGGCTTCCATGCTCAGTGAGGGCTCCAGGATGCTAGATGCAGGATGCGGGTCTAGATGCTTCCTGCTCTGGGACTTAGAATCAAAAAAGAGCTCCTAAGTTCATGTCTCTGGGCACCCGCCTCATTCTCCACACCTTCTGTCCCTGGGAACTCCTGGAGAGAAGACCTGGGTCAGACCCAGCCAGACAGGGAAAGAGAAACAGTTTTTGCTTGACCCTTCCTGGGGAAGGATGGGGGGCTACACTTGAGGGGCCAGAGGAAGCCTTGCCGAGAGGTTGGAGAGGAGGCTGACCTGCCTGGCCCTTGGGACAAGGGGAAGACAGCAGCACCCAGGGCCCACGTGGGGCAGATCTGGTCTCAAATGCTCGTACGGAGGCCCAGGCCTCAAGTGTCGATCTGAGACTGCTGACTGGCCTCTCTTCTCCCTGCAGGCCCTCGAGTCCAATGGGTCCCCAGAACCATCTATTTTATCACCAGTGATAAAAAACCATCCTGGTGGGGCGCCTGGGTGGCTCAGTCAGTTAAGCATCTGCCTTCGGCTCAGGTCATGATCCCGGGGTTCCTGGGATCCAGTCCCGCATCTGGCTCCTTGCTCAGCAGGGAGCCTCCTTCTCCCTCTCTCTGCTGCTCCCTCTGCCTGTGCTTCTCTCTCTCTCTCTCTCTCTCTGACAAATAAGTAAATAAAATCTTAACAAAACCAAAAAACAAAACAAAACAAAAAACCTGTCATGGCGAGAGCATGTCCACCACTTACTCTGTGCCAGGCAGGGTGCTAAGCTTTAAACACATTGTCCCTTGTCACATCCACACCACCCTGCCAATGGGTGCTATTACCATCAGGTGCCTCGGAGGAGGGAGTGAGCCTTTGAGAGTGTAACCCACACACCTGGGCCAAGCAGCCAACAACCGACAGAACCAGGATTCAACCAGTTTGAACCAGAGTTCGAACTCTGCTGGTCAGCCTCTAGGGTCTGAGGTGTCAAGGTCCTCCCATGCCACCTAATTCCACAGCTGGGACAACTCCCGCTCCTACCGCCCTGAAGCCCCTCTGTTTGTGTTCAGTTTAGACCTCTGCATCCACTGGAAGACCACCCGGTCCCCCTGATGGCCACCCAGCCTCCATCCCCATCCTCTCCAGCCTTCCCTCCACCCAGCAGCCAGAGGGACTGTCCCAGATCCTGAACCTGATCACGTCCCTCGGCTACCGAAACCCTCACCATGGTCCCCAGGGCAGGCAGTGCAGAATGCAAGGTCCCCTCCCCGTCTCCCCTCTGCTTGTCCTCCCACCACCAGCTCCACATTCACCACCTGTGCCCCAGGTGTCCTGTCTCCACGCCTTTGCTCGCACTGCTCCCTTTGCCTGATGTGCTTTCCCCAAATCTAAAGCCACTTTCTGCTGAAGCTGTCCCAGGATCAGGACCCTACAGTAGAAATGGCTGCTCCCTCCTTGGAGGGAGTCTTTCTCCCCTCCCCGCAACCCCCAACAAGCCCAGGAGCCCCTGGGTGCGGGGTCTCCTCCTTCTAGAAGCTCCTTCCTCTGATCCCTTCATACAGCTGGGCATGAGAATTAGGTTGGTTCGGTGCAGATGTGGTCAACTTGGCAACATGACACCTTGACCTTGTGAGTGAGAAGAAGCAAAAGTGGCCTGAGTGCCCAGTCCATGAGTCCTTTACCTTTTGGGGGGCCATGGACCCCTGTGGCCTCTAGAAGGTCTAAGATTCCCTTCTCAGAAAAATGTTTTTAAATGCATAAAATAAAATACCAGGGATTACAAAGGAAACCAATTACACTGAAATACAGCTATCAAAATATTATAAAAGAGGCATAACAACATACATGCTTTTTATTAATGCTTTAAATAATAAGATCTAGTTCTAATAACTACTGTTACTTTGAAGTATGAACAAATATGTTATTTCAAGACCCCTACAAAACTATACTATGATGTGATCGTGTCTGTGATTTCTATGATTCCTGCAAAATCACTGAAGGGCTAATACCATTGCGGTTTATCACCCACATTTGCAATTGGAAGAATTAGAATTTGTAACCATAATCAGAGGTTAGAGAAAATAAAGGTGAGATATTTTTTTTTCCTGTCCACATTCTGAGATTCCACCCAGAGACTCCTGGGGTCCTTGGTTGAGAACCCCTGGCCTAGAGGTGGGGGGGGGGGCGGTGGTATAAGGGAAAACAGTAGGCTTTGTCCTGGAGCCCAGCGTTTGGCTGTGTGCTGCCCAGCACATCACCGACCGTCTCAGAGCCCCATCTCCGTCCACCTGCCTCGGTGTGACCATGGAGGAACCAGGGCCCATACCCACAGCCTTGTTGTTCGGGCGTATCCCAAAGCCCTTCAGTGAGATAGGCGTCACAGAGGCCCCCTTGGAGCCGCTATGCCCCCAGACAGCCCAGCTCAGGGCCTCAAGGCCCCTGGCTGCCTCCCAGGAAACTTGTTTTATGTCCCGAAAGACCAGGGCTGACAGGTGATAAATTGCCAAGGAAGGCTGGAGTGGGCTCACGTCTGCCCGGCGCCCGACCAGCCACCCTGCTACCCACCACCACCCTCTCAGAAAGGATAAAAGCACATTAATTACCGGGGAAGAAAGGGCGCCATGAGGACGCGCCCAAAGGCTGCTCAGAAATCATCTTTGGCCACATTTTCTGAGTGTAGTGCCAAGCCCAGGGGCCGACTGTCAACCCTTCCCGCCCTCTGTCCCCGGCAGGCTGGGCTCTCCCCCTTCTGGGATTCCCACCCCACAGGGCCACCTTTTTACCTGGGTCATTTCCCCAGAAACCCCTGACCTATCCACTGTCTGTGAATGGATTGCTCTTTGCAGACAGGGCCCCCAAACAGTGACCCCGGCTGGGGCCAGGGCGTGATAATGAAAGGGAATCAACCTGTCGCCTCTGTTGCCTTCACCAGCATAAGTCCGCCAGTGAGTCCTACGGACTCCACTAGCCTCACCCAGACCCCGCTGCCAACGCCAGCTATCACCCCCCTCCTAGGAGACTGAGTCACCTGCATGGTAGCCCCCCAGTTACTTTGGGCAGGCTGTGCCAACAACTGTCCAGGCAAGAGGTCAGACCTGTTATTACCCCATTTTATAGATACAGTAAGTGAGGCTCAGAGAGGTTAAGTGACTGGCCCAAGGAGGCACAGCTGGAAACTGACAGAACCAGGGTTTGAGACCAGTCTCTCTGGCCCAAATCTCCCTATTAGCAGCTTTTCAGCCCCCACACAGTGCCCCCTGCAATCACAGGTGGCCAGAGAGTCTCTCTAACAGAGGTTTTTGAGGCCCCTCCCTCCCTTTCCTATTCCTGCCCCGGGGCTCCCTCAGAGACTTGTCTCTAAACCCAAATGGTCCCAGTCTCACCTCCTCCAGGAAGCCTTCCCTGACCACCCACCTCTGTGGAGTCAGAAGTCTTCCAGTGCTTAGCAGAAGCTGCCAGGGATACCACTAGCACTGCCTCTCGGGCTAAGCGAGTCTTTTTCTTCGTCACCTCTAGCACCATATGCTCAGCCAGAACCATATACCCCACAGGGGCTCTTCCAAGAGGAAAAATGAGGAAAATCATGCAGCAGATGAATGAACGAGCCATGGCTCATGCCAACTTTCCACCAGCAACAGATCTGTTCACAGGCATCATCAGAAAGGGGGCCCACGAGACAAGGTAACCAAGATGGCCACGGGGCTAGGAGAGTTGACTTTGCAGCTACTCTGAGCAGAGAAGAGCCCAGGGCTGGAGAAACTCAGTCAGCAGATGCACTGGACCCACACATTGCCCTCGAAGAGCCCACAGAAGGTTCAGACCCATTTTCAAAGCCAAGGCAAAACCATGACTTCTGCTACAAGCTCACAGCAGGAATAACATCAGTGCCGTTCCCGGCAACAAGCACTTTCCTAGGAAACGTGCTTACCCCAGACAGAGGGACACTGGCACCTGAGCCTGAGAGCCTGTGGAAAGCTCCATGCAGTAGATAGAAACAGAGAGGCAGAGGTCCATGTCCTGACCAGGAAAACCTTCTGAAAATATCTTCGCAAAAGAAGCAAATTGCAAAATGATAAATGATTAAAAAAAAAAAAACTGTTAAACAGAATCATAGACGTATTTTGGATACATCTGTGTAGATGAGGGCATAGAAGAAGCCTGAGAAAAGGGTACTCCAAAGGCCCCCATCCCAGCTCCCGGCTGGGTCCTGCCCCAAAGAACACACCTAAACTCTACCCCAGCTCTTGACGTCCCAAAGATCATGAGCAAACCAGTGTCAACCCACAGCAGGCAGGAGCCTTCACTGCCCCACCCTTTGTGGAGGGCAACTCAGCCATGTGGATCAAAAGTCAAGATCCAGGGTGCCTGGGTGGCTCAGTTGGGTTAAGCCTCTGCCTTCAGCTCAGGTCATGATCTGAGTCCTGGGATCGAGCCCCGCATCGGGCTCTCTGCTCGGCAGGGAGCCTGCTTCCCCCTCTCTCTCTGCCTGCCTCTCTGCCTACTTGTGATCTCTGTGTGTCAAATAAATAAATAAAGTCTTCAAAAAAAAAAAAAAGTCAAGATCCATACAATGTCTATTTTAAATTCATATATTCTCCTTCTGCAATCCTGTCCCTCAGATAAACTCTCACAAGCGTGCAAGAAGAAATGTAGAAGGATGTTTACACACCCGTTTGCAGCAGGAAAAAACAAACAGACAAACAAACAAACCCATAAACAGCATCCGTGTCTATCACAGAGGACCCGGCTGAATTAATTATGGTCCCTTCTGAACAGGGAATTCTGGGGGGCTCTTGTGCAGTGTGTGACAGAGACGTGTGTACCGATATGGTACGCTCCAGATGAGGAGACAGGAGATATGGGGCAACCCCCCAGGGCAGACATGGAAGCATGCAGGGAAACAGGTTCTTGCATATTCTTCAAAAAAAAAAAAAAAAAACAGTGGTTACTCCAGGGAGTGGTGTGTGTGTGTGTGTGTGTGTGTGTGTGTGTGTGTTGAGTGGGGCAGGGGTAAGAAAGGGGAGAGGTTTAGTCTTCTCTCTATACCCTTCTGGTGCTCGCTTCGGCAGCACATATACTAAAATTCTATACCCTTCTGTACCACTTTCTTTTTAAGTCCCGGAGTATACCAATTTTACATATTAGAACACAGATCCTGGTACGGACGGATGTGATGGATGTGGGTGGCGGAGGAGGCTGTGCGTAGCTGGGAGCAGGGCGTCTATGGAAAGCTCTGCTCGTCCCACTCATTTTTGCTGTGAACCTAAAACTGCTCTCAGAAATAACGTCTGTCTAAAAAAAGAAAGAAGAACTGAGTAAAAGCCCTTGGAAATAAAAAACACACAGAACTTCCTCCCACCGCCTGCACTCCTCCTGGCTGAGGCTCCCTGTGCCTTCATCACTCTCGGGTGAGTCCTAAGTCCCAGCCTATTCTCACATCGTCCTGAAAGAAAGGGGGTGAAGCTCACGCCCGGGGAGCCCCACGGAGGTCCCAGCCCCGAACCTCTGCTCACACCCTCTCCTCTGACCAGGGTGTCCCTGTACCTTCACAGTTCAAATACCACCCTCCCCGAAAGCACGAAAGCCCCCTCTCCTTTGGCCCTCTGACCACGCTCCTGATGAGACGGGGAATGACAAGCCTCAGAGTGGCCCCCAGAGGCCTTTCACAGATGCATGCCCTTCTCCAAAACCACCACATTCCTCAAATAACAGAAATCAGCACTCACAGGGCACTTAGTACCTACCAGGTGCCATGTTAAATGCTTCCAGTAAGTTCCTGTCATTTCACTTTCTCAACAATCCCAGAAGGTAATTATTATTATTACCTCCCCATTTTACAGATGAGTATACTGAGACTCAGAGAATTGACCTGACTTGTTCAAGGCACCTAGTCAGTGGTCCAGCCTGGATTTGGCTATAGACAGTTCTATTACAGCTGTCTCAGCCAGCACCCCTTCCTGCTTCCTTTGCACAAATCTTTGTGATTCCCAGTGTGCCAGTGCCGACCAAGTCTGGGGACTACCAGGAGCCAGATCAGCTCCTGCTCCGGGCAGCCTGGGGCACAGAGGCTCTGCCCAGAAGAGCTGCATCAAAGCCAAGAAGTGAGAAGCAAAGCCAGAGGTGCGCAGGTGAGCCCTGGGCTAGTTGCACCAGGAGCGAACCCAAGACACCTCAAGCTTTGAGGCCAGAGGCTGGGAACTGCAGTCCAGACAGAACCAACAAGGCTTGACTCAGGGCAGGTAAGAGAATGGAAGGCTAGCTTCTCTCTTGAAGGAATATGCAAATACGGAAGAAAAATGAATGACCTAAACATGATGGAGGTGAAAAAAACTCAAAACCTTAAAGCTTAAAACCTACTTTTGGGGACCCTCCCCCTCCCAGCCCACGAGAAGAGGAGACCTCTTGCCAGGGGAAAGATCCACCATCACCGCCTTAGCTGCCATCCTTGTGGGGAGACAGTGTCACTCAGGCCTAGGGCTGAATTGGGTTCCCTTAAAATTCACTTGTTAACGTTCCAATCCCTAGAACCTCAGAAGGAAACCATATTTGGAAATAAGGGCTTTAAAGAGACGATTAGGTAAAATAAAGCCACTAGGTGGGCCTTCATCTAAACTGACTGGTGTCGTTATAAGAAGAGGAAATTAAACACACAACAAGGACACCGGGTCCCATGTCCCCAGAGGACAGCCGTGTGAATAGGATGCAAGAGGGTGGCCATCCACAAGTCAAGGAGAGAGGCCTCGCTGGAACCATCCTGCTGACACCGTGATCTTGGGCTTTCAGCCTCGAGAATTATAAGACAATAACTGTCCCCCAGGGATGGACACTGGGGTCAGGGGCGGTGTGGTCAGCTCATCTTGGTTTCCCTGTAACTGTCCTGGTTTAAAATAGAAAGTCCCAGATCCTGGGAACACCCCCTACCCAAGTCCCAAGCAAACCAAGACGGTTGGTCACCCTAGCCAAAGGCTGGACCTTTCCTGACTCCTCCATGTACTTACTCCCGCACGCATCGGAAAAATGCTCATGAAGTTTCTACTACGAACCAGAAACTGTGTCAGGGGCTAACGGTGGAAAGCCAGCCAGGGAGCCTCTCCGCCCCCCTCAGCCCCTTTCAGGCCACTGGAAAGACACAGAAAACAAGCATTAAGAAACTATAAACACACTACCACGTACACGTACCTATAAAACTCTGAGCCAGGCGGGCCCAGCAGGACCTTGGGGCCAAGGCCGGGCTAGCCGCGGCTGTAAGGGCAGTGGGAATTGGGAGCAACACGAACCAGTCTCTGGGAAATTGAAACAGCACACGCACATTGGCTACAGAGCAAAGAGCCGAAGGAAAGCAAACAAGCAGGACCGAGTCCCGTTAGTAGCATCCTGCCGTCAAGCAGGAGATGGGCCAGCAGCCCGGATCCGGGGGAGCCAGACAGCCTGCACAATGGACAGATTCATATGCTCCCCGAGTATCCCTCTGATCTTGCCCTTTACCTCAGCAGACCCTGTCCTCACCCCAAGAAAACTCGCAGGAATCAAAGTAAGTCAAAGCCCGGCAGCCGTGCCAATGGCACTGACCCCCGCCCCCTGCCCCACACACCCCAAGGTACCTGTCCCTCTCTCGGCCAAGACTGTCCCAAGCTGGCTGTGAATCAGTCCCTTCCAAGGGGCCAAGGGACTGTGTGCTTCCCTTCCCGGGGGTGGGGGTGGAGTGCTGGTGGTATTTTTAAGCTATTAACAATTGACATCTGTTAATTATTACTTTGTTCACCTCTGTTTTTTTTCACCCACACCATTGCTCAATCCATCAGCAGCCAAGGCCCTGAGAAGGGGAAATATTCCCTCCCAGGCCGAAGCTGGGGAAGCAGAGGCCCCTCGCCCTAGTAGGGGGTAGGGCTCACAGTCCCTGGGCCCTAAGCATCCAACAAACCCACGTGAACTTCTAGATCCGGAATCACAGGAAGGGCAGCTAGATCTGTGCCTGGTACTGGGGGTCCCCATTCTGGCCCCCTTCAAGCCCTCTACTTTCATAGGCACCCATTGCCTCTAGAGAGGTGGTCCTCCTAGCCAGGCCAGACCCTTCTGCTGTAGACCCCAGAGGTTTCTAGGCTGAGCCCCCATCAATCAAGCTACACATACTATAGACTCTATGAAAGGACCATTCCCCAGGAGCCAAGGGAAGGGTAAAAAGCACAAATAACCATGCTATTCTGGTTGGAGGCAGGGGACTGGCCTGCAATAGGGAGCCCCTGAAGACCCCTGAGCAAAGGAGTGACTGGTCAGACCAAGGTTTAGAAAGCTCCCCTGGAAGTGGAGTCCAGGGGGATCAGGGATGGGGAGGCAGGCCGTGTGACAGGAGCCTGCAGCCTGCTTATCCCCAGGGGACAGTGGGGCTGGGAGAGAGACAGGAGCCAGCGCCAAGGGGAGCTACTAGTCTGGCACGAAGCAGGAAGGAAGGAAGGGAAGGAAACTGCCAGGCTGGGATTCTCTGGCTCCGGGGCTGGCCAGGGCGACACACCTGAGAAAGAAGGATGTCGGGGAAGGGGGAGGGGTGAGGAGGATGGGGTGATGTTGTTTTAGCGGAAAGAAAAGGACTTCCCTGTTGGGCAGTTGATGTGACTTTAGAGCATCTGGTGATAATCACTTCTCCATCTGGAACTCAGGAAAGAGGATCAGGGTAAGAGATTTCCAATCGGGAATGGGAGTGGCTCAGGTTCAGGAGTCACTGACACCCCAGGAGGAAGGGGGCTCCCAGGTTAGAGCTAGCAGGTGAAAAGAGGAGCACACCCAGGTGGGAGGGGGGGGCCACCGGGAGGAGCCCGGAGAGGGCGGAGTCTGGGAAGGCAAGAGTCAGGTGGCTGGAGACCAGGTACTGACCGCAGGAAGGCTGGCCAAAGCCCTGAGCAATAGCGAGATAGTATAATCCTCAAAGATCCACATACTGAGTCCCTTTTACACGTAAGGCCTTGAACTTGGGGCTTGACACGCAGCATCTACCTCACTCACACCTCCCAAACCCCTTGGAGCTAGTATAGTTATCCCATTTTAAAGATGAGAAAGTCAACAAAGAGTGGCTCAGTCCCCAGCTGGTCAAGCCTAGTCCTGAATGCAGCCAGACTCCAGAACCCACACACCATTTTAACCTCTATAAGGTATAGGGGGAGATCAGTATTCGCTGACCGGTCGCTGTCTGATATCTTCATGGGGCGAGGGGTTCCTAGAGGCCAGAAGGTGACCAGCTGGAAAGGGTGGGAGGCGGCTCTAGCAGCTTCCTCCAGCAGCTGGCCCAGACGGCTGGAGCAGGAGCCGCCCATCGGAGCGGAAGGATCTGGAAGACGGCAGCAGGGAGCCAGAGCCGGGAAGGACCTTTAGTTCTTGTTCTGCCTTTAGGATCCAAACTTGGAAAACAATGACCGCTAAAAGTGATCTGATGACTAAAATTTTTGACTGTTGCTAAGTTTAGCACTCAGGGTGGGGTAGTCACAATGATGTACCATGCGCAAACCTTGACTTCCGCCCCCAACCCTGTGTTGTATCCCAGTCCCCTGTTTAACTCCTCTATTTCCACATTTCCAAATAATAACTTGTAACCCAAGGGAGGCTTAGAGATGAATGAGGTCCCCAATCACTATCTCCTCAGTACCTAACACCCAAGTTAAAAAGTACAGTGCTTAACCCAAAGGAATAAATCACTAATGGTGGAATTTCAGGCACCAGAGGTGGTTTATAGGAGTTTCTGAAATCATATCAGTTCTCAGCCTGCACTGAAACAGTGCCTGGGACATGGCAGATGCTCAGTAAATTCCTGCCCCTCCAGGCAAGAGCTTTGTAGCTCACTAGTGGGACAAAAAGTCCTCCCTGGAGCCTCAGAGAACCAAAAGCCACACTCTTCAGCAATCACTCCTTCATCACGTCCCATCACCTTATAATTTACCCATCGGTTCTATAGGATAGTATTATATCTGGCCAGAAAGGGCTTCTAAGTACATATGTTTTTTTAATAAACATATAATGTATTATTTGTTTCAGGGGTACAGATTGTGAATCATCAGTCTTACACAATTCACAGCACTCACCATAGCACATACCCTCCCCCATATCCATCCCCCAGCCACCCCATCCGTCCCACCCCCTATCTTCTCCAGCAACCCTCAGTTTGTTTCCTGAGATTAAGTGTCTCTCATGGTTTGTCTCCCTCTCTGGTTTCATTTTATTTTTCTTTCCCTCTCCCTATGATCCTCTGTCTTATCTCTCAAATTCCTCATATCAGGGAGATCATATGATAATTGTCTTTCTCTGACTGACTTATTTCACTCAGCATAATACCCTCTAGTTCATCCATGTCGTTGCAAATGGCAAGACTTCGGTTTTTGATGGCTGCATAGTATTCCATTGTATAGATATACCACATCTTTATCCATTCATCTGTTGATGGACTTCTGGGCTCTTTCCATAGTTTGGCTGTTGTAGGCATTGCTCTAAGCACATTTATTTGACCTTTTATAGTTTGGAGAAGTCTTTCAAAATCATTTAGGTTGAACCCAATTGTTTTCAATCCTTGAAAGCCCTTCTGTAATACCAAAACTCAGACCAGACTAGGGACAGCAAACAGGCCAACACCTAACTAATTCATTTTGTCAGGATTCCCTGGGCCTCCTGGATTCTTTATATACATAAGCTCACAAAACACGTCTAACTTTGGCCAGTTTGAGGGGGAGAGGGCTTTGTTTCTTATACCTGAAGGAGTCCTGAGGCGTGATCCCAAGATAACAAAGGGTCCTTGCCCTTCAGGAGCTTCCCAGTGTAGCAGGTGGTCGGACAGACTCAAGTAACCCTTCCCAGTGTCAACGGCTACGAGCCATGATAGAACCAGAGAAACCCCCCCGCCCCTCCTCCACTGGGCTGCTGATGAGCTCCCACCCCCACCACAGCCCACAGAGGTCCCAGACTGGGAGTCAGGAGAACACTGTGAGACCCAGCCCTGCTATTAACTCACTGTGGGGACTCAGACAGATCGCCCTGGGCCTTGATTTTCTCATCAGCAAAATGGGGTGGAAATGCCTCATGACACCCAGGCTGCAGGCCAGGGAACGGAGCTGCAGCGTCCAAGCCTCCCAGGGGAGGGTGGTGGTTAGGCCAACCAACTCTGGGTCTGGAGGTTCCTTTCTCTTGGGTGAGGGTGGGAAGGGGTGGGGAGGTGGGCACAGGAGGAGAGAGACTCCCCTGAGACCCCCCACACCGGGCTGCCTCCTCCATACAAGCCCCAGAGGAGAGGGACCCGAGGAACCTTCTAGTCGCAGCTTTTCTTCCCATTTTCAGCATTCGCTCACTGGAAATCCGGTCTTCCCTAAACCTTTGTCAGGGGACAACACTGCTTTCTATCCACTGAGCAGATAAATCTCCCAGTCTCATTGGAGCTCCCCACACTAAGGCCCTCCCTTCCTGCTGCTTCTGAGGCGCCCTGGGGAAGCAGGGTCCAGAGCCAACACCTCTGTCTGCCCGGGGGAAAGGTCAGGCCAGTTCACAGCAGCTGCCCTCCCTAAAGGCTCTCCCTCACCCTCCAGGAGGCCAGAGGGTGAGGGCCAGGGTCAGAGTCAGGTCAGGGCCAATGCCCAGGACTGAACAGCCTGCGGTGAGCAGTGACCAAACCCATTATAGTTGACCCCTGCCTTTCTGCTCCTCATTTTCCTACAATAAGCCTGTCCCAGTTCCACAGTCAGGTGGGCTCCCGTGCAACTCACACGTCTTCAGGAGGAGAAGGGCAGCCCACGTGTCTTCAGTGCGAGAGGGGACAAATTCAAAGGTATGAGACACCAGATAGGTTGTCTCCAGGCACCGCCCCGCCCCTACCATCACCATCACCAGGAGCCGCTGGCTGCAAGACCACCTCTGAAAATGTCTTTTTGGGCATCCCCCTGCCTCTGCCTCAGCACCCTCCCCTAGAACAACATTCAACAGCTCGGAATTACCCAAATCAATTACTCCAAGAAGGAGCTCAGGCAGACAGGCATTAGAATAAAGACACAGATAATTCCCACCGTCAGGTAATTGCTCCCCAGAGAATTTCAGATAATAAAAGAGGAATCAAAAAGAGAGCATTTTTTTCTCCCAGAAAGGAAGGGGAGATTGTGCACTGATAAACAGAAAGCTATTCTCTTCCCTTTTGCCCTCCCTACCCTTCCTTGGCTGTGCTCCCTCAGGACCAAACCACAATGTCTCGGAAATCCACGGAGATGGGGATGGGAGGTGGGCAGGCGAGGTCCAGGGTCCTGGGCCCTCGAGACAGTGCTGTGTTCTCAGAGGACATTTGACTCTTGTGTCCTTCCTTGAGCGGGAACACAGACGGGGACAGGACTCCAGTTACCCAGAGGCACAGCGATCCATGATTGGGCAGTTAATCTCTTTCTCCACGTGTCCAGCTCATCCCCTCAACAAGGACAGAAGCTCTTTGACAGCAGGTCCTTGACTGACACTACCAGCCTCTCCTTGCCACGTGGCCGCAGATGCCCATTGATCCAGGAGGCGATGGAGGTGCGCCACACAGGTTTTCCGGAGGCCCCTTACTTGGTTTTCCTGATTGTAAAATGCAGAAGGAGCACCAAACTCGCATACAGATGTCTACAACATCACAGCCCCAAGAATATCACAAAGCCCTGTGAAGAGGTATTCCAAGAGGAAACGTGTCCTCTGGTTAGAGGCTTAGGAGTCCAGGGGGAAACAGAGCTTAACTGATTCCTTCACTGCAGAACTTCTCAGAGCCTTCATAATTGCTAATGTGGACTGGTCCTATATGAATGCACCTACAGTATGCAGCCTTTTTCAAAACTCTTTTTCTACTACATGTCTCCCCAGACTGCTGTTCCATAGACTACACTAAGGCCAGCAGTGGGTACAGAAAGAAGGCATAATAAAGAAGGGGCGGTAGTAAGGCATTTTTTTTTAAAGATTTTATTTATTTATTTGACAGAGAGAGATCACAAGTAGACAGAGAGGCAGGCAGAGAGAGAGAGAGAGGGAAGCAGGCTCCCTGCCGAGCAGAGAGCCCGATGCGGGACTCGATCCCAGGACCCTGAGATCACGACCTGAGCCGAAGGCAGCGGCTTAACCCACTGAGCCACCCAGGCGCCCGGTAGTAAGGCATTTAAAGGGGACTGGTTAGGGAGCTGTAAGAAAAACTCATGGAGGGCATGGAGCTTGAGATACATTCTAAAGGAGAAAGGAGGGGCAAAGACAGGGAGAGGACGTCCCCCACAGAAGAGACTGCCTAACCAAGAACCCTAGGTGTGGGAGAGCCCTGGGCATGCTGGGTCCAACTGTTTGCCTTACCTGCCTTCTGGAGAGGAGGGAGGGCTAGAAAGGTGGGGTGGGGAGGGTCTTGGGGTAAGTAAGAAACAGAGTGAGGCTATTTTGAAGGTCCTTGAGTTGATGCTGGCTTGCTCACCAGTGGCTACCGTGGGCAGCACAGCGCGAAGTACAATTCTGACAACAGTCTTAGGAAGCAGGTTCTAGGGTATCTGTCTCTTCAGAGCCAAGGACAAGTTAAGGGGCTATCCCAGTTCATGCAGCTACTGAGTGCTGGGCGGGGATCCGAAGCCCCCAGCATCTCAACCAGAGAACCCACGCCCTTAACCACTGAGCTTCCCCACCCCAGAGCTGCAAGGGACAGGGCTGAACCCAGTGCCACCAACACCATCAAAGTGTGGAGAAGCACCAGTCATTCCTTGCTGTGGGAAGCTTTGTCCCTATGCCTTGGTTTCTGATTTATATTCCATCAGCTGACGCTCCCCAAATATATACACAGGTCATTAGTTCTAAATATTTAAAGGGAGCCTTTCCAATCATCCCTCTGGGAATAGACAAGAAAGTGCCAAAACACAGCTTGGCACTGACAGAAACGTGCGACCGAGCCCATTGACATCCTCAACAAGATTTATGTTTCCCAAACACGTGGCTGCCACTTGATTTACGGGACCTGTGGAGCTATCCCGGGGGGGGGGGGGGCCGGGGGAGCAGACCTCTCAAGGGAGGGAGGCATCATCATCATCATCAAATATTTTGATAATCATCTCCATCACAGTAAAGAAGGCACCAGGCCCCTTCCTGCCCTTGCCCGGGAAAGGAAGTGAAATTGTTTGCCTTAATTCAATTAGGTAATTAACCGGACAATGCAAAGAGAAATTCCAGCAAGGATATAAATACTTGAAATCCTTGCACTGGATTTCAACAACAGGAACCCTGGTGGTGGGGAGAGGTGAAGGTGGGGAGAGGTGTGTCTCGAGCTAAAAACAACAGTGGGCAGGCAGCAGGTCATAATGATAGGCACTTACCCTGGGCCGGCTCTCTGATAAGCACTTTACATGCATTACCTAACTCATGCCCCAAAACAACTCAGTGACGTAGGTGTCACTATTATCCTCATTTGACAGAGGAGGAGATGGAGGTGCAGGGACACGTTGGAGAGCACACAGCGCAACTGGCAAACCCAGGTCAGATTTCAAACCCACCTCTTCAGCCATAGCCCTCTGCTCCCTCTCCAAAGGCATGCCTACAATAAAGGGCCTCTAGGGATGGTTCTAATCTAAATCGGGAAACTGAGGCAGGATTGGGCACCTCCCTCCTCCCCAAGCATCTAGACCGCCTGGCCCCAGGTCTCCCAGCTGACCTGGCTGCTGGGCTGCCCCAGAGAAGCAGTCAAGCTTGGGCGAAGCGATTTTGCAATCCTATTTGCAGAAACCTGGACAGCTGCCCTCCTAGGGCCTCCTCCAAACTCACTTCCTCCAGGAAGCCTCCCTGACTTCTCGCCCTCCCCAACACATGAGCCTGTGGGCTCTCCAAAGACTGGGCATGCTTTCTCTCTAGGACTGAACCCCAGAGGCTCTCGAGAGGGAAGGAAAAGCAGAACCTCACACTGGTTTGAGTCCCTTCCACCTTGA
This sequence comes from Enhydra lutris kenyoni, assembly GCF_002288905.1. Taxonomy (NCBI): domain Eukaryota; kingdom Metazoa; phylum Chordata; class Mammalia; order Carnivora; family Mustelidae; genus Enhydra; species Enhydra lutris. Next base: position 27,197,635 of record NW_019154097.1, on the reverse strand, counting down.
CCAGGCAAGCCTGTTCCGACAAACACGCACCCCTGTGGTTTCAACGGCAGAAACAAGCTCTAGTGGAATGTGAACGCCGTGCAAAAGATAAAACTTCAAGCGCCTTAAAGAAATCTTTTCCTCTATTATCCCCTGTCTCTATTCATCACTGCGGCTCACTTAAAAGCCCATATTTGAAAACCTTTTTGTTTGGGCAATTTGAAGCGCTGTGTATCTTTACAAGAGAAATAAATAAGCAATCCATATAGTCTCTTTAATTCAGACTTCTCCATACCCAGAACTGCCTTCACCAGAGGCAGTAAGTTCTGGAAAGGAGCACTGGCCAGAGTGTCCCAAGACCAGTGTGAAGGTGACGGAGAAGGCCCTCGGTATCACAGTGCAAATACTGGTGAGTCATAACGAAACACTAGCACTCGACCAGGATTTCAGCTCCATGCCTAACTTTTAACCTAACAACAACCCCGGGAGCAGGTATTGTTGTTATGCCCAATTTACAGATGGAAATACTGAGGATCTGAGACGTGAGGTAGCTTTGTCGGAGTCACACAGCTGGTAGGCGAGCCAGCCAGGACTCCAGTTTCAGGGGTCCCAGACCACTCCCCACCCTTGGCCTCTCTGCAAGACCAGGCCCTTCTGGGGTGGGAACAAGCTACTTGGCTCTGCCCCCACCTCCCACCCCAAACCCAGGACTCAGTAGCCAACACAGACCCCTGGTCTGAATCAACACTTCATTGGTCACTCCACTCAAAGGGAAATGGCCCCAACAACTGCCCTTCCTTCAGGGGACCTTCTGGGGACAGAGGGGAATGGAATTAACACCAACATCGAAAAGGCCAAGAGCTAAAGGAGGTGGAAAGAGACAGAACCAGGACTGGCTGTCTGTGAGAGCATGGCTTCTAATGCGCCCTTCCCTGGTAGAGCCTGGAAACAGCCATACCTGCTCTCCTCTGTTCCCCCTCTGACTTGCTCAAGGCCAGTGTTAGAGGGGGAACATGGGGGATGATGTCAAACTAGAAAAGGATTCCTCATTGACCCCCTTTATGCTCCTCGTCAGCTTAATCACACCTAATTTCTTCATACTTATACTCTCACAGCAGCTGTAGGGCCGAGAAGCACGGTGCCGGACACTTCAGGCCATGGGGTGGTGAAAACTTTCATTCAAACTCTAGCTCTGCTCCTTCCTGGCTAGGTGATCTTAAGCAAGTCACTTCTCTTCTTTGGGCCTCAGTCTCCTCATCTGCAAACTGGAAATGATGGCAGGAGCTCATGGGACTGCCGTGAGAACCAGATGTGCTAATATTGGAAAGTCCTGAGTCCTGAGCCCAGCGCCTGGCCCGGGGCAGTACTCAGTAAGTGTGGGCTGCTAGGAATCATTACAGCCCGGACAGGTCCTGCACCTTGCACAGAGCCAGTGTAAGGCAAACAAACACTAACGCCGTGTTCTGGCTCCTGGTTCAAGATCTTTCTCAACACTGAGCCACTGAGGAATATGAGAGGGCCCAGCCCAGGAGCTCTCATGGCCCCGTGGTCTCCCCACATCTGCAATTCCCAGGCCAAGTACAAAGTCCCAACCAACAGGTTTGTTTTTCACAACACACGCGCGCGCACACACACACTCAAGTGGCTCAGAGTGAAAGTTCCCAAACCTTGGCATCCTCCTCCATGCAGAGGTGAGTAGTGACCTCATCCCTGTGACTAAGCCAACACCGACGCCAAAAGCCCTCTCTGGGAACCCGCGGGCTTGGCACCGCTGGCTCCCAGCCCCAGGAGGAGCCAAGGCTGTGAGACTGGGATTCACACAGAGCTGGGAATCCCTGCTCTCGGAGCGGAGAATCCGAGCGGCTTTGAAAAGCAGGGCCGTGTTGCAGCCAAAGACCAGGATGGGCCAGGAGATCTGAGTTCGAGTCACAGATCGGCCATGAACTTCTCACACAGTTTTAATATGCAAACTCAGGCCTCTGTCTTTCCAACCCTAATATGGGTGGATTACAGGTTTCCAATGGTCCATCCAGCTCGGATCTGGTTTCACTCCCTTCCTGCCCACCAGAGACCCCTGGCCAAGAGCTAATAAAGATACAGGTTAGAGGAAGTGGACGCTACAATGCATGAAAGAAGCCACTGTTGTTGGAGTGGACGGGGCAAGCCGCAGGAGAACCTGGGCGGGATTAGCGGGTAGGGGTAGGGGGTCAGAAGGCTGGGAGGAGGTGAAGAAGAGAAAACCAGTCCTTGTGGTCTGCAGGCTGGTCAGGGGCAAGGAGCGCAGTGCCAGAGACCAGAGCAGCCTATCAAGCATTCCAGGCAATCAGGACAGGAGCGGAAAAGAGCCTTCCCCCAGAACTTCAGCCCCCGCCTCCTCCTTCTCACTTAATTCCTCCCACCATGGCCAAGACAGGCAATCAGGAGAACCTAGATTACAACTAGGAAAAAGCCGAGAAACCCAGATACAGACTCTGCGGCAGAGCTGGTTCCTCCAGAACCCCGAGGCAGCAGGAAGTGAGGTCCCCCCTCTTCCACAGCGCCGGGGTCCAGGAGAGGTGGGGACGGACAGGTTGTCTTCTGAGAGTTTCTCTGAAATCTGCTCTACCACATGCCATAAGATGCCCCCTGCAGCCAAGCCAGGGGAGCCCGCCACTGCCGGGCACTGTTGATGAAGCACGTAGCTGCTGTGTGCTAGAAGCTTCCAGGCCTCCCCTTTGCCCACAGCATCCTGTTCACACTCCTTATTATGGCCTTCAAGGTGTTCAGTTTGGGCTCCCAAGGGGACCTGTTCACCCCATCCCTGCCCCACCCTCCCCACCCCTGCATTGCTGCCCTCCCGTTCTATATTCCCATCAGGAGCCTTTGCCCCCTGGGGCCTTGATCTGTCCTCAGGCTTCCCACTGCCCTTGCTGTTTTGCTTAATAATCTGCCCCCGGACAAACCAGAAGTGACTCTTAACTCTAAGGAACACACTGAGGGCTGCTGGAGGGGAAGCGGGTGGGGGGGCTGGGGTCCCCGGGTGATGGGCTTTAAGGAGGGCATGTGATATAATGACCCTGGGTGGGACGCCTGGGTGGCTCAGTTGGTTAAGCAGCTGCCTTCGGCTCAGGTCATGATCCCAGCATCCTGGGATCGAGTCCCACATCAGGCTCCTTGCTCGGCGGGGAGCCTGCTTCTCCCTCTGCCTCTGCCTGCCATTCTGTCTGCCTGTGCTTGCTCTCTCTCCCTCTCTCTCTGACAAAAAATAATAATAATAATAATAATAATAATGACCCTGGGTGTTATAGGCAACTGATGAATCAATAAACTCTACCCTTGACACTAAGAATACACTGTATGTTAACTCATTGCGTTTAAGTTAAACCATCATCATCCTCATCATCATCTGTGACTGTTGGTTTGAGGGACCCCCTTTCCTCTTGTCTTCTGTTGACTTCTGGACTGTAACTGGGCTCCTTGAGAGAATAAAGAAGGCAGGCAGAGGGAACAGACCGAGGTTCAGCCACCAGATCGCAGGTACAGGCTCAAGCGAGGAAGTGTGGCCGCGCCTGCCTCCACATGCCCACGGACAAGGCGAGTGGCTCGACCTCTGCCTGCATCACCGGCTGCGGAGCTGCGAGCCACGCCGGCCAGCTCATGGAGCCAAAGGGCTCTGCACAGCCTCAAGTGTGACACGAACCCAAGGGATTAGGATGTCTATTTTTAACTCCCCACATCCTGGCCGAAAAACAAATCCCTCACACGCCTTCAGATCCCTATCGGGGGGGCTGGCAGAGCCCTTTGGGAATTGTCTCCTCCCGGAAGCAGCACCAGCTCTGATGGCTTCGCCTCTGCCGGGAAGGGCTCGGAAAGACGGGGCCAGCTGCCCTGATGTCTGGCTGGGTCCCCGCTGCCCCTGTCAAATAGCCGTTTCCTGGTGGACTCGGTTGTCACGGATCCTCCGGCCAGTGACAGCCAGACGGGGTCACCAGCAATGCTAAGGGGGGTATCCATTCGTACCCTCACACACCCTCCTGGCCCTCTGAGGAGCCGGGGCCAGCGAGCCTCCCCCAGAAGGGTTGGGATTTGGGGCTCCCAGGCTAGGATGCTCTGTCTGAGGGCAGAGGCAGGGCTGGAGGCAGGTAAACCAGTAAGGTGGACCTGAGTAGGATGTTTAGTAACAAAGGCTCTGTGCGAGGCCACAGGACTCCAAAGGCCCTGCCAGACTCCGACCAGAAAGGGGCTGGAGCAGCATGGGAAAGGGAAACCAGACCATTACCAATCTCGGTTGATCGTCTCCCCTCCTCCGGGCACCCCTGGCATCCCTCAGACCTCACTCCAAGATGGGTCTTTAATAGGGGATCAGCCACTGGGACCTGCAAGGAGACAGGAGCTTCCTACTTCAGGGACAGAGAACACCTCCCCAGTCCCTGGCCCGCCTGTGGGTATTGATCAAGTTCATAAGGACGTTGCCCATTCTCCCTGGTCCCACCTCACCCACTTGCCACTGCCTAAGTTCATTCTCAGCAAACACCAGTAGAGAAAGTGACCCCAACACATGAGTTTCAAAGACAAAAAAGCCTCATTCCAAATAGAGACGTTTCAAGCTGGTCAGCTTTCTCCTGGCACAGCAACCCTCGTTGACCTCAGGGACAGACCGTTTCCCTGAAGGTTCTGACCACAAATAATGGTACAACCCTAGAAAAATCATATGACCCCTAACTGCCTCTGGGGCCACATCTGTGAGCCCCCAGCACAATCCCAACGACCCCATGGACCCTCTGTAAATACTTTACACACTCCCTCAGGAATTCTAAAGAATCTTGGCAATGCTCATTTGAGACCCAAAGTTCAGCCTGCAGGCGGGGTTGTAGGGGGAGGGCGGGCAGGAAATGATGTGCCCTTTTCAGACCTTTCTCCGGGCTTCTCTGTCTTTGATGCCACAAAGCAGAATAGATTTTTTTAAAAAGCAGATCAAGAACAATCCAAAGGAGTCAGGGAAGTCTTTCCGCAAACCAAAGGCATCTCTGGGTCCGTCCCTCACCTGCAGGCAGCCTAGCACAGAGCACACACAGGACCCAGGCAGTTTACACAGGGAAGCAGGGTTCCCGAAAAATGCTCTGAGGCAGGAACAGAAAAACCAAGTCCAACGACAAGTCAGTCCAACCCTACAAGGCTTTATGAACCTTTACTAGACCAAGGAAGGCCCTGGCCAGGCTCCACCCCTCTCTGTGGGCACTGAGACGAGAAGTAAGGCCCGGGGCTTGCCCTTAAGAAGCTCAGAGCCGTCTTGGAAGACAGGCAAGCCGGCAACCAGATATGAGGCAAGGCGGCTGGTAGGAGCTACAAGCCAGGCCTGCACAGCGGGAGGGCTCACCCTTAGTGGAGTGATGAGACCAAGTGGAGGTGACCTTTGGGCCAGACCCAGAGGGGCAGGAAGAATTGGCGCAGTGAAGCAGTGGCCGTGAGAGAAGGACATCCAGGAGTCACAGGCAGAGACCGGGACAGGCAGCCTGGAGAGCAGAGGCAGAACAGGCAGGGAGGAGAGTTGGAGCAGGCACGGAATGTGGGTTTGATCCTGCAGGTGGGTAACAGGGAGCCCCCCAACCCAGGGAGGGAGGAAGAAACAGGATGGAGAGAAGCTGAGGGCAGGAGGCTGGTGGAGGCTGGAGTTAACAAGACCCCACTTTAGGAAGCTGGGCTGCTGGGGGCTCCCCCGGGCGTGGAGAACAGGCAACCGGATCCCCTGAGCCAGCCGCTCTGCCCCAGAGTGAGCCTCAACCAGGCTGGCACAGACCCCAGCTGGGAGGGGCTGGCCTCAAGGAATGCTGGGGACGCCCAGGGGAGAGACACGTGGTGGCTTGGGAGGGAAGCAAGAGACCACTCCACACCATCCTGGCCTCTCAGCAAAGGCTCTGGGGGGCCGAGGTGGGGTTCTGCTGGGCTGAGGGGCCCCCACGCTCCCGCTTGGCTCCCTCTCACAGGCCCAGCCATCATCACCCTCCTGCAATGCTCAGAGTGCTGATTACAGTTTCATTCCCAAGGTGAGCACCCTGACCACACCTGGGGCTCCCTCCTGCTGCCCGTGCCCCTGCCCCAGCTCCCTGAGCCCCCTGGGACATGAGCCCACAGAGCCTCGTTGACTGGTTTCACAGCAAGCCAGTGTACCCCTCCAACCCAACCCAACATCTCACTTGCCCCCAGCCTGTCACGGAACCCCCTCCCCAGAAAGGCCGAAAAGAAAAGAGTCACCCATGAGTATCGAGACTGGAAGGAATCTCAGCGATGTCATTGACCATCCCCCCCGCGCCCCTCGCCTCACCTTTACAGACAAGGAAACTAAAAGTTTAAGAGATGACCAGCTCTGCCCAGGATCACACAGCCCAATGGTGGCCCAGCCAGGACACAGATCTTCAAGCTCCCGGGAGGGCTCTGCACCGAAGCCCGGACCAGGTGAGGCGGTAGAACCGGGGTATGTCGGATACAGTGCACACGAAAGGCCTATGCTTCTTGTCAAGGGGCCTAGGTTCAAGTTCTGGCTTTATCACCTTCCCTTACGCATGCAGACATCAGAGCCTGGGACGTGTCACTGCAGTTTCCTGGACTCTAGCGACTCTTGCATAAAATGGGTGTTCGGTAGGTCCGAGCTCTCAGCAGGATCAAACAGAACCAAGGTGGAACAGGAGCTCTGTGTGCAGCTGAGCGAGGCCATCAGGACTGGGACACCGCTGCAGACTACTGGTTTACCTTCACCCCTCCCGGAAGCCAGCCCAGCCCAGCCAGCCCTAAGTCAGACATCTCCCCAGAACTGCCCACCGGCCGGTAGAGCAACCCTCCAGGGAAAGGGGTGGATGGCTACTGGATTTACAACCCAGATGAACGCATGGCAGACCCACCACTCTCCCCTTCCCAAGAGGTCCCCCAGCTCCTCCTGACTGAGGTCATCATGGGGCCATGGAGGATGAAGGGGATGTGTGTGTGTGTGTGTGTGTGTGTGTGTGTATGTGTTGTGGGGGGGATCCTGCCCACCTCTCCACCCCAGCTAAGAAATATGAGCACAAGGTCCTCACCCAAGGTACACTAATCCTTCTAGAAAGCAGAGGTCACAGGCCTTGAGGGGAGGGAGATGGGGTGAGCAGGAACCTGGGAGCCACAGGCTTGCTGCCATGCTCCTCTTCCTGTGGCAGGAGTGGCCTCAGTCCTCCAAGGGCCGCCCCGTAATGCCTGACACCCACCCAGACAGTCATCGCCCCACCAGTGGGCATAACATCCTGTCCGTTTTACAATCGGGAGAAAGCCCCAGAAAGGAAAACTAACCAGCTGAAGAGAGTAGAGCCAAGGCTTGACTTTAGATCACCTGGGACCCATATCCCACGTCTCTCCTGAAGCACACCTGAGAGGCCAGGTTCCCAGGCTGTGGAGTGCATGAGAACGGCTCTGCGAATTTTTCAAAGTGCAGCTGCCTAGCCCTGGAGTGGAGATGTGGAATCTGCATTTTAACAGGTGCCCCAGGTAGTTGTGAGGAAACACCATCAGCATGCACCACAGGCCCGGGGGAACACCGGCACGTGCACACACTCATGGGCGCACACGACACAGACCAGCACAGGACAACAAGGACCAGTAGGAGCGCAGGCTCCAAAGGCAGATGCCAGGTTTGGGGAGCACCTCGGCTCCTTATGGGTTGTATGACTTCGGGCAAATTTCGTGACCTCTCTAAACCAAAATGAGGGCAAGAAAAGAATCAGCTTCAAGGTGTTGTCTTAAGGATGCAAGGAAATAATATGTGTAAAGCGCTCAGCACGGGACCTAGCACGTCATAAACACTCAAAAAACGGTGTCACCATCACGGCCAAACTCAGTTCCGTGTATCAAATGCCTAAGGGAAGGAACCGAGCGCCAGGCACCGGGGGACCTCAAGGCATCGCTGAGCCAGGAAGAGACACCTAAAGGGTTGTACCAGAACCAGTGGGTAGAAGTAACAGGGACACAGATCTCTGCTCCAAACTGGAAGAATTTGTTATCAGACTAAAGTTGGCCCATCATGAAACCAGCTGCCTACTGGGGTGTCACTAGAGGATGGTGGCTAAGAAGACACCAAGATTTTCATCAGGAGATGCCACATCAGGCAAGGAAGAAGGGAGGGGGTGGCCTGGCGCTCTTGAAGGTGACTTTGGGTTAGGTTCTACAGGTCAGTCCCTCTCTCTATAATGCTGGTTAATTTGGACATTTGCACTGTCCTGTCCTTTACGACCTTTACCTCCACAAATCCAAAAGGGATAGAGAGAGGCCAGTGGTGGATAGAAAGGCTTTTGCCTTCTGAGTAGTTCCTGGGAAAGAGGGAGATGGATGGGGCTGTCTTAAATCGAGGCCTGCAAACATACTGAAATCATATGCCTCAGAGGATATGTGCATCTGTGCACTTTTCTCAGAAGAGCTGGTTAAGAGGGGGCTGGTTCATACCAACTTTTGAGTGGAGGGGAAACTGAGGCACAATGGGGTCTGGGTGACTCAGGCTGCAAGAGGGCCCAAGCTCCGGGATATGGACTGGAGCCCAAGGCTGTTGTCCTATGAGCCACGTGCTTTCCATGCCTTATCTTTCAAAAGCCTCACTACATCCCCATGGGGTGAGACCTTTGAGCTCAGAGAGGTTAGGTAAACTCCCCAAGAACACACAGCTAGTGAGTGGCAGGACTGGGCTTTACACCCAAGTTCTCTGGGCCTCAGAGCTGGTGCCTGATTTGGTTTGAGCTCTTGGCTACATAGTCTTAGGTCAAGAAAAGATGTTTGGTTTTGACAGAGGGGAAATAATGTTGACGATGATTCACGTAGGTGATAAGCTACCTACTCACCCAGCCTCAATTAAAATTAAATTCGAATCAAAACTAATTTCACCCCTAAATAGCAGAAGGGGGGTCGATCAGTTTCCATATGACTCAAGCCAGACAGCTCAGAAGAATGGAGCATCTGGAAACCAGAAAACCCAATCGTTTCCACCAGGCTGGGAACTGGAACCTAAGTGCCTTTGGTCCCTCTTCCTACCCTGCTTAGCTCACCGGTCAGGGCAGCCCAGGAAACCAAAAACAGACCTCTCCTCAATGACCCCGCCCCCTCAACACCGAGGAGTGGCTACTGGTTGAACAAAACAACACCTCAAACTTGGGTGCCCCGGGGTGACTGGCTCTGGGATGGGAGGAGTTGCTGTTCAACCACCAGCCCCCAGGGTGAGCTGAGGAGGGTCTTAAGTCTGGGGAGACCACTGGAAGCGCTCGGGTGGGGAGGCTGGAGAAAACCGCCGCCCTAACCCCTGCGGGCTGCAGGCCTCTGACGGGGGCGGGGGGCCTTCCCTGTTAGAGAGCGCGGTTCTCCCCCCAAGGATCCAATGATCTAGGCAGGGCGCCCTGGGAAGTTTAAAGGGTCAACGCACCTCGCAAAGGCCGTTTGGCGGCACAAGGGGACTGTAGGGTAGAAAAGCAAAGTCGCAGCCCACTCCTCAGTCTGGTACCCCCATACCTCCCGTTAGGTCCCCCAGATCCTCTCGAACCTCAAGTGCCTCTGGGACCCCTGCAAGCCCCGGGGACCCCCGTCTACCGGCTCGGGAGCCCCAGCTCTTACCTCTATGCGCCGGCCGGGCCACTGTGCTCTGCCATCCCGAAGGCGCCGGAGCCCCAGCTGCACGCCGGACCAGGGTCACGAGGTGGCGGGGTCGCGGGGACGCAGGAAAGTTTCCGTAGCGCCGTAAGCAGGCGGAGCGGGCCAAGCAAGCGGCGGGGCCGGGCAGGAGGGCACTCCGGCGGGCTCCGTGCCTCCGCCTGCGCGGCGGTGCTCTGGCTGCAGGGCTCCCCCAGGCCACCCGGCCGGCCCAGCCCCGCCAATCGCAGGCCCCGCCACCCGCAGCTCCGCCCGCCGGGCCAAGACCGAGCGGAGGCGGGGAGGGGCGGGGCGGGGGCGCACCTGTTTGGCCAATCGACCCCACTACAAACCACCTCGCCCCGGCCACACTGCCACACTGAACAGAGCGATTCATCCGCTCTCGGCGCAGTCCGCCCATTCCCCCCTTGGACCAGGGATCTAGGCTGGGCACCCCACCCCCAACCCCGACCCGGCCGGGTCGAGCGCGCCGCTGTTTCCTCCACCCTGCGGAGGCCCTCTGTGCGCCCGGACCGCGCTCCCTCCCTAGCCCCTAGGATGTCAAAGACAAAATCCTGGCTTTAGCCTGGGGACTATAGGGGTACAGGTTTGAGGAGTGGACTGCGACTCTGCTTGGTTCACCCCTTTTCTACTCCACATCCTCTTCTCCCTCAAGGATTTTCGCGCGTCCTCTGACCCCGTAAACTTCGCGGCGAGCTTGCCTCGGTCTCCGACCGCGGGGCCGCGGGCTGATGCTAGGTGCAGAGCTCGGGGCGGATGGCAGGGTGAGGGAAGGTCACAGGCAAGGCGCTTCCAGCCCTCCCACCAACATAAACCCTCGAGAATCCAGTCGGATTCGGGCAAACTTCTCCAGGGCGCTTGCGATCCGCTGCAGCGGACCCCCCAACTTCTCTTGGGGTCACAACACAACAATATTAAAGTTTGGCGATTCTATTGTTCCATTTTCCAGATGGGAAGACTGAGAGGCCAAAAGGAGATGAAACCTTCTCGGTCGTGGTGGCGAGACTGCGACTTTTTCAAACCAAAGGTGAGTTTGCGGAGGGCGCCTGGCTCCCCTCCAGAGCCCGGCGCCGACGCCAGGGTTCTCCCTCGCTCGCCCCCCGCGGCGGACCTGCGGTGGGGAAGGAGAAAGAGGCGCGGGCAAGGGCCGGGAAGAGGGAGAGCACGCCGGCAGCCCGCCCTGCCTTACCTCGGCAGCAAAGCGTGTCCTCGCAGAGCGCGCCGGCCGGAGGCCCCAGCAGGGGCAGGGAGGCCCAGGCGAACGCGCGGGAGGCCGCGCCGCCCGCTCCCATCCCGCACGGCCGGGGCCGCTCCTTCGCCCGCCGGCCTTCCACCCTCGGCGGCACCTGTGCGGACAGCGCTGTGCCGGCGGCCTCCGCCGCGGCCTCGGGGGTTGGGACAGGGCCAGGCCCGGGGTGGGGCGTCCGGGGCTCCCCGGGCTCCTTGGACTGTCGCGGCCCGGACTCCCACGGTCGCGGCCCCGGCTCCCGGCGACCAGCGCAGCGCAGGGCGCTATTTTTAGCTGGAGCTGTTCTCCCAGTTGGACAGACAGAACCAGTTAATTCGGCCGCTCGGGAAGGGCCTGCACCGGGAGCTCCCGGGAAAGGCAGCCGCAGCTCTGCTGAAAGCTGATCCTTCGCATTCCTGCCTCTCGAGGCGGGAGGGCGGGAGGACGCCTCTAATTCCCCCGGGAAGCAGGCGTCCTCTCTGAAGGCAGCCCTGGGCCCCAAGTGCACGCCCAGCGTGGGGCTCTTTAAATCGACTCTGAAACTCCACCTGACTTCCTTCTGCAGGCTTTGCCGATTTCCCATAAAATGCCCACCCTTCCTACTGGTGTCCAGCAATGCGATCTGGTCCCCAGCACCGACAGAATCTGGCACACTCCCGGGACTCAGGAGCTACTTTGCTGGAAGAAGGAAAAGTGAAAATCCCGTATCAGATTAGCCAGAGGGTCAAGTAGAGGTCTTCAGAGCCTAGGCAAGATGGGATAGATGGACGGGGTGGCTTCCATATCCTACAGAAACCCTCACCCAACACCTTCTGATTGTATGACCTTGGCAAGTCTTCTCACCTCTGTGCCTGTTTCCTTTCTGCATAAAGGAGTCTGAGAAGCCCCAGAGATAGCATCTGAGAAAGGCTTTGTAAAACAACAACAACAACAACAAAACAAAAACAAAAACCTGAGGGGCATGCCCCGGTAACAAGAAATGAAGAAATTCAAAGAGGAAGATGACAGAGATCTGCTTTCACAAAGCCACTAGCTCTTCTAATTCAAGGGAGAAGTTGTGCCTTAGCCCCTGATAAGGTACAGCTAGACTGTGTGATACTAGCCCAGGGAGAGAGGGCTGGGCTAGAGGCTGGTGGACCAGAACAAGGGTTGCCAAAATAGACTCACACATGTATGGAAACCTGGTATGCGGCAAGAGTGGTGCTACACGTCACTGGGAAAAGGGTGGGCTTTTCTATAAAGGATGTTTTTTAGAGTAACTGGATATCCACATTGCGGAAAAAAGATACGAAATCCCTACCTCACACCTTCCATTAAAAAACCCAGTTCCAGGTGGATTAAAGACTTAAACACAAAGAACCTGTGTAATAGGGGAAGATTTCTTAAAGATCCCAAAAGCATGGGGCGTTTGGGTGGCTCAGTCGTTAAGCATCTGTCTTCAGGTCAGGTCATGATTGCAGGGTGCTGGGATCGAGCCCCGCAACAGGCTCCCCAGAATCTGCTTCTCCTTCTCCCTCTGGCTGCTGCTCTCCCTATTTGTGCTCACTCTCTCTCTCTCTCTGTCAAATAAATAAATAAAATCTTTAAAAAAAAAAAAAGACCTCAAAAGAACAAACTATCAAGGAAAAGATTGATACACTTAATTGAAGGATAAAACTCAGGGCACCTGGGTGGCTCAGTTGGTTGGGTTTCCAACTCGTGGTTTTGGCTCAGATCATGATCTCAGTGTGCTGCGATCAAGCCCATGACGGGCTCCACCACTCAGCACTGAGTCTGTTTGGGATCCTCTCCTCCTTCTACCCTCCCTCAGCTCATGAGCTCTCTCTTTTTTTTTTTTTTTAAAGATTTTATTTATTTATTTGACAGAGAGATCACAAGCAGGCAGAGAGGCAGGCAGAGAGAGAGGAGGAAGCAGGCTCCCCTAGAGAGCAGAGAGCCCGATGCGGGGCTCGATCCCAGGACTCCGAGATCGTGACCCGAGCCGAAGGCAGCGGCTTAACCCACTGAGCCACCCAGGTGCCCCAGCTCTCTCTCTCTCTCTCAAATAAATGAATAAATAAAATCTTTTTTTTTTAAGTGTAAAATTCAAGGAGCGCCTGGGTGGCTCAGTGGGTTAAGCCTCTGCCTTCAGCTCAGGTCATGGTCTCAGGGTCCTGGGATCGAGCCCCACATCCGGCTCTCTGCTCTCTGTCTGCCTCTCTGCTTACTTGTGATCTCTCTCTCTCTCTATCAAATAAATAAATAAAATCTTTTTTTAAAAAAAAAAGTGTAAAATTCCTGTCTGTCAAAAGAAGATATTTGAAACAATCTCCAAAACATACAAAGATCTTCTACAAATCAATTTTCAAAAGAAACAAGAGAAAATGGAGTAAAATGTATGAACAGGCAATTTGAGGAAGGGAAACCATGAATGGCTAATAAACATATGAAAAGACATTCAGCCTCACTCTTCATCAGGGAAATGCAAAGTCAAACCCCAGAGACGCGCCCTTGCACACCTGTGGGATTGGCAAAAACCAAAGAAGGCAGAATGTGGATGAAGATATAGGGCACAGGGAACTCTCTCATACACCGTGAGGGCGGGGAGGGGAAATGAGTGCCCCATTCTGGGGAATAATCTGACAGTGTCTAGATACGTTGAAGATGGCATTACGTACCCCAGCGACCCAGAGAACTTGGCTTCTGGGATAAACCTGGGACTTTCTCACGGCCACAGTGTTTACCCTCGTAAAGAATCTTAGGCAGCCTTGATGTCCAACAGCAGAAGACACAAAGAAATGGTGCACCAGTCCATGAAATTCTGTACAGCCGTGAACATCGGTGGGGGTTCCTTATGGATCATAAGTTGATGGGGGGATGGGAAGCATATCGGAGAAGACCACGTTGGAAGACAGCATTCCTAGAGATTATTAAAACATGCGAAACAGAATGATACCACATATTGCTGGGAATGCACATGTTTGGTAACAGTCTGAAGAAATTCAGAGGAATGACAAATACACCATTTAGTGAGGTGTTTACCTGGTGGGGGGCGGGGAGGGAGACGTGAAGGGTGGTGGGACGGGGCTTTGTTGATATTGGTAAGGTTTTATTTCTTGACCTGTGTCAGGGGTGTTTGTTTTACTCTTCAGAACCTTTTTTAAAGATACAGAACAAGCAGGAGAGTATAAAACATAAAATCCCCATAAAATGCAGTCATGCTCTGAACTTCAGTTTCTTCATTTCAATAATATGACCATCATGTCTGTGAAGTGATCAGACCAAAGTCTGACTCACGGCGAAGTGCTCAGTAAGACTTGAGAACATGTATATCCTGTTCCTCGAACTCCCCAGGGATCCTGCGTTCCCTGGTCCCAGCCAGCGGAGACTGCCCCACTCCATGCAACAGGATCTCCCAAGCCCCCCAGCCTCTGTCCTGCCTCCGTGCCTTTGCACAGACTGTTAACTTTTCCTAGAGCGTCCGTCCTCCCCCTGTCTTCTGTTGTCATCCAGCACTGGCCTTTCAGCCCATGGGGAACCCCTGCGAGGTCCTTGTCCACTCTCCAGGCAGACGACTCTCACCGCATCCACCCACCCCGCTGTCCGCGTCTGTCGTGTTGTACCCTGTTGCACCTGGTTATGGCTCTGTGTCCTCCCTGAATGGACTGGGAGCTCCTCTGGGTCACCAACCTTGTCTGAGCCACCCCTGCAGCCTGACTACCTAACTAAGGCCTGGCCTCGGGATGGCTGGATGAATGAATAAAGGGGGCAAGTGGACCCAAATGCTCATAGACAAGAAAGGGTCATGCCAAACTCTCAAAAGGAGAGCAATCCCACTTTGCAGATGGACTGCCTGGTCCTCATGGAGTGTTTTGGGGATGCAATGTGACCTTTGGGGTCAGAGAGACCCGGGATCCCCTCTCCATTGAGCCACTTGTCCGCTGGAAGGGAAACGGCAGGCTGCTACCTCCCTCTGAGCCCTAGTTTCTGTGTCTGCACAGCCAGGATGGTGTCTAGGTCTGACTGCAAGGGGTTCTCATGAAGAGTCAATGAGGTAATAGAGGCAAAATGCATGACCCCATTTTTGGGAACAGGTAGCAATTATGTGACTATTGGCCAAGAGGAAGATATTTGCGGGGGAAGGTGAAAAGGACCCAACTGGGCTACCTACCACAGAAGAAGGAGGCTAGAAATAAATGCAAGGGAGTGTCCTCCGGCTCTGCACAAAAGCAAGGACCCGGGAGTCCACCCAGGAGGTGGGAGGGTCAGAAGTGTGCCCCAGGTTAGTGCCTCTGGTGCTCCTTCCTCCGGTCCTTTGCACTACCCTGGGGTGGGGGGCTGCACAGCATTTCAGTACCGCAGCCCTCCTCCCCATCTCTCCACGTCCACTCTGGCCCCCTCCAATCTGTTCACGTACATAGCCCAGGGATCTCAATCTGGACCCGTCTTTTCCTTGCCAGCTTCCATCTGCAGGGGCGACAGAGCCTGCGGCACCTTCCCCAGGGACGCGTCTGAGACTACCAAATGCATCGTCTACAGCATATACGCAAAATCCACATATGTCCACTTGTCGGGAGCTTCCATCAAGGCGACATACAGGATGGCAAATTGCTTATGGTCCACACCCTAGAAGATGCATTGGCCAGTGTTACATGCTGTGGGAGAAACAAATAAACAGAGTTGGCGGGGCAGTACGGTCCTTGGAAAAGAGCCGCACTCTGCGCTTCACGGGCTCAGATGAGATTTTCTGAACTAATGAGCCAATCCTCTTTGATCCAGATCACACTGGACGACGTCATATTACCCCGGTGATGTGGACATGGGCTACTGCTGCCACTTTGTCCCATGCAAATGACCACGCAAGGTGGGAATCCTGCCCAGTTTAAGGTCTGCCTTAGCATGGATCGTGTGATGAAGCCCCAGACCCCCAGGAACTCGGGGCAGGGGTGCTGTGAATGGAGGGAGAGGAGGGCACCAAGGGGAGCTCTGTTCCTGTGTGCATGCAGGGCACTGAGGTACAGGGAGCCACAGCAGCGATGTGCAAACCTCACTCCAGCTCTGGGGTGTTTGAAGATTTAGATACCTTGAGAGAATGCAGCTGGAGTGGGACACTGTGCGTGGAAGAAAGTTGATGACGCTGAAAGGGAGAAAGGCTCTGGTTCCCAGGGTGGCACTGTTCCAAGGGGCACAGCCCTGCCCGGTGTGGTTGGCCTGGAAGCTATGGTTCCCTCTCTGTGGTTTCTGGCACACCCTCTCTGCCTTCCGAGAATTCCCGGAGTGCCCAGGCTGCTCATGGACCCTGGGGCCCACACGTGAGGAGCTCCCAGAGTGCTCCTGACTGCCGGAGGTGGGTGGGTGGCTGAGGGGGTGCGGGGGGAGGGCTGGGCTGGTGGGCCAGAGCAGTGGCTCCAGAAAAGTCTTCTAAGGAGATGACCTCAGAGCGTGTCTTAACAGAGCAGAGAGAGACATGAGCCAGGCAAAGAGGGAAGAGCCCAGGCAAAGAGAAGGGCAAGGTGAAGCCACCCAGCACGCCCCGGGAACTCCAAGCAAGTGGCTGTGAGACAGGTTGGAGGCAAAGGAAGTGGGGCTGGGGCATGAGGGGCCTGAATGCTGGCCCAGGAGCTTGGAATGTTTTGCGGGTGGGGGACTGGTGGATGCTGGGACACGCCGCCCAGACCCCCACTTCCAGAATGAAGGACTCACTCCCCCAGGCATGTGGAGGTTGTTACAAAATGGCCCTCAGCTCTCCGTTCCCTTTGGGGGTGGCCTCTGCCAAAGGAAACCACTGCAACCCGAGGTGACACTCCTTTCCTAGGGTGTCCTGCGTCCTGTGATGGATCATCTGAGGGTTGAGCCCCTTGACACTACCCAGGACAACTCTGGAGGGCCAGCCCTGCTCCAGGCCCTCCCCAGGCCCCATACAGGGCAGCTCATCTTTCCTTCTGCCCCGCCTCGCTGCTGGCCCCTCTGTCCCCAGGTGCCGAGCCTCAGAACAGTCTCTGAGCCAGCTCCCCAGGAAACCCACCCTGCAACAAGGAGAAAGGGAAGCACTTGCTGAATATCCCACTGGTGCGAGGGACCCAGGAGACCCTGTGACTTTGCCAGAGCCAATGAGAGAGGTGAATGCTACTCACAGAAGCAGGAAGGTTCTCAGGAGGGGCAGAGAGGCTGGCTCATCTGGAGACAGAAACAGAAATTGGAGGCAGTTAGGGGTGGGGATGGGGTCAAGAAGTGGAGCGAGTCATGACCTTAACTTTTTTTTTTTCTTATGCTGCTGGAAGTGAGGTTGGTTCCTTAAAGGCGGAATAGATATTAGAATCGCATAAGAAATTAATGACCAGAGTGCATGATAAATGTTGCCACAGGAATAGTAAGGAGCACAGGGCTTCAAAGGGTGGATAGGAGTTCGCCAGGAGGTGTGCCCATAAGGGAAAGTCACATAAGGCAGAGGAAACAGCTTGTGCCCAGAACCCAGCTGGGCTAGGATATCCAGAAGACAGCCAGGATGCCCAATAAAATGTCAATTTCACATAACTGAGGAATGATTTTTTTTAAAGATTTTATTTATTTATTTGACAGACAGAGTTCACAAGTAGGCAGAGAAGCAGGCAGAGAGAGAGAGAAGGAAGCAGGCTCCCTGCTGAGCAGAGAGCCCGATGCGGGACTCGATCCCAGGACCCTGAGATCATGACCTGAGCCGAAGGCAGCAGCTTAACCCACTGAGCCACCCAGGCACCTGAATGATTTTTTTTTTTTTTTAAGATTTTATTCACTTACTTGACACAGAGAGAGAGAGATCACAAGCAGGCAGAGTCAGGCAGAGAGAAAGGGGGAAGCAGGTTTCCTACCGAGCAGAGAGCCCGATGCAGAGCCTGATCCCAGGATCCCGAGACCACGACCTGAGCCGAAGGCAGAGGTCCAACCCAATGAGCCACCAAGGCGCCCCTGAATGATTTTTTAGTACACGTTTGTCTTATGCAATATTTGGGACATACTTATCCCAAAGAATTATCCATTACTTACTTTCACCTTCTTATCCTGGTCCTGCCAGCAGCCCACTAGTGGGCCCCACCAAATTGCAGCTCGGTACTGCTCGGAACGGATTCTGTGGTATCTCTCCCATTATCCAAACCCTCAGCTGTCATTGGGGGTCCTCTACTGTGTGACCCTCAGCCATTCCATCTCCCATCTTTGAAAACCCCCTTTAATCTCCTGCCTCGAGTATTTGCCCTACTATATCCTCTGCCTCCCCACTATGCCCTCCCCGTGTCCACTACTCCAGGAAGCCTCCCAGATTTCTCTGAGGGAATGGAAGTAATCATGTCCACCGATCAGTAGCAGAAGGACCTTCGGCAAGTCACTTCATGTTTCTGAACCTTCATTTCCTTGTCTCTGCACTGGGGACCATACCACCTCTGCCAGGTTGCTGAGAGCACCAGACACACTCTCAAATGTTGGCATGTTCCCCCTGGGCATGCCTAGATCATAGCCTGGCACCCAGTGGGCACAGATACACATTAGCCGAACGGAACCAACTGCAAAGGTCCTGAGCTTTTACAGCTTAATTTGCCTCTCGGAATTGCCATGCCCAACAGTGGAACTTAGACAAATTCAATTTCCTATATTAAGATGATCCGAAACGAGATGAATAATGAAGCCACTGCAATTCCGATTGCATAACAGGTTTCTCCCCTGGTTGAGAAGGGACCAAACCAGCTCCCCAGAAATGGCCCGTTTTAGCACCAAACATGGCGCCTGGCCACTTTGGATCAAAGCAGGTAATCTCCGCCACACATATTTCTGCCTCAAGCCCTCCCAATCCCAGACCACAGAAGGTGATTTCTTATAACCATTAGCATAATTACCTGACTGCAACGCTACAGAGAAGCGATGAGATGAGCCTGTGATTTCCGCACAATTATTTGTCTCAAGTAAGTCACCTGAAGTTCGCCTGCCATTAGGATTCATGGCCGCATTCTGTAATCATCGGGAATTATTTTGCTAATAACAGAGGTACCTTGATCTAATTTAGTTTTAATGCCAGGAGGTTCCCCCCCAGAATAATCAGCTCCAGGGCAATTCCAATTTCCAGGTCTGTTACACGTTCTGGAGAGAAGATTCAATTCAAAGAGGCTGAAGTTACTTCTTGATCACCCAAAGTCATCGAGGGGCGGAATGGGAATCCTACCTCTATGGGTTCGCAGAAAAATGCAGGGCGAGGCTGAGCCACAGGGAGCGGGGTGGCAGGGAGGTCGTAGCCAAGAGCAGCAGCTGGAAGACACCACTAATGGGTGAGGACCGGGAGGCATTTGCAGGGGAACCCTGATTTTTCTTGTATTCATTCATTATCTCATTGATTCCTTGACTCCGTTTCTGGCTCTCTCCTCAGCAAGACCTGGTCTCCGTTGTTACTTGAATACAACTATTGATAGCAAACGTACGCAGCCCTGTTCTGGGTACTTCGTGCTTATACACTCATTACTTCCCGTGAGGCAGGTGGGTGCGACTACGATCCCCATTTTGCAGATGGGAAAGCCGAGGCAGAGAGGTTAACTCGCATCAAGTCACACATTTAGTAAGAGGCGTAGCTGGGATTTGAACCTTGAACTGTGAACTCCCTCGAGTTCATGGACAATGGACAACAATTCCTGAGCCCACCAGGAATTGTTGAGCCCCTCCTCCGTGTTCTCGTGCACCCCTCCCAACAACTCTGGTATGGGAGTGTCGTCCTATTTTACTGAGGAAGACATGGAGTCTCAAAAGGGGTTAATTCAGCCAAGGTCAAGTGAGGAAATGGAGTTAAGTCTTCACCTCTGAACTCCGATTCTCTACCCTCCTGCTGCTCTGGCTGGAGCCAGGAAGTCTGAGCAGCGTCTCTGAACCCCTTTGGAGATGGGCTGGGTAAGGTGTGATAAAACTGCAAACGAGCATGGGGACCAGCCGCCCAGCTCTGCTCTTTCCTTTCCACTCCGGAGCGGTTCCTCTTTCCCACCCCCATCCCAGAAACCAAATGTCCTTTGCTGTCCTTTACTGTCACCAAACAAAACCTACTTCCAGATTCCAATCACTCGCTCACATTTAGGCTTCCAGCCAAGGGCCGAGCCCTCCCACGGGAAGGGCCAGGAGGTCGATGCGCCTCGGCCTGTCTGCCCCTCACCGGGCCTGGGCCTTCCCATCTCTTTGAGGAGGTGGGTTCTTTATAAACGTGTGGCGCCACAGAACCCTCGTTTCTAATGAAAAATTTCAGGCAAGCCCAATAGTTAGGTGACAGCCAGCTGCTCCGGGCAGAGCTGTGCTGGGGCAAAGGCGGGGAGTCTCTCTGACTTGGCAATCTTTTGGCGTCTCCATGGGACCCCAGGACTCTTTCGACGATTTGGAAACCGCTGGTCTGGACAGAGTCTATTGGCTTGGGGTTCGTAGGACCAAGGAATCTGAGCTCCACTGAGTGCTGGCGATACTCAACGACGTGCAGGGTGGGCCCCTCCCCCTGAACACCTGTCCGGCCTTATTAGGGGCATCAAGGGGCCAAATCCAAGAGCGGCATGTCAGCAAGACCCGGTTGTGCCTCTCTGCACAGGCTTCGGGGCCAGCCCATCCCGGCACACTCTGTCGGTGGCCGTGAAGACAGGTCACTCCCCTCCCACTGCTGTCTATTTGTTTCCTCTCTTCTGTCTTGCCCCTTCTCTAAAAACATGTTTGGTTTTCTGTTGTTTTTTTTTTTTTATATACCCCCCCAATCCTTCCTTCTAAAATGCTCAGGAACTGCTGTGTTCTGGAGGAATCAGTGCTCCCAATCACCAGGCCCATCACTCATGACGCCTGGGAATGCCTCCTGGAGGCTTTGGTTACCCCTGGGCACCAACGTATGTGTAGGAGTTAGCCCAGGTTGGGGACACTGCATTGGGAGCAGGTGGGCGTTCCAGAATCAGAAGAGAGCCCGGGGAGGCTGGCCATCACTTGCATGGCTGAAGTGTGGACTTGGTGGTTGGGGGGTGGGCAGGGGTTGGGGCATGGCAGGTGGAGTGAGAAAAGCATCCTTGAAAGGCTGTCCTAAGAACGACGTGCTGGTTCCTGAGGGTCGAGCAGTCTCAGGAGCCATAAGAGGGATCAGATGCACATTTTAGATCATCTGGCTGCATACATGGTTGGGGAAGGGGTAGATCGTGAAGATGGGGCTTCCCCCTCCCATCCCCCCCCCGCCTCTACCTGCCCTCAACACCCTCCAGGGAGCCCTGCTTCCCTCGGAGACACTGCATGCGCACAGGAGGGAAGAGGGGTTTCAGGCTGCAGGGAGTTCCCACCTTGGCCAGGCCCCCAGCCTGGAACGCAGCCCTTGACCCCTTCACCCCCAGGACCATGGGGTCAAGATGGGTTAGAAAGTTGGAAATTCCATCCCAGTTGGCTGGGATGCTTTGATTTTAGGGTTTCTGTTTGTGAACAGGAACCCAGGCAGAAAGTTAGCTTCCCCGCCCCGTTCTAGTCCCTTCTATCCAACTCTTGGCTCTGACAAGCCCCTGCCCCAGCCTTGCAGCCCCTCTTGGCTCTTGGATCACTGCCTCCCCACCCCCCATGCTGCGGTGGGAGAGGAGGAGTTTCCTTCCCCAAACACAAGCCCTATTGTTCCACCACTCAGCTGGGCACCTGTCTTGGCATCCGCACTCACTTGGCCTCAGGTCAGCCATGGGATAAGGCTGAACTAGTGGGCACTGAGGGTCCGGGACCCGGAGCAGGCATGCAGGCCATCGCTGGTGGTAGTTTGGACCCTGTCCCTCCCTGGCTCCCTTCCAGGGCTCCTGATTACTCTGGGGCACTGGTTCTTAACCAGAAGGGATTTTATCCCCCAGGGAACGGTTTGCAATGTCTGGAGACATTCTCGGTTGTCACAGCTTGCCCTGGGGTGAGGGGCAGGTATGCTGCTGGTGACGGGTCAGGGGAGGCCTGGGATGCTCCTGGACATCCTTCAGGGCCCAGGACAGTCTGCTCGACAGTGCTCAGGCCCCAAGAGGCACCAGTGCCAAGGTCAGAGGCCCTGCCTGAGGTTAAAACCCCCATCCCATGCTTCAGGCTGGGACACTCCAGACACTCACTCCCACCTCAGCCCCTCTGCTTCTGCTGTTTCTCCTGTCGGGGAGCCCTCCCTGCTGCCCTCCACTTACTAAATCTCAGTTCTCTCCAGCCCCTCTGCCCGTGGGGGCTCCCCGCTGCTGCCACACCCACCCCAGCTGCCCCTTCCAGAAGCCATCTGACTACATGGCCCCCTGATTTCTCTCTTTGCCCGATCAGCTCCTGTGGCTTGGGCCCTCCTGAGTCTCAGCTGGCTCATCTACATAATGGGGGGGCGAGGTGAGTGGAGACCCCAGCCCCCCCAATAGCACAGACACAGCCCCTCCTGTCTCTCCCCGGGATGCTAGGCACATGGGACACTCAGAGTTGGCACACAGTGGGACCCATGTGACTTTGGAGCCCGTGGGCCAGGGTTCGAATCCTGACTCTGCCACTTCCTAGTAGTTGGACAGAAGTTAATCACCAAACATGTCTGCACCTCAGTTTCCTCCTTTATAAAATAGATTTTCCAGCGAGAGTTCCATGAGCTGTGTGGTGTCCTGTCCCTGTCCTTGTTCCCTGTCTGGCTGGTCTCTCCTGTCAAGGTGCGCCTGGACAGCCATCTACTCTTGGGGCCGAGAGGACAAGGATTAATTGCCCTCTTACTTCTCCCTAGAAGCTGAGCTTGCACTGGGCTGCCAAGGACTTTGGGGAATGGAGACCCCTGAGGCCATAGCACCGGAAACCGGAAGCTGAGCAGGCCCGGCTGAGCGGCCCCCGCCACAAGAGTGACCACCCTCTTGGCTCCCGGCCTTTTTGGCTTCCCCTCTCAGAATTCCAGTGACTGCCTGGGCTCAGCTTCTCCTGCTGGGACCGTGACCTCCCCCAGGTGGGCGGCCACCCCGACTTAGCCGAGCTGGCTCAGGGGATGGGGCACTGCGTTGAGCAGAGGGGTGGCTTGGGATCTTAGGAATTCTGGGGAGACAGCACAGAGACAGACTCATAAACCCAGAGGATGAACAGGTAGTTGGAGTGGGGTGAGGGTGGGCGAAACAGGTGTAGAGGATCAGAGGTGCAAACTTCCAGTTATCCAAGAAATAAGTCACAGGGATGAAAAGTATAGCGTGGGAGATACAGTCAAGAATGTTGTGATTATTTTGTTCGGTGACAGATGGTAAGTACACTTCTCATGGTGAGCATTTTGTAATGTAAGTAATTGTTGAGTCACTACGTCGTACACCTGAAATCAATATAACATTGTTCGTCAACTTCAGTAAGAGCTAGAGAGAGAGAGAGAGAACAAACATGAGCTCCCAGGCTCCATGGCCCTCCAACTTCAGCGGTTGTCACCCCTTAGAATCACAAAGAGGCAGAAAGACAGAGGGACAGTGAGAGACAGAGAGATGGAAAGAGACAGTGAGAGACAGAGACAAGAGACAGAGCACAACAGAGATACAGCAAGAGAGAGAGAGAGAGAGACTGAGGGGGACCCTGTCCCTCCCCTCCAAGCTATCAGAGGCCCAGTATGGGGGAAGAGCCCCAGAAGAGAGAGCATGGGCACCCCACCTCGCCCACCACAGAGCTGGCAAGAGGAAAGACTAAAAGCTGTCCCAGCAGACACCCTCCCAGGCACCCTGGCTTCTGGGCCATGGAGTTGGCATGGTCATTCGGTCAAAGACGGGCCTCACCTTTCTAGTCCCACTCCCAGTTCTGGAGAGGAAGCAGTGACAGATCTGGGCCAGCCCCCAGAAGGCTCCTGAGTCAGGCCCTGAAGGCAACCCCCCCACTTCAGCTTCTGCTGGGGAGCCCACCCACCCTCCTGCCCTCCCGACCTCTCTGGTACCATCTGGTACAGCCGCATGCTGTCTCCCCTCCCTCCACTGCCGCTCCTCCTAGCGGCCGCCCTCCACCCCATCATTAGCTACAGCAAGGGAGGCCCTTTGTCTAAGATTTGGGTCAAGGGAGAGAGAGTCCAGGGCAGAAGTAGGGGTGGGGGCTGGGGGGACAGACACCCCAGCTGCCACTTCAGGAACCGTGCAACCTCGAGCTGGCTTTTTTGGAGCACAGACCCACACGTTCTGGTGCAGAGTCGGTGGGAGCTTGGGGTGCACATGTGGGAACCCCACAGCCAGCCAAGACAGAGGCCCCCTCGCAGGCATTCTGTCCTGCTCACACGTGCTTACGCCCTCCACATGCTTTCATATATGTGTGTCCACGCACACACAGGCACACCGGGATGTAGGTCACTGGCTGCAGGGCCTCGGGGCCGGGGGTTATGAGGATCTAGCCACCCGGCACACGCTTCCGGATTGGACAGAAAGCCACCCCTCCCGCCTCCCACCTCCCCCTTCAGCTCGCCTGTGTCCATCTGACCCAAAGCCTCTCTAGGCTTCCGTTCAGTTTTCCCTAGAATCCCACTGGCTGAGACTGCTGGGAAGCAATTCTGTCCGGGGTGCGCCACATGCCTTTTATTCTGTGTGGGGGGGCCCTGTGAAGGACAATGTGGAGACTCCAAGAGACAGAGGATGGGGTGAGGCAGCCCTCTAGGAGTCCAAAGGGGGGCCTGGCCTGAGGTGGGGGCTGGGAGCTGGAGCTAGGGTAGGTCTCAGGGTCCACAGGAGGTAGGCTGGACCCTGAGTGTTTCCTTGTTCCTCCTCACTCGGGGGGCCCCCACCTGCCCATTGGACTGCATAAGAAGGCATGATCTATTGGCGTGGTCCTCTCAAGAGTGGGAGCCGTGGGAGGTGGCTACTAGTTTCCCCAGCCCTCTGATGAGCAGAGCCAAGTAGCCCAGGACAGAAGCCGAGGCCTGGGCGTGCTTGCCAAGAGCAGCTCAGGAGGAAGCCCACCAGAAATCTGTGGAGAGGAGGGAGGGGGGATGTCTTTGCTTTCTAAACAATAGGAGCTCCTCCCTCCTCCCACCAAGAGCCTCCCTCCCTGGGGGACAGGAGCTCCTTTCTCCTGAGCTTTCTCCTGGCTCTGCCTGGCCCAGCTCCAGACCTGGGGCTGCCCTCTGCGTCCCCCTCCCTGGGCCCTACTTCCTAGCCTTCTCTTGCAGCCAGCTGCTAAGGCTTGGGCACATAAATGATTTAAGCCCCTCCCGACCATCCTCATTGTTCTTCTTTATTGACTATTTTTTCCTGATTTAGCCTCTCCCCAGACTCCCATGAGGCAATGGGGCAAGAAGGCGGGGGCTCCACCCCCGTCCACCTGCCCGACGGGGGAGGGTCAGAGGCCCAGGCATGGCTGGCCAGCAGGACCAAGCCTTCCTGGGCATGGGAAGGGCTTTGGATTGGGGGCCAAACAGCCTAGAATGTGGAAAGAGGCCCAGGAGTCTTGGAGTCCTGCACTTGAATTGAGTGCCCCCACTAGAGCCTGTGTCTGCGGGCCCTTCTAAGCCTCGATTATCTCGTGTGCGCAATGAGGTCGCTCCTTCCTCTGCCAAGAGCCGGTAACTCCGTGTGGAACACATCACAGAGCTGGCATGTACTAGGTGCTCAGTAAATGAGGTCCCCACTCTGCCTCACTGGCCTCGCTCGTCCACCTGGGAAAGGGCCCCGGGTAGGAGTGTGGCTATTCCTGTTCCTTCGGTGGCCAGCAGGCCCAGGGCAGAGCCCCAGGGCAAGATGGAAGGAATCAGGGTCTGGCATTCTTTCCCCAGCCCAGGTAGGCCAGCCTGGCATCACTACCCAGTTCCCCAGACGGGGAAGCTAAAGCTTGCTGAGGGCCCACCCAGGTCCTTGCCCAAGACCTGTTGGGTTAGCCAAGTGGCAGAGCAAGAGGAGGTCCCAGGCTCTTGTCCTGAGAGGCAGGCCAAGACTGAACATCCTTCCCAAGAGGTCCACCCGCATAGACACAGCCTTAGAGAAGGACCTAGTGGGCACGGGTTCAGAGTATGTGCTGTGGGGTGGGACAAACCTACATGACTCTCAGCCTTGCCACTCACTAGCTGTGTGATCTGGGTGAGTCACTCAGCCTCTCTGAGCTGGTTTCCCCATCTCTAACACGAGAATGCTAGCTCCCACCCCACGGGGTGCTGGTGAGGGGAAGCCAGATGATGAAGGGGAGGCGCATGGCCGGACATACAGCTGTTCTTTTACGGGTTTTGTCCATCTGTTACCAGCTGAGGCAAACCCGCTTCTGACATCTTCGGTTCCTCCTCTCACGGGAAGGGCTGGAGAGTGGTGACATCAGACCCCTGACAGCTTCTAGCCCAAAATAGCCTTCTCTTTAGACTGACCCTGTCCCATCACAGCTGCTTCTGCTCGCCGTTCCCAGCTGGGTGGGTATGGCCTTCGGTTATGGCTGCTGCCGCATCGGGCTCCTCCCAAGAGCTGTGCCAACAAACCCTCCCAGGAGGCAGGATTTGCCTGGGGGAAATGAAGGGACTGCCCGGAGGGGCAATGATACAGCTCTCAGACAGTGCCCCAAAGTCAAGGTCCTGAGCTGTAGAGCAACCTGGGTTCAAATCACCTTGTACGACCTTGGCCATCACTTAACTTCCCAGAGCCTCAGTTGTCTCATCTGGAAAATGGAACTAACGGCAACGGATCTATGGTGTTGAGGACTCGAGCAGACAAAGTCCATGAAGGACCTTGCATGGAGTCTCAGCTGGAAAAGGGCCTCAGTAAATAGGCCTGGTTGTTGTACCTGCAGCACTGGGAAGTTTATAAAATCACTTCTGTCTGCCAGCCTACTGGCAGCCTACTGCCTCAACGGGGGCAGATGTCCCCGCTGGTTATCACCAGGAAGAAACTGGAGCCTCTTCTGCCCCCAGGATTTCCGAGCAACCAGCCCCTTCCGGAACACTGATCCCGGCTGTCTGTCCAAGCCCAGCTCCCTCTGGGAATCACAGATCCCCAACCCCACACCCCCTCCAGGTGTCCAGTCTCATGAGATTTTACCTTGTCATTCCCTGAGACAGCCAGGGAGGCGGGCAGGGCCCTGCTAAGTCTGCCCATTTGTCAGACAAAGAAGCCAAGGCTGAGCGAGGAGCAGGGACCTGGTCCAGGGCGCCCGAAGGCGAAGGGAGCCAGGATGAGGCTTGGGCCGCAGGGAGGGGACAGGGCTCCAAGTGCTGAGTCGGATTTAGAATCTTAGATGGTCAGAGCCAGATCATTCCGGGGTGTGGGGTGTAAACGACCACGAAGGGAACATCATGCCCAGAGTGGGGGATGATGCCTGAGGACACAGAGCACGTCCGGGGCGGGATCCAGCAGGTGCCATTCACTCATTCACTTGTTCATTCATCCATTCATTCATTCATACAGCGAATGCAGTAGCAACCAAGGCACAGCTCTGCCCTCAAGGACCTTATGGTCTTAAATGGGAGTCAGACTAGCGACCAGGCAATCAAAACATGCCCTCATCAGGGAAGCACCAAGGTGTGCCACAGGGCAGGGTGGGAGGCCACGTCGGCAAAGTGGAGGAGTGGCAGGATGGCATGAGAACCCGACCAGACAATGTTCTACAGGGTGAGAAAACAGGGTCCTCCTGTTTTCTTCCTCAGCAACTGGAAAGATGGGAAGGAAGAGCTTCTCTGAGCCGGACTTGCCAGGCAGTCAGAGGGGGTCAGCCAGATCTTGTCTGACCCTTGCCTCGATTTACACACAGGGAAACTGAGGCCTGCCCATGAAGGGCTTCTGCTCCCTGCCTTCCCGCTTCTGATTGTTGTGTAAAGAAACCCCTGCTCCTGTGTTTGCCACTCCCCCAGCCACCTCAGCCCTCACTGGCCTTGCTGGAAAGGTCTCTCACCTCAGGACCATCCAATAGGGCACCGCTCAGCCCCGTCGTCCGAGAACCCCTCAACACGGCGCCGCCCTCCAGAGCATTTGCACCAGTGGCTGGGATGTGGCCGAAATCCCTTCATTCCTGGAGCACCAGGTGGACGGAATCAAAGCTCAGGCTCTCCACCAGACAGAAGGAGAGAGTCTTGCTTGATCTGAGCCATGGAAGGGGGCCCAGAGCCCCACTCCCAGCCATGCCTCTCCCAACCCTGTACCCACTGAAGTTTCTGAGTCCCCCAAGGAGCTCAGCCTGTCAACCCCGACCCAAAGCACCACCCTCCTTGGAAGTATTGGGGAACCCTCAGAAGTTTCTCTGGCCTTTGCACCTGCTGTCCTATCTGCCTGGAATGCCTTTCCTCACCTCTTTGCCTGGGCCAGCGGAATTTGTTCACTCACTCATTCGACATGTGTGCTAGATGCTTACTCTGGGCCAGGCAGAGAGTTATGCTCAGGGGATAACAGCTGTCTGAGAGCTCAGAGACTTGGGGATACGTTAAGTTCAAGCACACACGCGCACACACACAATAACGTCCTGTACAGATAGGAGCAGACCATATCAAGGAAAAGAGAAAGTAAGAGTGAGATCTCATTTGATGGATAACGGGAACATGGTCTAGGGAAGGCTTCTCTGAGGAGGTGACTTTTCAGTTGAGTTTGGGAACAAGAGGGGGAGGAGGAATTAGCTTACTGAAGAGTGAGAGGAAGAGGGTTCCCGGAAAAGCAAACAGCATGTGCAAAGGCCCTGGGCTGACAATGACTTTGATGATTGTGAGCAAGTTCAGATCTGTAGGACCAGAGTCTAAGGAGTGGGTGCGTGAAGGAGAAAGAGTTAGATCATGCAGGGAGGCAGAAGCAGCAGATCTTGGTCAAGGGACTGTGTGGGTAGCAGGAAAAAGTAAGGATTCAAGAGAAGGAGCCAGAAGAAGAGACTGAGAAATAGGTGGGAGAAAATCAGGAGAGTGACCTCTCCCAGCAGCCAGGTGAAGAAAGGGTTTCATGAAGGAAAGAGTCATCAACTTCTTTAGTGGAGGAGTCATCTCCTCCAGGAAGCCTTCCTGGACTCCACATGTGGGGTGAGGGGTTCCACAGTCCTTGATCTCCCCCACCAGGGTGCTCTCCTTTCTCCCAGCCTAACCTAGAAATGTCATGAAGGCAAAGATAAGGTCTCACTTGCCTTTCCAACCCCAAAACTTAACACAGGACCCGAAAGTAGTTAGCTACATAGAGAGGAAGTGACTCTGAGCCCATGGTTTTCCTTCATTGGCCTGGTCCAGGAGGCTCCTTCTGCTCTGGGCCTCCCAGGCATGCTGGAGCCAGACCCCTCTTGGCTGGACCTGAGATCACTTGCAAGAGCCTGAGCTCTCCTCCATTCCTGCCTAACTCCTTCCTAAGGCTCCCTCTGTCCCTTTGCCTCTTCCTCTTGGCTCCTCGGAACCTTACGACCTGACCAGCTTCCAGAAGACCAGCAACAGTCTCCCAAAATAGGTAAAGACAAGGTGCCCCCTCATGCATGGGGCCCTTTAGTTAGGGTGCACACTGTTTCCAGGGTACCAGCCTCGCCCTGCCCAGAGGCTGCTGCTCGCAAACCAGGAAACAGCAGTTTGGGGCTCTGGGTCCCAGGTGGGGAGATGGAGCCCTGGGAGAAGTGAGAGAGCCTCACTTGGCCATGGGTTGGTCCCCCAGCGAAGGGTCTGTAGAGTCGCATTCAGGCAAGGCTATACCAAGTTTCAGGTGAGCACTTCCGGAGGCATAGCTCAGACTGTCTGTGCCCCACTCCCCAGGGAACTCATCACTCAATCCAGCCTCATTTCATTCGTCTGTCTGTCTCCCATTCGAGGCTGGGAGTTCTTCCAGGTCAGGGGCCTCTCTTTGTCCCTTCCTCCTTCCCCCCTCCCTCCCTCCCTCTCTTTCTCTCTTTCCTCCCTCCATTCAGTAAGCACAAACTATTTCTGCCTCTCGAGCTAGCTCATCATTTCTGCACCCGTGCCCGTGGCACACAGCTGGGCACGCGGGGGGTCACTCAGCAGACATCCTCTAGTCCCCTGACTGCCCAGCAGTGCCAGGTCCATGGGTTGGGCCTTGCCAGATCTCCCTGGAGGATCACAGCCCCGAACATGGCAAAGGGCCCCTCTCCCTGGAAAGAGCTGAGCTCCTGCAGAAGGAAGGAAATTTGGCCTTGAGTCTGTATGGAGGCCAGGCCTGGCTGGGGTAGGGGTGGGAGCGGGGTCCAGAGGGAAAACTCCGTTTTCTTCGCAGGAACTGTGGTCCCAGGAGGACCTGGGCCCCCAAAGGCAGCTCCAAGCTGGAGTGAGGCCACTTCTCAATGCCCCCTTTTTGGCCAACAGGGCCTTCTCCCTGCTGAACCCCCAAATCTGCTGCCCCCGAACCCTGCCTCGGCCCCTCAGGCACCCTGGCCCTCCTGCGTTTTTCAGGCACACATTGCCCAGAGACAGCCGGGGCACCCCGGCATGCCAGCCGACGGGCAGCTCCCTGGCCAGGCTGAGCAGGGGTTCCTGTTCCCTGCGTCCCTGGAGCTCCAAGCCTGCAGAACCTAACCCCGGCCAAGCCATTCCAAGTCTGACAAGTCCTGTCCCAGGCTTGCAGCAAGAGCTCCGTCCTGGCAACTGTCCCCCGGCAATCTTCCCTGGGGTTTCCAGCCACCCCAAAGGCTGCAGCAGGGACAGCGGGAGCAGCCCCCCCCCCCCCGGTGGTACACCCTGGGGGCCTGCAAAGTGGGGCGTGCCTTCAGCCGGGCGTTAATTACAGGGTGCGTTCCTGAAGCCTGGTCCATCTATATTTATCTGTAGGATCTCACTCATTAAATTCCCCACAGCAGGCAGCAGGCTTGGGGACCCTAGCGAGCGAGGCAGACAGGCAGGGGGGCTGCAAACTTCCTTCCTTTCCTTCTTGGCCAAGAGCAAAACAGAAGCAGCCCAAACTCCCTCTCCCTCCCCTGACCCTACTCATGTCCAGAGTCCAAGGGGCTGCCCCCGGCTCTGCCCAGGGGGAACGCTTCGGCCTTGTGCCCCCTCCCCCGGAGCACCGGTGCCCACCCACAGGCCCCAGGACCAGACGGTGCCCAGCCGCCTGCCGGCTGCCTCCCCGCATCAACTCGGATTCCTGCAGCGAGCAGAGAAAAGTCTGCGAGCAGCGGAGCAGCGCGGCCAAAGCCCCAACTCTGCCACTTCGCAGGGGCCGGGGCCCTCTTACCGTAGGAGTCGTCTTGGTCCAGGAGGGAATCGGGCTCCATGGCGAATGGGCCCCCAGCCCCTGGCCCCACCTGATTTATGAACCAAGGCTGTCTCCATGAGCGTCTGGGTTTCTCCTTTTGTATTCCATCTGGCGGCTTTTCCAACTAGATGACTGGGTATTCCTGCAAGCACGCCCCTCTCCAGCCCTCGCCTTCATACAGTACATTTAAAGTAGCAGTAACCTCTTTTTCCTCCCCCCGCAGCCGGGCCGGAAACATTAGAAGGGACCGAGGCAGCGAGATGTCTAAAATAGGAAGACGCCGGGACGACTGGCCTGGCTGCCTGCGACGCTGGCTGCGGGTCTGGCCAGGGCTATGCAGATGGAAAAGCTAAGAGGTGAGGCTGAGCTGGGGCTTAGCATCTGGAAGCTGGCTCTGGGGCCCCGGGGTCTGTGGGGGGTGGTGCCGGCTGACCCACCCGTGGGAGGGGCTGGGGAGGGGGGCTCGGCTCTGTTTGCCACCCAGCACCCAAACCCCAGGGGCTTCTCCCAGGCCCTGCTGGAACCTCCCACTCAAATCTGTTCTACAGACATTTCCTGCAGTGTGGGGGATGCAGAACTGACTCATCCCTCCATTCAGTTAGTCATTAACTTTTTTCTGAGCATCTACTCCACGCCAGACACTGCCAGGTGCTGGCTTAACAGCGCCGAGCAAGGCACGGTGGCGTCTGGCCTCGCGGAGCCCGAAGGTAAGCAGGTCACGGCCAGGTGGGAGGGAGGGGAAGTGCTGCAGAAACAGAGCCGGGGTGTCTCCCCTGGCCGTGGGAGGTGGTCAGGGAAGGCTTCCTGGAAACTGGCACCTAAGGCTGAGTAAGAGTCAGTCGGGTGAAGGAGGGAGCGAGGGGGAAAGGAGAGCCAGGCAAAAGGAGGGACCTGCGCGAGAGCCTTGAGCGGACAGCGTATGTGGGGTCTTCAGAGCTCCCCGATAAGTTCTGGGTGGTGGGAACAGAGCCTGAACGAGGAGGTTCCATCCACCAGGAGATGGAACCAGGGAGGGAAACAGGCGAGAGCCAGGCAGGGCCTCAGGGGGCTGTTCTCGGGCCAGACCCCGAGGATGGTCTGTGGGAGTGATGCACTCCAAGCCATCTTTCGAAAGACCTCTCTGGCTCCTGTAGCCACGGGAGCGGCTGGAACGCTGGGTACCACTCAGGGAGCGGTCACAGGGGCCAGCCGCCATTCTGAGCATTTACGCACGTGGTCTCATGCACTGCCCAGCGGTCCCTCACAGAAGCTCTGCTGTCCTGTTTTACAGATGAGGACAGTGCAGCCTGGACAGAAGTGACTCGTCCAAGGTGGCAGGTGGCCTCAAGGGCAGGCCTGGGCCCCAGGGAAGTGACAGCCTTGGTGCTGGGGGACAGCAGGGAGGACAGAGATGCAGTAATTCATTCAATCTACATTCAACCCAGAATACAGACCAACGCCATAGGCTTGTGGGAAAAGTGCATCATTTTGGCCCAATCAGGGAAGGTTGCCTGGGTGAGGAGGCATGGGAACTGGACAGCAAGAGAAGACCAGGATTTGCACGGGCTAAGCAGGGGAAGGTAAGGGCATTCCAGGCAGAGGGAATGGCACAGGCAGAGGCATGGAAGGTGGCATTGCAGGGGAATGACAAGACACTGGAAGAAGGTCAGGGAGATGGGCTGGTTGGGGCTGGAGTGAGGAGGACGCGGAACCACAGTCTTGGAGCTGGTGTCAGGTAGCCTCAGAAGGCATTCTAGAGGCCTCCTTTCTAAGGAATGCCCGGGAATTCCTGCTAGTAGCCCCTTCCCAGGCTTTGTAATGCTCTGCACTAAAAGCAGGAGAGAGATCTCTGACATAAAACAAACACACAGGGGCGCCTGGGTGGCTCAGTGGGTTAAAGCCTCTGCCTTCAGCTCAGGTCATGATCCCAGGGTTCTGATATCAAGCCCCTCATCGGGCTCTCTGCTCAGCAGGGAGCCTGCCTCCCCCTCCCTCTCTGCCTGCCTCTCTGCCTACTTGTGATCTCTGTCTGTCAAATAAATAAATAAAAAATCTTAAAAAAAATCATATTGGCAAACATATATAGAAGTTAACAGTATTAAAAACACACACACACACAAAAACACACAAAGCAGGAGAAAGCTTTCTGCCCCACAGCACTGTGAGAACATTACAAGCTACAACTTTGTGACTAGCTTTTTGGAGACATGCCCTGGTTCTGGTGCCCAGGCAGAGGGGACAGCAAGAGGAGGGAGCTGGGAGGACAGGGGGACAAGCTGGGAGGCTGGCAGGAGGGCCCAGGCCGGGGAGGGCAGGAAGCAAATACCCGTCTGGGCCCCTCCAGCCACCTTGTGCGGCCCAGCTGCTCCCAGAGCAGCCAGTGGATGCTGACGTGGTCGGCCCAGCCTCGGGGTCACACTTCACCCCTCCCTCCAACCTCGGCTGCCAGATCTCCCAGCTTCCAGCCTCCTGCTGCCTTAATTACAGGGAGGCCAGGCCCTACCCAGGCAACTGCGGGCATCCAGCTCTTAGACTCTCCTCTCGGCGGGCGTGGGGGGAACAAGCTGCCATGTGGGGAGGCATCTAGGCGTGAAGGGTTGGGCCCTGGGACCATCAGTCAACAAGTGAGCTCAGGTCCAGCTCTCCTGTCAGCTCTCCGGGGCCCTGAAGCTTTTGGGGGTTGTGGGGTCACATTCTAGATAGAGTGGGGGCATTACTAAAGTAGACCCTCTGGGCTTCTAACCCGACTCTGCCACTTACTAACTGGGTAACACGAGCCAGCCTCCTTGGGAATCTCACTGGTAGAATGGTGTTCCTCGTAGTGTTTCCTCATGGGGGTGTCTGAGCCATAAGGCAGGACCAGACCGGGCACCTGTGAAGTACTCCGTGAAGGGTAATTCTTCTCTTTGATCATCCTAACAGCCTCAATGTGGGGAAGGCAGGTGGCGGAGAATAGGAGCCCATTGTACAGTCAAGGAAGCTGAGACTTTGAAAGAAGGGACTTGCCTCCAGGGGCTTGGCGGGGAGGCAGGATGCATTCTTCCCCAGGCTGTGCCCCAGGGCCCCACTGAGAGCAGGAGGCGTAGGAGGCTGGCTCAGTGGGAAGGGGGCCTGGGCTCCAGGTCCCCCTGGGACCCCAGGCATCGGTGTGAGCCAGAGCCAGGCACTTCCTTCCCAGGCCAGTGCTTTCTCACAGGTCAAGATCAGAGCTGGATGAACCTGGCGGCTCCCACACTTTCCCAACTCATTTCTCTGTTTTTATGAATTAGCTATGTTTCCGTGCACCAGACCTCGGAGCTCAGGAATTCATTTGCAATAAATGCGTCTGGAGCACGGGTCTCAGGTCCTTCCCTTGACAACACAGTGATGCCAAACAGATTGGCCTCCTTCTTGGCAGCTCCGTGGGAGCTGGGCTGTACCTGCTTTGAGCCACTGCCCTACTGATGGACACCCAGGTTGTCGCCAGTCATTCAGGGTGAGAACCAATACTGGGATGGGTATCGCGAACATTCTCTGTGCGCATCCGTCTCATGACCTCCCTAAGGTAAAAACCTAGATGTGAATTCTCGGGGTCCAAAAGTGCCAGCATGGGTACATTCCTGGAGTGACAAAAGGGGCATCCAAGCCCCATCTGGTTCTTTGACTCATTCTCCTGCTCATGCACTGCTTTTGTGCATGGCTCTGTTAGGGCCTGGGACGACCTTATCCCTACTCTTGCGGCAGTGACGTCCTAGCCACGGGGAGACACGTATGGTGTCACTCAGAGAGGAATGCTTATCAGGGCCACATGACAGAGCATGACAGAGCCCTGCTTGTAGCTCGGTGGTCAGGGAAGACACCTCCGAGGGGGTGACATCTGACCGGTGACCTGGCTGCCATGTGCAGGGAAAGCAACTAGCACTGGGCAAAGCTACTGCAAAGGCCCTGAGGTGGGCGTGAGCTTGGTGGACGGGAGGGACAGGACAATGACCGGTATGACTGGGCCTGGGTAGACAGTCAGGGGAACGGTCCCAGAGCAGAGAAAGGGCACAGAGGTGACTTCGTGGAGGGGCTTGTGGCAGGGGAAGATGGGAGCTACTGCAGACTGAAGCAGGAGAGGGACATGAAAGGCTGCTGTGGGCAAGGTGGCTCCAGGAGGGCCAGAGTGGACAGAGAAAGGCAGATGCATTCAGGATACCCGTAGGGCCCTAGGTGCTGCAGGCCAATCAGACGTGGAGAAAGCCATGAGAGAGGTCCAGACAGATGCCAAGTCTTGCAGATTGGTTTATGGAGCTGGGGGAGACCCAGGAGCTGTGTTGCAGGAAATTCACACGGACACATGGAGACATCCAGGAGGCCATGGCGACAGGCTGGAGTGGAGTGGAGTTGGGGTAGGGGGCAGTGAGTCTAGAAGGGGTCGCTAGAGCACCGGGTGTAGCCCAGCGCGCCAGCCCGATGCACGCCCCAGCCCCAGCGGTGGCAGGAATCCCCCGGTTCCAGACAGGACTTGTTGCTCTGTGTAAAGACAGGGAACCAGGAGTCACTGATGGCAGCTGGCCCCAAGCTGTGGCTCTGTGGAGAGAAGCCAGCAGGAAGGAGCAGGGAGAAGGGGAGCCTGGCCCTGCGGTCAGGCTAGCTCCCCGTGGTCAGCTAGTCCACTGTCTTCCCTGCTGGGGACGATGCGTTCTCGGCACCACTCACTCTCTCTGCCCCTGCCACACCCCAGACTGGACTGAGCCAGGGAGCCAGAGACCTAAGGGGAGAACAGAAACCCAAGGGTGTGAAGGCTAGAAGAGCGTATGTACAGGGAGCCATCTGGTCAGCAGAATCAGGAAAGCCTTGCAGAGGAGGGTCCAGCTGAATGGGACTGGGAGGGATGAAGAGGAGTTCGCCAGGCAGATGCAAGGAGTAAGACCAGGCGACGCTATCCTATCACACGAACGGCCCACATTCTGCGCCGTGAGAGCTTTCAAGCCCTTCTCTGCCCTGTGTGCTGGTTTTCTAGCTAAATCCTGCTGTTCAAGTCCAAATGGAGCCCGTGGGGGGCCCACAGTGTCTGGCTCTTCCAGGGTCCCTGAGCTGACCCTGCACGGCCCCTCTCCAGAACACAAGCCAGTGTGGGCCAGAGCCCACTCAGGAGCCTCCTGGCTGAGTTTCCGGGGTGAGGACAGGTAATCCCAGCTCCTCATTTACCGGCTGGGCCACCCTGGGCAAGTGATTCCACTTCTCAGAGCTTCGGTTTCCTTGAATGTCTTTGTAGGGTAAGGACAGTCCCCGGAGGCCTGGCAGGAGAGTGAGTTCATGCAGACAGAACTTAGAACAGGGCCTGGGGAAGCACCCCCCCTCCTCCCCTCCTCTCTCCCTCCCCTCTCTTCCTTCCTTCCCCCTCTCCCTCTCCCCTCCCTCCTCCTGGGCTCCTCCTTCCCTCTCTCCTTCCCCTACAACCCCACCACCTGGCTTTTCTTACTGCCCCTTCCACTCTCCCCCTGAGGCCTGGTCATTTTCTCTGCTTGGACCAAGATTCCCCCAGAGCCTCACCCCGTCTATGGTAAGGTCTCTGGTCAATTACCACCTACCTCCCTGACCACCTTCTCTAAGATATCATGCCACCCCCCCGGCAGCCCCTCTCATCACTCTCTAGCCATCCCTGTCCCTCCCCCCAACTTTTGGGTTTTCTTCCCAACACTTAGCATCCCATGTGACGTTGTCTTATATATTTGTGTCCTGTCTGTTGGCCCTGGCTTCCATGCGAGCTCTGTGCTGTACCCCCAACACCTAGAACTGTGCCCAGTGCCCCGGGCCCCCAGTAAATATGCATGGGATGAAATCTTTGTGGAGGAACTAAGCGTCTGCTATAATGGCCATCCTTCCCCTACTGCCTCTGGCCTTGATCTATAAGCACACAATCTGAGGTCTCCCACTGAGCCCCAGGGCACCTCACGTGCGGACTCCTATGTGTCTCCCTGTCTCTTAACGCCTATCTGGTTGGACCAGTCCTCCCTTCTCATCACAGGCTGGGCCCAGCGGGGAGAACAGAGATTCTCCCCTCGGGGGTCATGCAAGTACCGTGAATCGCGTGTTTTCTGCATCTCACTCATCGGCTCTCCATGGCAGGTTTTCTGAGTCCCATTTCACAGATGGGAACACTGAGAGGCTGCTCCAAGCTGGGGCTCGAGGCCGTGTCAGCCCAGCTGGAAGTCCCCACTGGCCCCACAGTAGCACCTGGTGGGGCTTCCTAGGGTGTGTCTGGGTGCGGGATGCAGGGAGGCTCAAAGATGGGACAGGCCAGCCTTTGGTGGCTCGATTTCACTCCCGGCCGCCCCCTTCCTCTCCAAACAACTGTCCTTCATCATCTCCTATATTTAAGGAGAGGGGTGGCTCTGTTTCTGTGGCTCACTGAAAGGCCTCAGAACTGAGGGTTGGCAACTTTGGACAAGTCGTGAGGCAGCCAGCGGGGCATGAGGGCGTGTCCCGGGCTGGCCCTGTCGTCACCTCCACCGGGGAAGAAGGGGCTGGGCTCCTTCCAATGACGGCAGCCCTGGGTGTGCACGGGGCCCCTGTGGGGCCCTCGTGAGCTCCCATGTGCTCTACGAGAATCCTAACCACTGAGGACAGCAGGACACAGGGGTCAGAGACGCTCATCGGCCTCACACGGCCAAGAGATGGCCGAAGCGGGTCCCAAAAATCTGGGGCCAGATGAGAAATTCAAGTCGTCCACAGCCCTGTTGGGAAGGTTGGTAACTTGCCCCTGGTGGCCGCAGCAGGCTCCAAGGCCTGGACTCTGAACCACAGAGTGCCGTGGCTTCCTCCTGCGGTAAAAATGTGAGGCCGGATTCTCATTAAGGAACCTCAGATCTTTCCCGGAAGGAGGCGCGCTCTAGGTCAGTGCCAGGAGTTCGGGGATTTCCGGGGTTGAGAGGATGGGGACAGTGGTCATGGTCCCCAGGGTTCTGTGAAGTCATCAATTTCGTGATGAACCATGTTTCCATCAAGAAATCCCGGCTGCCTGGTCCCAGGGCCCTGCCTTGAGGTCCGTCTGAGAAGTCCTGCTGATGTTGGCAGGCCCCACATGTGGGCAGCAGGGTTGAGACACAGGCTGGCATGAAGGGAGGGGGGGATCTTCAGCAGCTGGCAAGGATAGTCCTCTCCATCTTCTCCCCAAATCCCCAGATCTCGGCCCTATGCCTGGCCCCAAAGTGCCTGATCTTCACCCTGAGAGGACCCCAGGCTTCTAAGAGCCCCAGGTTGGAGGCTTATCCAGTGCAGTCCCCTGAGAGGGCAGGAATCTCTTCTATAACATTCTTGATCCAAACTCTGCTTGCTGACCTTCAGAGATGGGGAACTCACTCTCTGTCAGGAGGTCAATTCCCTCTGACTCCAAAGTAAGGTCCCTACTCAGAGGAGTCAGGCTATGTCCTCCGGCTACTGCTCTGCGCTGGTCTGCTTTGCTCTCCATGGTCGCACCACGTGATTTTGCCCTGGGAAGAGCCCCTATGATCATCAGAACACCCCCCGCCTCCTGCCTCCCATGAGCTCAGCTCACAGCACTCCCCCTGAACCTCACCCCCCACTCCCACCCATGCTTCCTGGCTAGCTTTCAGGTTTTTGTGGTGAGTCAGGGTTAAAACCATGAAGCCTGGAAGCACTTTACCCACAAAGCAATGACGGCAATTCATGCCACTTGGCCAACTGGAGCCAGAGACCGAGTCAAGAGCCCAAGACCCAGAAATGAATCAGTCCCTGCCCCTGAGGATCCCCACTGGAACAGGGGTGGGATGGTGCAAAGGTGGGTGTACCTGTACCTGGGCATCAGCCAGAAGCGGGGACCACCAGAGGGAGTTCTCCCCGCTGGTTGCTGGTGGGTTTGCAAGGATAATTCAGGATGGCTAGTTTTCCAGCAGGTAGAAAAAGGCAGGTGGCAGAGAGAGAGAGAGAGAGAGAGCCTGGAGGGGGCACAGACCCGAGAGCAAAGGCCAAGCCGTGGGGCCACTTAGCCCACTGATTTGCTTGGGACAGAAGCTATCAGGGATCCGCACGCTTTGTCTGCAAAGGGCCAGACAGTAAATACCCGGGTTCTGCAGGCCGTTCGGCCTCCGTCCCACTTTCTCAGCTCTACCGTTGGAGCTCGGAAGCGGCCAGAGAGGATGCCTACATGAACGGGCATGGCTCTGTTCCAACAAAACTTTATTTGGTGACACTGAAGTTTGATTGTCACATAATTATCCTGTGTCATGAAATGGCATTCTCCTTTTGATTACTTCCCAGCCATTTACAAATGTAAAAAGTATCCTTAGCCCAGGGGCTATGCAGAAACAGCTGTTGGGCAGGATCTGGCCTGCAGGCGGCAGTTTGCTGACCCCCCCCCCCCCACTATATGTGTTTGGAAATCCTGGGAGATTGTGCTCATAGTTGGGTAGGAGTGAGCCTTGAAAGCGAAGGGGAGGCTTGGTCAGCGCTTGGTTACACATCCCACACCCACTGCCCTGGGGGAACTCGCCACTCACCCATCTACCCACCTTCCCACCCAACCCAACGGCCATCAAGTCAAGTGTTGAAAGGTACAGTGGGACGATTTCTTTAAACATGCATGTCCAATGACAGGAATACAAGCTTATTGTTACAGGAAAAGTTGGTGCGGTAGAGACTAGTAAAGAAATTGCCTTTCCAATCCCACTGTATACCCCGGGGGTGACCATGGTTAGGAGGCGGGTGAGTGTGAGCCCAACCTCTTTCCTGTGCACAAGGACACACACATTACACACACACACACACACACACACACACACACACACACACACACACACACAGTGTGTTTATTCACACCACACGTAGCGCATCCTATATAACTATGCTTTTGTCACTTAGCAACTCAACCCCGAATCTTCCCTCCTCGGCACACGGATGTGTCCTCTGGACCCTCGCACCAGCCGCCGAGCAAACCTCGCCAGCAGTGGCCCAATGACGAACGGCTGGTCTCTCAATTGGTCCCCGTGTCACAGGATTACAAGCAGTCCTGCCACGACCTTCTCGACACCGTAACTATTTCTGTGTCCCCATGCTGGCAGTCCTGATGGAGAGATCCTCAGAAGCGGAAATGCTGTGTCAAAAGGTACCAGAACTTAAAATGTGGATCAGTGTGGCATTCTGGAGCACTTTCTCCTCACCACTGGGAATAAGCAGAGCAAATCCTCTGGGGCCTGGAGAGGCCTACGGGGGCCAGTCAGGATCTGGGACCGCAGCCTCTCAAGCACTCCTAGAGGACTGTGGGTTCCAGAGGCACACTTGCACGTCAACGCCTTCATCCATCCCTCCATATTCACCCAGTCCCCCACCCAGCCCCCCACCTGGCCCCCTACTCACCCATCCCTCCCTCCCTCCCTCTCTCCATCCACCCACCCGTCCCCTCATTCAGTGCTTGTTGAAAACTAATGGTGGTGTGGGCTGGGCATCGGGGTTGGAAGGGACCTCCCTGTGCAGGGAGGACGCTGGGCAGAGCTGGGTGGAGCTAAGCCCCTCACCCATCCCTTTCTTTGCTGCATAGACTTGTGGTCGTGGTGAATACAGCCATATCCCTGCCTTTTTAGTCTTTACCATCTAACGAAGGAGAGTGTCTACATGCCAGATACTGACCATAGAGCAGGAACAGAAGACAAAAAACCCTTCCCTCCACCCCCTGAACTTACATTCTAGTGGAGGAGACATAATAAACACATACAATATGGTGGGGAGTTGATGAGGCAGAATGAAGGGGTTAGGGAGTCCTGGGAGTCAGGCTGTGCTCTCTGAGCAGAGATCGTCCGGCAGTGAGCGGAGGAGCGGGACAGATATGGTGGGTGTGAGTGTCAAAGGCAGAGGGAACAGCCAGTGCTAAGGCCAGGAGGCAGGGATGTTCAGGGAACAGCACTGAGGTGGTGGAAGAGCAGGTCGTCTCCTGAAGGGCTCCTTGGCAAGGAAGGGCTTGGCTGTTGCTCCGAGTAAGGAGGGGGCCTGTGAAAGTTCTGGGAGGTGGGGGGGGTAACTGGACTTACAGTTGGCTGCTGGGTTGGGAATAGACAAAGGGGGCCAGCACTGAACTGGGGAGTTGGGTCAGGAGGCCACTGAACCTGACCCAATAAGAGATACCAGGCCAGGTGGCTGGGCGGAGGTGGCGAGAGGGTGGGACTTGGGTGTGTTTGGAAGGTAGCCAGGAGCCTTCCTGATGGATTGGTCGTGGAGTCATAAAAAGGAAAAAGGATGACAGCAAGCCTTAGGGCTTCAGGAATTGGAAGAATGGGGCTATGGAAGAGGAAGGGGTTGGGGGGAGGGAGTTGAACTGAGAGCTTGACTGAACTTGATAAGTTGCCGCTGGGCACTAGCCATCAAGTGCAGAGGGGATAAGCAGGTCAGAGGGTGGAGACAGACCCGGGAGCAAGCAGATGGATTTAAAGCCCCGCACCAGCATCAGAGGAGAGGAGGTTGAGGAGAGAGGAGTCCTGGGGCGAGCTGACACCGGCAGCAGGAAGATGAGGAAGAGCTTGTCGAGGGACCTGAGAAGGAGCGGCCTGTGAGCAAAGGAGGTCCCAGAGAGCCGGGACCTGGGAGCCCAGGGCAAAAGGGGTTTTGGCAAGGAGGACAGGACCAGCTGGGTCAGGTGGTACTGAGCAGCCCAGCTAGCTGGGGACACAACAGTGACCACCGGGTTTGACAACACAGCATAAGCTGGGCAGAGACAGGAAAGCCCATGTAACCGTGGGACCCCTAAGGAAGAGCACCTGACCTGGGAGGGCTTCCTGGAGGAAGAGCGTCTATGCAGGAACCAGAGGGACACAGACACGTTTGCCACGTAGAAAGGGGGTGTCCAGGCTGAAGGGTCAGCCCAAGGTCAAGAGGAGAGAGCAGTCAGCTTGTTTGAGGAACTGAAAGGAAGAAAGTCTGGCTGTAATGCGGAGCGCGGGAGGGGCAGATGCGGAGGGAGCGCTGTCCTCACAGGACCCTGGAGAGATGGCAAAGCAGATGGTGGGGTCCTTGATTGGAGACCAGGCTCTGGGGCTGGGTGAGTGGTGGGGGTGCAGTGTGGGGAGTGAGGAGCCAGCAGGAGAAGCAATTTGGAGACGGGTGATTAATTCGATGAGTTTAGGGTGCGGAGGGTGTTCAAGGGGAGATGTCCAATGTCAGTGTGCACGTGGGCTGGACGTCGGGGTTGGAAGGGACCTCCCTGTGCAGGGAGGACGCTGGGCAGAGCTGGGTGGAGCTGAGCCCCTCACCCATCCCTTTCTTTGCTGCCTGCCTGTGTCCAGCCATACGCCGTGCTGGGGAGGGGCCCAGCAGCTTCTAGCTGTTGTGGTTTTTCTTGCCTGGCAGCAGGAGCCCAGGGGGAACCCAGCGGTTCCTCTGAACGAGCTGTTGTAACTATGGCTGTTCCTCCCATGTCCCTCCCCCTCTGCAGCCCACAGAGCGCCTTTGCCATACCCCCCAGGCACCGCGGAAGGAAGGGGCCCCCGCCATTCCATGTGCGCTCTTGAACATTCAAGGGACCGTGGTTTACGGAGCACCTAGTAGATGCCATCCTAGCCGTGGGAGAGCAGGCTAGGTAGACCCAGGCAAACTGGCTTTTGTCCTCAAGGTGCCACCAGGGGAGGCAAACAGTAAATGTATAATTCAAGTCCAGTGTGGTATTTGGAGAAAGAAGCTTGGTGGGGGGCGACGGGGTGGTGGGCAGCTGGGATCCGGGGGGCTTCTTGGAGGAGGCAAAATTGAAACTATAGGTCTGAAGGATGAGTCAGAGTTAGACAAGAAAAAAATGGGGGGGGGTGGAAAAGTATTTGAGCAGATGGGAACAGCCTGCTGAAGGCTCAGAGATGAGAGAGCATGCCAGCTGGGACGGAATGGAAGCAGTCAGTGTATTAGAACCAGGGCGCGCTGCCTCCAGGTGGCAGTGGTTTGGAGGGGGGTGTGGTGACGGGAAAGAAATTCAGGAGTCAGTCTCAGGAGTTTGGACTTTCTCCGGAGGGCAGTGGGGAGCCATGGAATGTCTTAAGCAGGCAGTGCTCTGCTCAGATTTACATGTGGGAGAACTCACAGACAGGAATTGGAAACACCCAGTCTTAGCCCAGAGAGACCCAGGATCATCTCATCCAAGGCAAGATCCCCTCCACCTTCGTGTAGGTCCCTTCACAGGTGAGGTGGGTCAGTAGGGCTTGCACACCTCCAGGGACCTAGACCTCATTACCTCTGGAGCCGGGCCCCAAAGATGATGTGACAAGCCCTGTCAGAGCCCTACAGGCACGTTCCGAGAATCCAGGCTTGTCACCGGGATACCCCGCGGCGTTTAACACGCACCGCGGTTAACACGCGAGGTGGGTTGGGCCACACCACGGCGTGGAAAATGGCCCGGCAGCTGGCGCTGGAATGCAGCGCCGCCACCTACGGGGGCGATTGACTTGTTGCGTGCGAGCGCTCCGGATGCCACCTAGTAAGGCTGTCGGCAGGATGCTGAAGAAATAAATCTGTTCATGAAGATGCGCCGCCCCCTCCCCGCCGCGACATCACCCCCCTCCCTCCCACCTGGGCCGGGAGCTGCTGCGCCTGCCCCGCAGCGCCACCGTGTGGGCGAGGCGGTCACCGCGGAAGGTCTGTCGCTCAACTCCAAGTACTAAGCGCTGGGCCAGGGAAGGAACGGGATGGGTCACTGGCCTTCCAGGCTGCAAGGCACAGCAGGTCCTCTTCTCATTAGATTTTTAAAATTTATTTTCCGGAATGGACGTATATTTGCAGGCTGTTTAAAATTATTTAAAGAGTATATGCTTACTGAAAGAGATAGGCAAACTCGATAGACCATAGAAAGCTGCGATCGAGTTTCCTCCCAGCATTCAGGCCGTCCACCCCCGCAGACATCGGCGGATTGCATCCTGGCTAATAGGCTTCGAAATTTTCTTCTACAGAAAAAAATTCCTGTATACATTTCCCTTTGTCCCACCTGTTTTCCGTTTCCTTTTCCTTATTTTTTCCCTATGTATACATAAACAAATGAGATCCTATTATATGTGCCTAGTTTCTGCCAATTCCTTTGCTTTTTTTTTTTTAAGATTTATTTATTTATTTATTTGACAGACAGAGATCACAAGTAGGCAGAGAGGCAGGCAGAGAGAGAGGAAGGGAAGCAGGCTCCCTGCTGAGCAGAGAGCCCCACGACCAGTGGGGCTCAATCCCAGGACCCTGGGATCATGACCCCAGCCGAAAGCAGAGGCTTTAACCCACTGAGCCACCCAGGCGCCCCTGCTTTGCTTTTTAAATTTATTTTTATTGGGGCACCTGGGTGTCTCAGTGGGTTAAGCATCTGCCTTCCGCTCAGGTCATGATCCAGGGGTCCTGGGATCGATCCCCGGGGATCCTGCCTCTCCCTGCTTGTGCTCTCTCTCTCTCTAACAAATAAATAAAATCCTTATAAATAAATAAATTTATTTTTATTAACTATAGAGTAGAGAAAAAACAATACTTACCTAATGTATGTAAAGGATGTGAATCAGGTTGAAGTGAACACTACGTGCTCCCTACCCAATTTAAAATTTTTATTACCTCTGAA
This sequence comes from Enhydra lutris kenyoni, assembly GCF_002288905.1. Lineage (NCBI taxonomy): Eukaryota > Metazoa > Chordata > Mammalia > Carnivora > Mustelidae > Enhydra > Enhydra lutris. The sequence goes on along the minus strand of NW_019154097.1, from coordinate 27,153,240 downwards.
GTTTCTTCTATGTTACTTTATTTTTCAGTTAAAAAAAATACATTTATTTTCTCTCCTTTCTCACTTAACTCTGGATTGATTTGGTATTTTTTATTACTACATGTTATTTCTTTATTAGCTTGCCAGTTTTCTATTCTTTTAGTGCTTCCCCTAGAGAAGACAATATGCATCCTTGACTTACTAAAGTCTAACATAAATTAGTACTCTTACCACTTGCAGGAAAATGCAGGAACCTCAAGCCACTCAAAACTCCATTTACCCCCTCCTGACTTACATGCTATTGTCATCTGGTGCCATTTGGTATTTTAATTCTTTATATATTTCAAATTCCACAAGAGGATATTATTATTGTTTTATGCAGACAATATTGGTTTAGATTAACCACATATTTTCTCTCTCTATTGGCCTTCATTTCTTTCTGCATCTCCAAGTTTCTGTCTGGGATCCATTTTCTCCTGCCTGGAAACCATCTTTTCCTAATTCCTTTGATGGGGGTGAGCTGCTGACAAATTATTCTGGTTTTTATTTGCCTGGAATACCTCTGCTTCATTTTTATTTTCAAAAGAGTAGCTTTTGTTGGGTATGTACTTTCAGGTTGGCAAGAGAGGGCAAGAAAGGAGACAAAAGCAACAGAGAAGAAGTGGGACAAACAGAGAACAAACAGGAAAGTGGGAGACATAAAGCCAAATATGTCAGCAATTATACTAAATGTAAGCAGATTAAATACTCCAATTGAAAGATAAGCATGGATACATTGGATAAAAATTGAATAAAACCCAATCATATGCTACTTATGAAACAGACATGTCCAATACAAGGATACAGAAATGAAAAGAGGAAAAGGATGGAAAAAATTATATATAAAATACTAACCCAAAGTAAACTGGTGTAGTTACATTACTGTCAGCAAAAGTAGAGTTTACAGTGAAAAAAAAAGCAATGCTAAAGATAAAGAGAGCTATTCACAGTGGGAAAAATATGTTCAATTCATCAAGGAGATACGATAATTCCAAGCTTGTATGCAACTAATAAGGTAGCTTCAAAATATAGAAAGCAGAATTTAAGAGAACGAAAAGGAGAAACAGCTAAACCCACAATCCTTCTTCCAGTGATTGATAGCACACGCAGATAAAAAATTAGGGAAAACTTCATACATCCACACGGGGATGCTGCATTCTTTTCATTGTATCTTAACAGGTGATTCCGGATTGTCACTTGTATCATTTCTGATAGCCTGATTTAAGATGGTGTCTGCTGGGCAACCCCACTGTAAAATTACTCTTTTCCCATTTATAATTCAAGAGCATTTTTGTGGGGGAGTCACCTTGAATATATAAATATCCAACGCTTTATCAAGCTTTCAACATACTCACTTATTTATTGCTATCGGTATACAGCCATGGATTCCTGTTTCATTCAATGGGTTATATCAATATGACCAATACTGGTTTATTAATGTCAATACTTTGACACTTAGATGTTTTCAGATGTGGCCAGGGGGCACTCCTTTAGATTTCTTTCCTTATTCTTTGTACACTTGCTTACTTTTGGTTGCAATTTGACATTTCAGGCTCATTTTTTTTCCCCCTGCCCTGAAATCAGTCATTTCCCTAAGGAGACTTGATTCTTGTTAATGGAGAATGAGATTTTCAAATTTATTTTTTTAATTAATTGGTTTACTTACTAGATTTTATTTATTTGAGAGAGAGAAAGAGAGAGCAAGGCGGGGGGTAGAGGTAGAGGGAGAAGCAGGCTCCTTGCTCAATCCCAGGATCCTGGGATCATGACCTGAGCCTAAGGCAGATGCTTAACTAACTGAGCCAGCCCTTCCTCTACCCACCCCCATGCTCTTGCATGCTCTCTCCCTCTCAAATAAATAAAATCTTTTTTTTTTTTAATTTAAAGATTTATTCGAGAGAGAGTGTATGGGCCAGGCCAGAGGGAGAGAGAGAGAATCCTCAAGCCCACTGAGGGCAGAGCCCAACACAGGGCTTGATCCCAGGACCCTGAGATCATGATCTGAGATCATGATCTGAGCCAAAATCAAGTCATACGCTTAACGGACTAAACCACCCAGGTACCCCTAATAGAAAATTGTGTTTAAAAACCCACTAAGAGGGGCACCTGGATGGTTCAGTGGGTTAAAGCCTCTGCCTTCGGCTCAGGTCATGATCCCAGGGTCCTGGGATTGAGCCCCGCATCGGGCTTTCAGCTCAGCAGGGAGTAGATGTTCAGTAGGTATGAGTGGATGGGATGGATGACCAAGTGCTCTGACCTTGGGGTGGAAGTCAGGCAAGGGGTCTCTGAGACCTTGACCTTTGGAAGCCTGCACCCTCCCTCCACATTCCCACCCCAGGTGGAAAGAATTCAAACCTCAGGAAATGTCCGCCTCCCTCTCAGCTTCAGTCACCTTCTAAGGGGGCAGCCAGAACTGCGTCCCAAAGGCTAGGGCTGGAGAGGAAAAGGGTGGGGTCAGTGTGGGCCCTGGGTGTGACAGCACATTCACAGGAGGCAGGTTCTCTGGGGCCTGGAGACCCAGAGCCAGGGGTGGGAGTGGACTCCCTCCCCAGCTGAGGGAGCCTGGGCCATGGAGTCAGAGGAGCCCTTGGAAGCATCCTTGCAGAGTCTTTGGGGGAGGAAAGCAGAGAGTTGCCATGGAAACCATCCCACAACAACCCACTCCACTTGGAGCTCGCGGAGGTTCCCCGAATAAGAACTGTCATCTCAGGGCGCCTGGCTGGCTCAGACACTAGAGCAGGCAATTCTTGACCTCGGGGTTGTAGGTCCAAGCCCTACGTTGGGTGTAGAACTTACTTTTAAAAAAAAAGAAAAGAAGAGAAGAGAATCATCATCTCTTTGATGATGCTGCCTCTTACCCACAAGCGGCGTGTGTGCTGGCTGGCGTGTTGGCTTTGTACACCTGCGTGTCGCCCTCACCGCACATGTTACCTTGGGAAGCCCGATTCTCTCTTCTCCAGGCCTTTGCACGTGCATTTCCTCTGCTTGGAACATGCTCTCCCTTCCTCAGCCTCACCTTGGTCTGGAGCCCTCTTGCCCACTCATTTAGAGTAGGTGAAGGAATCTTCTCCTTTGGGAAGCCTTCACTGATCCCCGCACTGTCTGGCCAGGGGCCGCTCTGGTGTTCCCACAACCCCCACCCCGGGCTTCCTTCTCCTACCAGCACTGGGCATGCGAGGCTGGACTTTCTGGATCTTGTATCCATGAGTTCCGCAGGATGGGCCCAGAAAGTGCTTGTGGAAGGAAGGAAGGAAGGAAGGAAGGAAGGAAGGAAGGAAGGAAAGAAGGAGCGAATGTGGAAACAGCAACTGCTGCAGAAGGGTTTGGAACACTAGCCCGGCTTCTCCGCTCAGCTCAAAAAACCAAAGTGCTGGGGCTCCTGGCTGGCTCTGTTGGTAGAGCACGCAACGCTTGATCTTGGGGTCGTGAGTTTGAGCCCCACGTTTGGTGTGGAAATCACTTAAAAATAAAGCCTTAAAAGAAATCAAACCCAGGGACACCTGGGTGGCTCAGTGGGATAAGCCTCTGCCTTCGGCTCGGGTCATGATCTCAGAGTCCTGGGATAGAGCCCCGCATCGGGCTCTCTGCTCGGTGGGGAGCCTGCTTCTTCCTCTCTCTCTGCCTGCCTCTCTGCCTGCTTGTGATCTCTCTCTGTGTCAAATAAATAAACAAAATCTTTAAAATCTGTTTAAAAAAAAAAAAAAGAAATCAAACCCTGTCAGGGCACCTGGCTGGCTGGGTCAGTGGAGCATACAACTCGACCTCGGGGTCGAGTTGTTGCCCCACGTTGGATGTGGAGCCTACTTGGAATTAAAGCAAGCAAACAAAACCTGTCATCAAAGGTGATGATCTCGGGTCTCCCAGAGATAAATCCAAGAGCCAGCCGTATGGGCACTCCCCCAACCTCAGGCTTGTTAGAAATGCAGCTTCCCAGGCCCTACCCCGGACACACTGGTTCAGAATCTGCCTTTTATAAAAAGGCAGGTGATTCAAAGGCACCTTAAAAGTCGAGAAGCGCGCTTTGGGGACCCCCAATTCCCATTTTATGGACCAGGAAAGCAGAAGGTTATTAACAGGAAAACTGAGGCTTGCAGAGGGGAGGGTGCCTTGCAAGGCAGTGGCTGCGCTGGGACTTCGAGCCAGGTGGCCTGGTCCCAGGTGTCAGGCTCCTGCCTCCACCGCTGCCACTTCAGCCCACTCGGCTTGCAAACACCTCCTTTCCGGCTGGCAGACCTCAGAGTCCCGACCCTTCCCTTTTCGCCTCCCGAGGTCTTTGCAAGGAGCATGTGCTCCCCCTAGTGGAAGCCGGCCACAGTGGCCCGGGAGGCTTGACTCCCCATCTAACAATTAGGAATGGAGACAGAGGTAGAGGGTACATGTCAGATGCCAAGCTCCGTGCTCAGTCTTCTTCCTCTTTTTTTTTTTTTTAAGATCATATACTTTTTTTATCTAAAAATTATTCTTAATTTACCATACCAGCTGTTTGTAAGTGCACCATTCAGGGGCATTAATTATATTCACGGCGTTGGACAACCATCACTGCTACCCACCTCCAGAACTCATCATCTCAAACAAAAACTGTACCCATTCAATGGGAACTCCCCGTCGCTCTCTGCCCTCTGCCCTGTAACCTCTGCTCTCCTCTCTGTCCCAATGAACTTGCCTGTTCTAGGGACCTCACCTACGTGGAAACATACACTATTTGTCCTGCTGTGTCTGGTTTATTTCACTTAGCACAGTGGTTCCAAGGTTTGTCCGTGTTGTCATGGGTCAAAATTTTATTCCATTTTAATTAAGACTGAATAATATCCCATTGCGTAGACACACCACATTTTGTCTCTGCGTTCATCTGCTGGGGAACGCTTGGGTTATTTCCACCTCCTGATGATTGTGAATAATGGCACTATGACCACAGGTGGACAGGTATCTGTCCCTGCTGGGAATTCTTCGGGGTGCACCCCTGTGAGTGGAATTGCTGGGTCCTATGGTGGTTCTGAGTGCTTTCCACAACAGCTGTGCTAAGTGTTCTTTGTGCCTTATCTCAGGAAATTTCTAGAAGCACCACCTGGGAGGCTGGACCTGTCCCTGAGATCCGGATGGACAAAGTAAAGGGTCCTGCGTCCCTTAGCTAATAAGTGCAGAGCCATGACTAAAGCCCAGGTGGTATCGGGCACAACACTCCGTGAAGTGACTCAAGGGGAGGCTGTCACAGAGAACACTGCTCATCTTAACTCTGTCTTCTCCCTTCGGGACCCCTCACCCAGCCCCAGAGCAAATCATTCCCATTTAGCACCAAAGTCATGCTTTTCCTGAGCCATGGGTGTGTCTGCGTTCAAAGACTTTGGGATTGTGTAAGCGGCTGCAATGGACCCCCTTTTGTGCCACCTGCTAGAAGCTGAGAGCCAAGGCGTGACCCTCCACAGCAAGATACAGTGATGGCGGAACCCAGTCCCCTTGTAGCAAGAGAATGTCTCACCATGTAGCCCAAAAGCTAAGCATTCACCTGACAGAAATATCTTCAACACTTAATCCTTTAAAACTATATTCCCTTTGTTATTTTTTCAAGAATATTGTCTTTTCAAATGGATGTCTAGATCTTTTTCATGGGAATAGCTTTTTTTGTTTACTGTAACTCCTTGTTTACAAAATGTATCATTTTTCAAATGTACATTATAAGGGCCTCTCTCCCTAGTACAAGAAGATGTGGTGAGCTGTGTGTGTGTGTGTGTGTGTGTGTGTGTGTGTGTATTCACGCCCGCGAGCTCTGTACCCTGGTGTAGAGAAACCTATGAACTGATGGGGCAGAACAAAGATGAATTCTCTCTTCGCCATGGTGGCTGATTGCTTCCTGCATTTCTCTATGCCTTTAGGAGATGACAGAAGCCAATTTCTAATTTTCTGAGCCTGTGGTCTTATTTCCAGAACAGCCAATCCTTATAGTCTGTATTTTAACTTCCTTCCCGCCTCCTCCGTGTTCCCATTCTTGTGCTTCCTTCTCCTTTGCCCACACCCTTATTCCCCGCTCTGGGGGTGCATTTTGCCTCCTTGGAAGTTGCCTGAGATCTTTTCTGCAGCAAATCAACACTTGGCCTAGTTGCTGCGGGGCTGCTGGGCTCCTAGGCCAGGCTCCTTGTCCTTCCGGCACTAGCCAGAAGGTGGCACTAGGATGCTCCCAAATTTCCCACCAGGGTCAGGTCCAGGGGGACCTCAGGTATTGCGTGGACGGACCTCAGGTATTGGGTGGACCGTGGAGGCCCTGAGGACTGCAGAGGGAAGAGGCTGGGCCAGAAGAGAGCTGAGACATGGTAGCAGTAATCAGCCTCCCACAGGCTGGGCTGATTTTCAGGCCTCCCAGGCTAAGTATTCCAGGTCAATGTCAGGAGTGAATGAGAGGTGCTCAGGAAATGTCCATGATGTCCTGCAGGAATGAGTAGCTTTGCTCCTTATAGGACTGGTGTCTGGGGCCCAACCCAGGACCACACTGCCACCAGGTGTTCGCCCACTGGCGCTGGGAGCCCCTCTCTCCTGGGAATTTCCATGGTGAAATTCAGGGGGTAGAGAGAGATGGTAAGAACAGCGGCAGCTTGTCCCACTTCCCCTTGTTCTTCTGGTTCTTCTCCCAGAAGAGGAAGCCAGCGGGAGGGGCACTTTGCCAGCAGCCCATGGGTCCCCAGCAATGAGCCTCAGGGGAAGAATAACAGAAAGAACTCGAAAATTGGAGTTTATAACCATTGGTCTGGTGAAAAGCCCGGACTTCCGTGCCAGTCAGAGCTCAGACGGGAGCGGGCATCCAGATGTTCCTGCCTTGCACACTTTCTGACCTGGGGCCGATTACTTACTCTCCCCAAGCCTCAGTTTCCTCATCTTGAAAATGGAGAGAAGAACCATTGTGTTGATTCCATGAATTAATGTTAGTAGGATGCTGGTCCTGGCACCTGGGCTCCCATCCCAGTCAACGTGCGTATCACCATGGCCACCTTTCAAGGAGCAACCTGGGCAAGGACCTTGGTCCTGGGGAGCCTCCATTTCCTTATTTGATAAATGGGGGGCTATAGATAACTCCCTTCCTGGGTTGTTGGGAGAATGAAGGGAGTCAGCATGTGTCGGCCCCTTGGACAGTGGTCAGCACTCGGAAGATGTCCTGTCACCATGGGCTGGATTGGAATCCTAAGAATCCAGGAATAGAAGGTACTCTTTCTAGTACTCTTTCTAGTCCTTAGTCCCCTCTAAGTGTGTGCCCTGTGTCTGCTTGAATGCTTCTGGTGATGGGAGGATCACCACTTCTGAGGAAGCTCTACCTTTTCTGTTAAGCTCTGGCCTTGACCACACCCTTCTTTGTGTAGGGCTGGGACTCATCTCCCAGCAGCTTTCCACCCAGGAGTTCAATGTATTCCAAACCTTTATCTCTGGGGGCCATCACTAACCCCTCACTTCCCTTCCCCAGACTTCTGCTAAATAGATTAGTCCTCCAGCCAGTGCAAAATTAGATTCTGGATCTGGCAAGCCAGAGAGGGGGTGGGGTACAGCTGAAGTTGTCCTGTGGTTTAGGAGGACAATTAACCAATTCCATGCCAGGCCTGGGATCATCCTGCAGAGCTGGTGACCAATGGGGGAGGCTGCTTCTTCCGGTACCAGGGATGTCCACAGTCGGAGTTCATGTTCATGGAGCCATTGGACACATTGCCATGGCTGCCTGATGCCCAGGGTAGTGCCCACTGCAGATGGGGAAACTGAGGCTCAGAGGTAAGTGGCCAAACTGGAGGGTCTGTCTGTAGATGAGTTTATTTGTTAGTTCAATTGTTCTCTGAGCCCTTACTCTATGCCAGGCCCTGTGTGGGGTCCTAGGGGTACTGCAGAGCACAAGACAAAGGTGATTTTATGCTTGGCTGGTGTAAGGCTAAGTAAAGAGGGAGCTACAGAGGGAAATGATTTATCCTCCCTGGGAGCTGGAAAGATGCTTTCATCTGACTATCTGTCTGTCTGTCCATTCATCCATCCATTCACCACAGAAACATGTACTGAGTGCCTAGAATCAGGGGTTCCCCAGAATTCAGGGGTTCCCCAGAATTAGTGACAGAGATATCAGTTACGATCCTCTTTCTTCTTGGGACAGTAGTTCCCTGATTTGCCTTTGGCGGACCCAGCCCACATGTTTCATAGTTGCCAACTCCCGTTTCCAGTCCTGGGGGGTGGAACACATGACCTAGGCTAAAACCATCAGTGCTGTCTACGATTCTGGCCGTGATGATCCATTCAGGGATGGGCCCTTGACCTAGGTCAGGCCAATCAGGACCAAGAGGGCTCTTTCCCAGGACTCTGGTTTGAGAGAAGGAGGAAGAGCATTGTCCCTTCCCCCAGACTTGGTGTTGAGGTCATGGGAGCTGCTGGGGGTCTCCTGACAGAGCCAGAGAATGGAGCCAACCCTGATAAAGGAGGCTGGGGTCAGCTACTCGGGCGATGTTGTTTGAGTCCTGAATCTACTTACGCGGGGGCCAGATGTGTATAAGCTGGGCATCATTTTGTGGGTAAGCCAGTCTGGGTTTGGGGTCACTTACAACGGAAGAGGCTGCTGGATTCAGGCCCCGCCCTCCTCCATGTTGACCCTGGGAGGACATCATGATCCTCAGTTTCTGTGGCCACGTCACCACCTCTTACCTCCCTGACAGCTCGTGACCCTGCTCCCCGAGATGAAGGACACCCTCCTCTGCCAGCCTCCCAGAGTAGGGCTTCCCAACCAAGTTCAGTTCTCCTTGGGGCTCCTCCCAGCGGCCTAGCTCCACCCTCAGCTCTCACCTCTGCCCCCAAACTTGGAGCAAACCCCTTGTCACTGAAGAATTCTTTCTTGGGGCGTTCCCTGAGGATCCTGCCCGGGATGACGTTTTCTGTGCTGGGAAATGGCCCCTTAGTCCTCACAAGGATCTGTCTCTAGAAGTCATCCCCCCACCACATCCCCGCACTAATTTTGCTTCCTAAATTATCTCCAGAGCCCCTCGCCAGCCCCCACTCCTGCCATTGCAGTTGCCCGGGTCCAGGCTGGACCTCCCATCAGCCTTCTCTCCCTGGCATCTTGGCCTCCAGCCACTGTCATCAATGGAGGCACAGCCTTTGGGACACAGTCGCTTAAGAGACAATTCTTGCAACCTCTTGCTTGGGGTAGAGCATGGTGGGCATTCCAGGAGGAGCTTATCTTTCCGTTGGGGCTCCCCACGTCCAAAGCTGGACTTGGCCTCTGGCTCTCCCCAAACCTGCCCGTCCTTTTTGCTTCTAGCTCGGGAAAGGTCACCACCATCACTCTAGTCGCCCTGAAAGGTGGATACCAACCTTGACGGCCCCATTTTCTCACAATTTCCACACTCAGTTAGTCACCGAGGCCCACTGGCTTGACCTCTGGGATGACTCCCTGCCTGCCTACTTCCCTCTTCATCCCGCCGGATTCTCTCTTGGCTGGCCTCCCTGCCTTTAGTCCAGCCCTCTTCATGCTGCATGCTGGCCATCTCCTGTTAAAATGCAAATCCCATCATGTCCTCCCCTCCCGAAAAGCCTTTGATGGCTCCCTATTACCTAGGAATTAAGTCCAAATTGTCCCAAGGCTGGAATGGCCAGATTTAGCAAAAAATAAAATAAAATAAAAATAAAAAACAAAAAACAACAACAGGATGTCCAGTTCATTTGAATTTCAGATAAACAATGACTCTGTGTGTGTGTTGAGTATGCCCTCATCCATGCAATATTTCACATCTGGACCCTTTCCATACACCTAACTTCATTTCTTGCTACGCTTTATCTCACATCTGACCCTCAAGAGGGACTGAACTGCTTGGCGATGAACTTCCCCAAATGGATCAGACATGTTCTTGCCCATAGGCTCCTCTTATCTGCTGTTCCTTCCACCAGAGGGGCCATGTCCCTCTTATATCCTGGCCAACCTGTGCTCATCTCTTGCGTTTCGGCGCACTGGGCCCCCTCCTCCAGGGAGCCTCTGATCTCCTTCGTCGTGGATTGGGCGACCAGAGGCCCCTGTGTTTCCCTGGTTGGCAGCTTTATGCTCTGGATCGTCATTCAGTTTGCTCTTTGTCTCTCTCCCCTGCAGACAGGGAGTCACCAGCCTTGCCCGGCCCGCATCTGGCTGGGCCCGCATGGCCGCGTCCAGCTAGATGCTCCCAAGGTCCCAGAGCCTCAGCCAAGCCTCCGTGCTCTTCTCTCTCTCTTGGCCTGGGTCCCGGCTTGATGGTTCACACTCCCTGCTCGCCTGAGTTCCCAGGAAAAGTGGCCTCCACCCCTAGCCCCCTACCCAGGGCCAGATTACAACATGCTGAGACAATGGAGGCTCCAAGCCAAACTTCCAACAGGCCTGCCATTAAATCCTCCACAGCATCTGCGTATAAATCTGGGGACAGATGCTGGCAGCTGAAGCCGTGGCTCTCTCACAGTGGGTACTCCTGGGCCTTTGCAAGGGTGGAGGGGAGGGAGCTTAGGCCCAAAGTCAGGACACCCGGGTTTGAATCCCAGCCCTGCCCCTTTCTAGCTTCCTGGAGCCCGGGCAAATGAGCACCCCCTGAGCCTCAGATTTCTTGTCTGTAAAATGGATATAAAAATGCTTACCTCACAGGCTCTGCTGTCAAAGAAGAGCACCTAACACACCCAAGGACATCCCACAACAAAAAGGATGCTGGCTCTCACCTCCGCTGGCGATTCTCGAAGTTGATGGTAACAACTGGAGGCCAGAGCTCTCCTGGTGGGTTCCTTCTCCCAGAATCACTAACTTCTCCTGCCCTCGCCGTCCAGCTTTATTCAGATAAGCAGGGGGAGTATCACCAGACCCGCAGCATAGGGTCTAGACAGCAGCTTTACTGGGAAAACCACCTCCAAACCAACAGCCCAGCCGACCTCCATAGAGCTGATGAAGAAAGCTGAAGGCCCAGGTGAGTGAGGAGGGAGGAATTAAGGACAGAAGTTAAGGGCCAGGAGGCAGAAAAGCTAGGTGTGCTCTCTCCTTGAGGCTGTCCCCTGCCACCTCTCTCTGCCCAGCGCCCTCAGACCCCGGCTGAACCACCCCCAGCCTTCCCTCATAGACATTCCTGGGGTGCTTCTCAGACCCCCCTCACCATTTAGGTCCTTTACTTCCCACGCCATTATTTACATCCCAAATTGAAATGCCATGAGGAAAAAAAGAAAACAAAGGAACAACATATCGAAACAGTGGGACAATTTAAAGGTACAACATATGTGTCCTGGGAACACCAGAAGGAGGAGAAAGAGAGAAAGGAGCAGAAGACATTTTGGAAGTAATAACGGCCAAGATTTTTCCAAAATTAGTGACGGCCACTCCCTCCCTGCCTCCCCCTCCAAATGCTAGGGGCCCTAAGGGCAGGAGTCTGTCAGCTTGCTCATAACAATAACCAAAAATGTTGAGGATGACATTTACTAAATGTTTTTTAAAATATCATACACACACACACACACACACACACACACACACACACAGACTTCCAGTTCCAATGCCAACACACACAGAGCTCAGAAGTCATCCCTTCCATCCTCCGTAAGAAAAAGCCAGAACCGCAAATCTCAGATCCATCAGAAAGTTGAGGTCACAGGGCAAACCCCAAACACTGGTGACACCAGGAATACAGAGAATCACTTGCAGATTAGCTCCTCGGGGAACGGAAACCCCTGGACTGTAACTGGCGGGAGCGCTTCCGATGGTAACTGATAGACGGCTCGATGCTCTGTGTAGACTAAGTGGAGAGTTAAACAAAACTCCCAGGGGCCCAGTCTTCAGGACCCCATGTGTCTGAGGGTTGCATCTCCAGCACCCCACCGGGGGCTCACGTTGAAGACTGGAGAGAAATCCCACCATGCTTCCAGCACCGACAGCCAAAGAGGAACCACTTTGAGAAACCATCCAGAAGGTTGTCTGTAACAAAGGCCTGCCCGCTGGGAAAACTGCTTCACTCCAGCGTCTTATCTGATCTGGGCAAAGGGCAATTAGACAGCTTTAGCTGCTTCCAGCCTTCCGGTCTCACAGGCGGAGAGGGTGGGGGGAGCTAAGAAAGGCTTCTGAAGGTCACAGTCCCATAGGGACTCAGGCCGGAGAAAACCAAGCAAAGCAAAACAAAGCACAATTGAGATTTAATCATAAGATTATAGAAAGCTTCCCCTCCCCAAAACTGTACCAACACATCAAGGGGTCTAATCACAGTAGATTACCATGTAGAAAGCTGGAAGACAAATGCATTATTTAAGAAAGACTTGTGGGGGGGCCAGGGGACCTGGCTGGCTCAGTGGGTAGAGCATGTGACTCTTGCTTCTGGCGTTGTGGGTTTGAGTCCCACACTGGGTGGGGAGATTAACTTAAAAATAAAATCTTTTAAAAAAGAAAGAAAGAAAGACTTTTTAAGGAAAACCAAAGACAACTAGAGAGAAAATAGCAAGGAACTAGAAGAAAACCCAGAGCCTCTGGCACCAACAGTTATAACAAACATGAAAGACAGTCCTGCTCCTAGCCAGGTTCATATAGAAACTCACACTAGAAGCCTGATTGGGCACCTGGGTGGCTCAGTTGGTTAAGTGATTGCCTTCGGCTCAGGTCATGATCTCAGGGTCCCGGGATCGAGCCCCCCACTGGGCTCCCTGCTCAGTGGGAAGTCCACTTCTCCCCCTGCTCGTGTGCCTCCCCCAGATAAATAATTTTTTTAAAATCTTTTTTAAAAAAGAAATAGAAATAAATCAAGCTCTGATTACCTCGGTTTTTAGCACCAGATATAGCACAGCCAGCTTTCAACACAAAATTATAAGACATGCTAAAGACCAAAAAAAAAAAAAAAGTGTGAAGAGACAAAGCAAGCATCAGAAGAAGACTCAGATACAATGCAGCTTTTATAATTATCAGATAAAGAATGTAAAATAACTATGGCTATTATGTTCAGGCCCTAATGGAAAAAGTGTACAGCATGCAGGAACAGATGGATAACAGCTCAGAGACAGAAACTCTAAGAATCAGAAGAAAGTGCTGGACGTCAGAAACACTGAGGCAAAAGTGAAGAATGCCTTTGATGGGCTTATTAGTAGAGGAGACCCAGCCAAGGAAAGAATCAGTGAGCTCAAAGCTATGTCAATAAAAACATCCCGAACTGAAATGCAAAGAGAAAAGAGAACGGGGGGGGGGGGGGGGGGGGGGGGGGGGGCAGAGAAGAGAAGGAACAGAAGGTGAAACACTGTGAGACGGTTACAAAAGGTGTAACGTATGTGTCCCGGGAACACCAGGAGAAGGAAGAGAGGAAGGAGCAGAAGAAATTTTGGAAGTAATACTGGCTGAGAATTTTCTAAAATTAATGACAGACACCAAACCTCAGATCCAAGATGCTCAGAGACTAGTAAGCAGATCAATGCCAAAAACAGAGCAAAACAAAACACAAACAAACAAACGACAGCAAAGGCATATTATGTTCCAACTATAGAAACCCAGAGATAAAAAGAAAAATCTTGAGAGAGGCCAGAAATGGAAAGCGCCTTCCCTATAGAGGAACAAGGATGACGGTCACATTTGACTTTGGTTAGAACCATGCAGGCGACAGGAGAATAGAATGGAATAGTTACTGAAAGAAAAAAGACAGCCCGCTCAGAGTTCTGGATAAAGCGAAATTATCCTTTAGAAGCAAAAGAGAAATAAAGTCTTCCAGGGCACTTGGGTGGTTCAGGCAGGTGAGCGTCCAACTCTCGATTTCAGCTCAGGTCATGATCTCAGGGTCGTAGGATGGAGGACCATGTGGGGCCCCGCGCTCAGCACACAGTTGGCTTGAGGTTCTTGGTCCCTCTCCCTCTGCTACTCCCCTGTTCACTCATGCTCTCTCCCTCTCTCTCTCTAAAATAAACAAATCTTTCTCAGACTAACAAAAACAGGGGATTTGTGGCCAGAAGTCCTGCTTGCAAGAAATGGTCACAGAAACTCTTCAGAAAGAAGGGAAATGATGCAAGTGGCAACTGGAATCTGTGTGAAGAAAGAGCATCAGAGAAGGTGTTTCTCCATCTTTTTGGGGGGCGGTCAGGTGTGGCTGTAAGAAAGGACACAGGAGAGGTCAGGAAAACAAAGTTTATGACACTCCCAGGTCCTAGAGATGGGAGGCACTGAGCAGAGGGTAGGCAGTGCCCCTTGGGAAGGACTCCCCACCCCCCCGGTGGTCAGGAGCCAGAAGACTAGGGAGGGTATGGTTAGGCCATGGCCTTCACTGGCGGCCCTGTGTGGCAGAATGAACAGCTTATGATTGGCTGGTTTGAATAATTGGGTCGGGGGTGGCTTTGGGCTATAGAGGTGCCCTCTAGTTGCCTGCCACCTTGCCCTGGGATGATTGAAGCAGAGGGGTGCTGTCTCCTGGGGTGTATGGATCAGATGGGGTGGGGGGGAGTCGGGGGCTCTGAATTACAGTATTATAGGGTGACTTCATCACCCTGTTATTTGAAAGCTGATTTAGATTCGTTGTGAATGTATGTTGTAAACTCTAGGGTAACCACCAAAGAAAAAAAAAATTAAAGCATAATTGATACGCTAAGAGAAGATGGACAATGGAAGCAGAGTAGATGCTCAATTAAAACTAGAGAAGTCAGATAAAGAGGGCAAGATTTTAAATATATATATGTGTGTGTGTGTGAGTGTGTATCAAACACAAAGAAATATAGAGATAGGTAAAATGACCCATAATCCTACCTTCAGACAATCATTGTTGAAACTATATTTGAAAAATCAGATCAGAAAATGCAAACTAGGGGCACCTAAGTGGCTCAGTCGTTAAGTGTCTGTCTCTGGCTCAGGTCATGATCCCAGGGTCCTGGGATCGAGCCCCGCATGGAGCTTCCTGCTCCTTAGGAAGCCTGCTTCTCCCTCTCCCACTCCCCCTGCTTGTGCTCCCTCTCTCGTTGTGTCTCTCTCTGTCAAATAAATAAATAACATCTTAAAAAAAAAAAGTGCAAAACTGTACAGACAGCAATGGAATGAAATTCAACACTCTCTCCCCCAAAATCTTTCTTCTACTGTTAGTTTCTTGTGATTCTTTCTAAGGTTAAAAAAATATATGCACAAAAATAAATATTGCTTACCAGTGACCTCTCTTCTTGTTTATAGTTTTCCACTACTGTAAATGATGCTGCAAGGAACATTCTTCTTATCTTTTCAAAAACTTTTTTCTTTGGAAATAAGTGTCAGCTTAGAGGGAAGTTGCCCAAAAAATAGTCCACTCCTCACGGAGCTTCCCCTGATGTTGACATCTTACGTGGTCATAGTCCAGTTACCCCCATTAGGAAATTAACCTCATACACCTGATGGCAGCCAGCGGTTTCCCCATCAGTGCCCTTTCTCTAGGTAGATTCAACCCAGGATCCCACGTGACATTCCCTGGTCAGGCCTCCTCCGCCTCTTCCAAACCACAACAGCTCTTCCTCTTTCTTGACCTTGACACCTTGGCAGAGTTTTAGCCAGCGGTTTCCCAGAATGTACCTCCATGGGTGTTTATCTGATGGGCTGTCATGATTAAATTGTGTGCTGGGGGCAAGAATACCATGGGCCATATTGTGTCCATTCTCAGCGCCTCCTATCAGAAGGTTCATGACGTCTGCCGATGCTCATTTTGCTTATTTGGCTCAGGAAGTGTCTGTCGTAGTAAATGATACTATTTCTCATTTGTGATTAATAAGCGTCTTGTGGGGAGATACTGTAATATGATGCAAATGTATATGTTTATACACACACATACACACACACACAGAGGGATGCCTCTGATGTCCGGCCAACACCACAGAATTCATTTCAACCTTCCTCCTCTGCTTTTTTCTGACTCTTCCCTCTAACACCACAAAGTCTGGCCCCACAGTGCGTGGCCCTACTTGCTCAGTCCCAGTACATGCATGGGATATACAGACCGGCTGCCCCATACTGCTGCGAAAAAACAGATTTACTCACTGGAACATGGTCTTGGTGCACAGTTAGTTGACTTTCGACTCACAGACGTTTTGTCTCTATCCGGTCAAAACAACGGCTTTCCAAAGTCACTCAAGTACGTTCCTTTCTTCCCTGTGGCTTTCAGTGTGGCGATGTTATTGGTATGTCATGCTGTCATATTTGTCTGTTACTGTTTGGACAACATTTGGGGCTCCCCCTACATCCTGGTGGCTTCTTTTTAACCAGTTAGTTTGGGGGATTGTAGAAGGTTACCAAGGCTCCGAGGCAGAGGTGTACATGAGTGGATGCCCAGAAATGTCATTCGTCCTATCTCTCCCATCCTGTTTCCATTTCCCCCCTCTTCCCACCCTGCCCTCACCTACACCCTGCGGATAACCAATCCCATTGGCGCTCATTGATCCTTCCTGTGTCTCTTCCGCTCAAGTGAATTGATGCATGTGTCTTTTCTTATGCTCTTTTAAAAAAATACATTTATCTCGAAAACATTTGGCAAAAGTTCATTTCAGGGAAATTCCAAGCATGAGATTTCTGGTGTGTGCTGCATTCGTTTCTTAGATTATATCAATTGCTTCCATACGGTCAAGTAGGTGCTTAGTAAATTGCTGACAAATGAATGAATTCTTGCTTTGAGACTAACTCATAGTGTAATCTGGGGGAAAATCTCTTCGTCTCTCTGGACTTCAGCTGTCTTAGGTTTATGAGCGAAGGACGGCTCTTCCAGCTCTGACCTTGGAGGACACACAACAAAGACAGCAAGCTAGATGTGTGCTTGACCGCTTCTCAGCTCACCTTTCACGGTTCCTCCCACCTCTTGCTGTCTGCCTCTCCATTCCCTCTCCACCAACAATAATAAACACACAGCAAGGACAATAATAGCCAGGACTTCTTTTTTTTCCCCTAAGATTTTATATATTTATTTGAGAGTGGAAGAAAGAGAGCACAAACGGGGGGAGCGGCCGGCAGAGGGAAAGAGAGAGAAGCAGACTCCCCGGTGAGCAGGGAGCCCAATGTGGGACTCGATCCCAGGTCCGTGCGATCATGACCTGAACCGAAAGCAGTTGCTTTAACCGACTGAGCCACCCGGGCGCCCTCGCCAGGATTATTTACCAGTCGCTTGCCTATGCATTACCTCACGTCATCCTCAAAAAAACCACCTGTCATGGAGACTTTTATCATTCCTACTTTAAAAGATGAAGAACTGAGTCTGGGAGTGTCGGTTGCTTGCCCAAGGCTACGTGGTTCTAACTCGTGGAGCACGATTTGAACTCAGATCTGCCCGACCTCTGAATCCACATGGTTATGCCTTCGGCAGAACGTTCTCCCTGCTCCCCCGGGATGTTTCTGTGAGCCTGGCTGTTAATGGATTGTTGACCACATCTCCTATGTCCAGCATTTCCCATCCCCGCTGCATATAAATAGTGTTTTGTGCTCAAATTAGCCAAAGCCGCTCTCCCCTAGGACTCCAGCGCTGCGGAGCGCTCCGTGACTTTCCACAGAGCGTCTGCAGCTGCCCAGATGCTGAGTTGCCCAAACTCGTGGAAGCACAAAACGTTTTCCTTTGCAGCGTCTGCTTACGTCTCATGTATATATTGGGCTGAACCTTAATATCACCCTTGAGTTTTCAGGGGCAATGTGACCCAGAAGGTTTCTCTTTTTGGGGGTAATTACGTGTCCCCAGGAGGCTTGCAGCCTCGAAAACATCCAGGGGCCAGAAGGGTGACTCTGGCAATGGGGACGCCAGACCCTGGAATTTTGCCAGAGAAGCGGGTGAGGGCATCGGGACCTGCCTGGCCCCCTGCATGTCAAAGGCAGTCCACGCTGCTTCTTTTGTTCCCTTGGCTGGTTCTGGTTTCGAGATGCTCCTTCCCCTTTAACCCAGGGCGGGGGAGTTTAGCCTCAGCTGCATTTGCCCTGGTTTGCCTGTAATCAGAAAGGTGTAATCACACCAAGGGCCCCAGAGATAAGGAGGCTCTAGGAGAACACCTCTTTTTGATAAGAAATGCTGCCCGGGGCTGCCGCCTCCCACAATCCCAAGAGGCACTGCTCAGAGAACGTGGGGAACACAACAGATCTGCCTCTCCAGAGTCCACGCCGGCAGAGCCCCCTGAAATGGATCTAGGATCAGCGGTGAACCCAATGCTGCCTCTTTCCCTCTCCTGAGCTAAAAATTTAGAACTTGTTCCACTTAAAATAAGGCAAAGGGCAAATTTCAGGCAAGATTATGCCTCCAAATTCTTGAAATTTCATTTCCTGAAATGTCTTCACACAAGCTGTGACCCCCTTCCCAAGACATTATTTTTAAAAATGAGAAAGAAATGTCCCAAACAGATATTTTCAGGAAATTCCAGGTTAAGTAAAAGGTAGCAACTCCCTCTGCAATAGGACTTGTCAGAGCCTTTAATATACTGATTCAGACCCTGTCTAAGAGGCAGAAATGAGCTGTGACTCTTTCTCAAACTTATTTCACTAATGAAATCCCCCCCCACTTTTTTTTTTTTTGCAACTAAGGATTTAGGAAAACACACTTTGGGAAACTCTGGCGCCAAAGGGTGTGTTTTCCCCCCAAAAGCCAAACTTGCCCTAACCACGTGTAGAAAATATCTTTTTCCCCCCTCCTGTCCCTCCCAGCTTAAATCACATTCCATCCCTGAGACTGCTGGGACCCTGGCACAGCTCAGCCCACCAGCCTGTGGGCCCTGGAATGAACTATGGTATTTGTTGAAGTCCTAGGATTTGTGGTTGCCCGGCCCTGGAATGCTGTTCTCTGCTACCCCTCTTCCCCTCCCTGTCCCCTGCAGCCTCCCACTACTTTCGCTCAGGCTTTAGCATTAAACAGAAGTAGGTTCCCCCTTTGAATCTGCCACTCCGCTGCTATGTAAAGCTGGGCCAGTGATAAGACCCCTTTTTTGGGTTAACTATGCCTACATCCTAAGGAAGCTACAAGACCTATGGTAGATAAAGGATGTAACGAGCTTAGGCCAGTGCCAGGCACACAGTATGTCTTTGGGCTCTCTGGTTGAGCGATCCCAGCTATGCTGCTTCCTGGCCGTGTGAACTTGTCCGATATACTTCTTGACCCCGAACTTCAGTTTTCTAGTTCCTAAAGTAAGAATAATCATGCATATTTCAGCGAGTCATTGGGGAAATTGAATAAGATAATGCATGAAAATGCTCTTTGGGGGGCGCCTGGGTGGCTCAGTGGGTTAAGCCGCTGCCTTCGGCTCAGGTCATGATCTCAGGGTCCTGGGATCGAGCCCCGCATCGGGCTCTTTGCTCAGCAGGGAGCCTGCTTCCTCCTCTCTCTCTGCCTGCCTCTCTGCCTGCTTGTGATCTCTCTCTGTCAAATAAATAAATAAAATCTTTAAAAAAAAAAAAAAAAAAAAAAAAAAGAAAATGCTCTTTGGAAGCTGCAAAGCCCTATGGTAGCTACAGTAACCATGGTAACGACAATGAGTTCCTGAGATGTAAAGCGGATGTCCCAACCTCCAGGAACCCATTCTAAATCCCTGAGGAATTCTGTGTACTTGGCAGTGACTCCTACAGGACTGACAACCACCATTCCTCCCGTGGATATTCTGGACTGCTAACAGTATGCCAGGTTCCAAGCTAAGGCTGGGGATGCCTATCAAGACTTGGGAAGGGGCATGACATTCTGCCCTACGTGCTAACTAATTTGGACATTGGCAGAAGACATGGAACTCTAGGGTCAGAGAAAGGACTTTATTACCCACACCACAAGCATCAGCGTATTCAGACCAGTTTCTCTTTCCCCCAGGTCCTTGGGGGTAGAGTCACCCAGCTTCGAAAATAAACACATAGGGCACCCCATTAAAGTTGAATTTCAGATAAGCAATGAATGAGACTTTTTGGTGTGTAAGTCTCAAATATTGCATAGGACATGCTTGCATTACAAGAGGATTCATTGCCCATCTGAAACTCAAACTTAACTGATGTCCTATAATTTAACGGGCAAGTCTTCTCGGGGATGGCACAGAGGGGTCCAGCTGGATGCCTGGCACGCAGTGGATTGTAATACAAGAGAAACCAAACTTTTATAATGGACCCGATGATTCAGAGAAAGGTCCCTCTTCCAAGGCTGTTCGTTATGTAAACATCCTTGGAAGAATCGTCTAGAATGAGGGGCAGTCACAGGCTCTGCTCGCGACAGTTGAAAGGCCCAGGGAGAGAGGTCTCCCCCCAGTATCTTGGTGGAACAGGTGTGGGGAAGAGGAGAGGGCTGGGGTCTCGGCCCCCTGGAGTCTGTACCTAGAGGCGGAGTCCCATCCCTGACCCTCCCCTGGCCTCCCTCTCCCCATCCACCCATGACAGTCCAGCTCCCTTGCAGGGGGAGAGCAGACTGTACAGCAATCCAGGAGCAGTTCTGCCAAAATAAGAGATGGACAAGAATACATCTCCTCCCCCTTCCAGCTCATTCAGTGTCTGGTGCCTACGAGGCTCGGTCCAGGCATGAGGGCAGGCCATGACCTCGTCTTGCCCTCATGAAGCTTGCAGTCTGTGAGATTTGTAAAAGGGTCCCCGAGAAAAGTGGCTGCTCCTTTCTGTAAGGGAAAGACTCCAGCTGTGATGCCCGCACGAGGTTCTCTGCCTGGAGGCCTCCGCTACAGCCCCACGATCCCCCTGTCGCTCTCTGTCTGGCCTGTGTCTCTACTTCCCTGCCTTGGCTCCAACCACAGGGGCCTGGCGGTGCCTTCCCCTCCCCCCACTCCTCCCACTCATACCCTGCTTTTCCCTGGAAAACTGCAGCTCAGATCCCGCCCCCTCCAAAAACCTTTCTCAGAATGGCGCTTGCTTTCTTCCTGCTCCAGCTGCAGATTACAGCTTCACTCTGAGCACCAGTGAGCACCAGCTTTCCATCCCCAGTATGGGAACCGACCGCCCGGAGCCTGGACGCTGGGGTCAGACTACCTGGGCTTCAGGCCAGGCTTGGGCACTTGGAAGCCGAGCAATGCTGGGAAAACTGCGCTGCCTCTCGGTGTCATCTGTGGAGAGTGGTCACAGAGAGGACTGAAGGAGATAATTAAGGGAAAAGGCCTGGCACAGAGCAAATGCTCACTCTGTAAGTCCCAGCGAGAATGATTATGACAGACCGTGTTCGTGTTGTCTTCCTGCTGATTCCCCAACACGGCCCTACTGTGCAAGTGTCGTAATCCCCGATTTACAGATGCGGAACTGAGATTCGGGGATACGAAGTGATTTGCCGAAGCTGTGCCAGTTAGTGAAGGAGCTGGGCCACCCACCTTGGCTGGCCTGTGTTCTTCCTGCGACAGAAAACCTCATGGGGTGTGCAATCCAAGTGCCCCGGGAATGCTGGCTGCGCCTCCTGCAAGATTGGGAACCACGAACCCAAGAGGCGCCTTATCTTCCATCCCAGGCTCCATCTCGGGGACGAATGGGCTTATCTACAAGCAGGTGGACCTGGGGGACCTTTGAGCCTCAGGGGACCCTGGCAATGTTATTTGCACACTCAACCCCCTCTCTCCCATTGCAAGACTTTCCCGTAAGAAGTCATGTGAGCCCTCACGGAACAGGGAAGCTCATTTCCTTCCGCTGTTGCTCTGCCTTCCCAGCTTCTGCCACCCGCTGTGTGGCTTTCCTTCTGAGCCCAGAACACTTATTTGGGGCCCCAGGTCTGCCCTGAGTTCCTGCTTGCCTGGGCTGTTTCGCTCATGGACTGTCAGGTCTCCAAGGTTCCTGAGATGCCCACAGATGCCGAGAGCCTCAGCGTGGAGCAGAACTGGGCCAGGGAAAGCCTGCTTGGCTCGGGCGGGTGGACCCAACCTGGGAGACTCAAAGCCTCTGTGTCCACACCACACAAGGCCCGAGGGGCAGCGAGAGGACCCTCGGGAGCCTTCCCAGAGGCCGGGTGCTTTCCTTTTCACCTTCTAGAAATATTACGGGCATGTTCTGTCCCTTTCTCTTTCATGGGGCATCAAGACTTCTCAGTGAAGCCAGGGACTTAGAAATGCACCAGGCTTGTCTGCTGTCCTTGGTGGGGGGGAGTTCAGGCCTCCCAGAGGGGAAGAACATCTTTCCTTCCTTCCAGAGCCAAACAACCTGCGCCCCCTGCATCACATACCTGCTCATTATCAACTTGGTGAAGGAGATGTCTCCCCTAGCATCGAGAAAAACAAAACTCAGCTTAAGCTCTCTCTGAACCGGCTCCTGTGCTAATGGCCCTCTCCACAGCCCGGAGCCCACAAACACCCAAACACCTTTGAGAAGTGGGGTTTATGGATCCGTTTTAGGGAGAGACAGGCTCTTCCAATGACCCTTATCATAATCAGAAGGGCTGTCACTTGCAGAATGCGCACAAAACACGTCCTGTGTGTAACCCACCAGCAGTCGGCTTGCATCCTAGAGCTCTGCTGGAATGTGTCCAGCACCCTCCACCCCGATGTCACAGTCCCTGGAAGTCTAAAACTGTCTGCGAGTGTATTTTTGGTGTAAGTTAAATTTCTTTAACCATCAGACCCAGAAAGAAATGACCTAACCCAATAGAAGCTTATTTTCCTCTCCCGATAAGATCTAGGACATTCCAGGCTGGTTGGGGGGGGGCAGAAATCTGCCGTTGGCCACACACGGCTCCCAAGGCCCTGCCCACAGAAGCAGGGAGGGACTGGTGCGGAGGCTTTCTGGGCCAGGCCTGGACGCAGCCCTCATCACTTCCACACGCAGTCCACCGGCACCAGCTCCCCTGTTGGGCCAGGCCTCCCTGCAGGGGAGGCTGGGAAATGTAGTGAGCTGGGAGCCCAGGAAGTGGGGGGCGGCTCCCCATGGAGAGCTGGTGGTCTCTGCCAAACCAGGCTTTCTCAGAGCCTTTAGCTTTGTCTTCCTGATGTGTGGTCTCTGTTTCTCATTCACTTGACTCAGGAATTTGAGTGCTGTTTGGTTTACACAAACACACACACACACACACACAACACACCCTGTTGTGGGACTGGATGATCTGGGGCTATAGAAGGGATGGGGCCAGGTGGCAGCTTCTGGGGAAGGGCAGCCACGCTCTCTTGCCTGGAAGCCTAACTGCTCCCGGCTCCACCGTGCTGGCCCTTCCGGCTGCCCCCTTCCCTTCCCCTCCCCCACCCCATCTCTTTATTGTTTCTTTTTAAAAGTTTTATTTTTAAGTCTGGTATGGTTAACACATAGTGTTATATTAGTTTCAGGTGTGCAATACAGGGATTGGACACTTCCATACATGATTCGGGGCTCGTCACGTTAACATACTCTTTAATCCCCATCCCCGAGATCCCCCATCCGCCCACCCACCTCCCCTCTGCCAACCACCTGTTTGTTGTCTATAGCCAAGAGTCTGTGTTTTATTTGTCTCTTTTTTCCCTTGTGTTGCTTGTTTTCTTTCTTACATTCCACATATGAGTGAAATCATATGGAATTTGTTTTTCTCTAACTTATTTCACTTAGCGTTATATCCTCTAGATCCATCCGCGTTGTTGCCAATGTCAAGGTTTTGTTCTTTTTGATGGCTGAGTGGTATTCCATTATATACATATATATCCCCCATCTTCTTTATCCATTCATCAATTGATGGACACTTGGCTTGCTTCCATATCTTGGCTATTTATTATAAATAATGCTACAATAAACATAAGGGGGCACGTATCTTTTCGAATTAGTGTTTTTGTTTCCTTTGGGGAAGTACCCAGTAGTGGAATTACTGGATCACATGGTAATTTTATCTTTAATACTATTTCCCACAGCTCCTGCCCCCATTTCTTCCTCTCCCTTTCAAGAGCTCCCTGCCCTAAATGAAGTCTTCCCAAACATCACGCTGAACAGGTGCCTACCCTACCATAACCAGCCCTCTCCAAGCTTAGTGAGGTATTTCCCCTGAACAAAGACAGTTCCTGGCTGTTAAGATAAGAGATGCCAGCTATCAGAACAACTTTCTCTGTTTATGTTCTTAGTAACTCCCGGAGCAGGCATTGTCACCTCACTTTACACTAAAGAGAAGGAAAAACTTGCTTCATTGAACAGCTGGTCATTGCAGAGTCTTGGCTCTAGAAACCTAGGCTGTGGCCTGGGTGTGGCTGGAGAAGGGCACTGGTGTCTCTCAGGTGGTCTGCACGGTCCTTGGGCTGTGCATTTCTTATTGGACCTAGAAGTTCTCCCCATTTTGCAGATACAGAACATGGGCATCAGAGACAGAGAAGCAACTTGCTTGAAGTTAGCAGTGCTCCAGGCCACTGTCCCCTGCCCAGGTAGTCTCCACACTGTGGGGGTGCAGAAGTCTGGAAACCTGAGTCTTAGCTCCCACTCTGGTCCTGATGACTCTGTGACCTTGGATAAATCCCTTCCCAGGGCTGAACAACAGGGTCGGATCGAGCTGTTCTTCCCAATGCTGATGATAACTGATGATGGAATCCCGTCTTCACTGAGCCTGTTGATGCTTCTGTAGGCATCTTGGGAGGGCCTGGATCCAGGGAAGCACCCCTCACCCCACCCAGCCCTTTCAGGCCTCATGAATCTGTTTTGACTCCTGGTCAACCGGTCAACAGGCTCCTGTTGGATTTTTTTTTTTTTTAAGATTTTATTTATTTATTTGACAGAGAGAGAGAGAGATCACAAGCAGGCAGAGAGGCAGGGAGAGAGAGAGAGGGAAGCAGGCTCCCTGCTGAGCAGAGCCTGATGCAGGGCTTGATCCCTGGACTCTGGGATCATACCTGGGCCAATGGCAGAGGCTTTAACCCACTGAGCCAGGCATCCCCTCCTGGTGGATTTTGCAGGAAAGGAGATGCATTTCCTGTCCCCCTTGCCCACATCTCCCCCAGCCATATTCTCTGTGCAGCCAGCAACCGTGGGCCTCCAATGGAACAACAGAGCCATTCGAAATTCCATTCCAAACAGCCGAGAGGGCTGAGTTCTAGAGAAAGGAAGAAATGGAGAAAGGAAGAAATCGGATAACAAAGCTAATCTCAAGACTATTCTTGTTCTGGTCTTGGGGTCCTGACTCAAGTTTAGTGCTTCAGGGTGGCCCCTCCCCAGGTTCCCAGAGTCTCTCCCACCTTGGGGCAGCCAGAGCACTTTCTCCTCAGGTGACCAACTCATCCTCATTTGTCTGGGACTACCCCAGTTTTAAAGGCAAAGCCCAGTATTCCAGGAGCCCACCTTGGTTCCGGGCAAACTGGGACAGCTGGTCACCCCACTCTCCCTGTCCTTTTCATATTTGCTACCTTCGTAGCTGCACGGTGATTAAGCATTCTGGCTCTGGAGCCTGACGGCTGGGTCCTGTCTCTGTCCCTTATTGGCCATGCAGCCCCGAGCAGGACATCTCTCCCCCTGGCCTCAGCTGTATTATCTAGTCCCTTGGATCACAGAGAGGACACAGATCCCGCCTCACCCAGACGAGACAGAGATCCCGTGTGAGGGCGGCTCTCTGAAAGGCCCTGTGTTAAGGTTCTAGAGGAGGCTGGTCCTGACAGGCTCCTGGGGGCATAGGGAGGGGCTGGTTGAGGCCGCCCAGAGCTGATAAGAGGCGCCTGTGGGTTGGAGAGCTATTTTTCTGGAGCCTTGATAGGCGAGCAGGAATTATTCTTGAGGAGAATGGGGAAGAACTTCTAGGCCAAGGAAACGGGCTGGGGAAGTATGTGTCTGGTCAAATTTAGCTGAGCTGGAACTACGTCTTCTGGAATTTCCTTTGGGTTGGGGTTGGCCATGAGAGAAATCTGCCTGAGGTTTGGAAAGGGGAAATGAACGCAGCCGTGCTTGTGCTCTCAGACTGTCAGCAGACACGCCTGTAGCTTGTCCATACGGCGCAGATGTGCTGGTTCTCCATCTCTCTGTGTGTGTGTATGGGTGTGTGCAAGCGTGTAAGGCAGGGGAGAGAGGAAGGGGTGTGGTAGCAGCTCGCACCTGCTCTAGCTCCTGCTGGACCTTCTCCTTCAGTGTCTTCGTCTCTTGGGCCAATTTTGCCAACAAAGTCTCCAGCCTCTGCCGCAGGGCGGTGGCACGAGGGAAGCTAGAGGCTTGGACGCAAGGCGAGACGGGTGTGGGTTCTAGTTTGTTTTCATCACACTCTCCCCAACTGCTGACCATTCTCCTTCTCTGTTGCCTGCCCTGCTGGACTCACAGCGGCCCTGGGTGCAGAGGTCACAGCTGGGCAGGAGCCTCTGGCACAGCCGTTCCGCTCCTAGGATTGCATACGGTTGGCCCCTCTCTCTGCCCCTCCTGGTGGTTCTGCTTCTCCAAATGAACCCCAGCAGATGCCCCGAGTCCTGTGTGATTGGGGTGGGGGGCGGTGTGATAGGAAATGAGGATAGAGAGGTGGGCTGGGCCCTCAGACCTAAAAGTCGTGAAGGTCTGGCCAAAGGCTTACAGTTTAGCCTGCTGTTAATGAGGAAGCACTGAAGGTTTTTGAGCAGAGGAAGTGACATGGCCAGATCCCAGATGTCTTTTTCCTTTTCCAACGTCCTTGATTCCTATGATTGTGTGTTTATTATGGGCCAAGCCCTGGGCTGGGTCCTGGGAGAGACCCAAAGGGTCAAACATGGATCCTGCCCTCCAGGCGCTGAGCACACATGCGCACACACGCATGCGTGCGTGCGCGCGCGCGCACACACACACACACACACACACACACACACACTCACGCGCAAAGTCTCTCCCATCAAGGAGGGACTCTGAGGCAGATGGTGGTCAGAACCATGGAAAGAGAAATGGAGAAACTGCATTTCCTCAGCAGGAATGTGGCTTCCTCAACCCAAATTTCTTCTGTACTAACCCCCCCCCCCCCCCACCCCCGCCCCGCCCCGCCCCGGGGCCGAGGGAGTTTACAGCCTTGCTTCTTGGATTGATGGCTTTCAAGTCAATGCTAATCTCTCTTTATCAGAAGAAGCTGGAACGTGCTTAGGGGCTTATACTAAACAAACAGAAGTTTCAGAAACTATCTTTTCTCCTCTTGTCTTCACTTACCCAAAACTGTGGGTGCATCGGCTTATCAGCAGGAGCTAGGACATGGGGACACCAGGAGTGCTCAATGGGCAGAGCTGAGACTCTGACGCCTTTGTACCTGTGCCCCTTAAGGGGATACCTGCCATCCAGCCTTGGGCTACCTGTGCCCACGGATTTACACAAGGGCTGAGGAGCTCCCTGGGAGGAGACCCATGGCCACAATGAAGGCTCTGACAGAAGCAGGTGTGTGTGGCAGAGGGAGGGAGAAGGAGGAAGGAGGAAGGGAGCCACTGGCAAGGCACTCAGCATTTCTCCCAGAGGGTAAGGGATTTGGCATGGCATCGTGGACTCCCCAAGAAGGCCAGGAAGGGGGACAGAAGGATTAGTGGCTGCTGTTGGAACCTGCCTTCATCCTGGTGGTCCTCGTGGGAACTACAGGAGTTGGCTTGCTGATGGCTAATGTGGCCTTGCCGTGGGGCTCCTAGACCGTGTGTCGCCCAGTGCCCAGCGAGCCTTCTCATCTGCAGACACGTGACAAGCGGTGGCAGCCCTGGGAGGTCCGCCTGCATACCTGGCAATGCAACAGCCCGAGCTCCACGGCAGAGCCTCAGAGAGGCAGAGGGACGGCTGTATCAGATGCTGTCTCCTGCTCAGTGAGATGCCATCAGCATCTCTCACTTTCTAATGGCCAGAGCACTGGCCATGGCTGTGACAGGAAGTGGCACCCACGGCTGACTCAGGAGTGATCATATCATACGCCTGGGGACAGGGAATCCTGTGTGAGCAGGGGGAGGGTTTCCAGCTCACAGCACTGAAGATTAACTGTTAGCGGGACATTGTCCATTTCCGTAGTTGGCAAGACCCGAGAACATTGGATTAGACTAAAATAAGATTGGAGCTGATGCCAGATAGCGATTGGAAGCATGGAGAACTGGAAATCCGGTCTTGTGGGAGGGGAGGGCATGGGATTTGGTGGAGCCTGGGGAGAGAGTGAGGATGTGCGTAGGGTGCGGGGCTAGGAGTGGGAGAGAACTAGTTCCCTCTTTTGTATGGCTGTCATGGTGCAGAAGGGGCAGATGGTTCTGCAAGGAGGGGCAGCAGGGAGGAAGCAGGACCGATGAGGGAAAGCCTTGGGAAAGAACTTTCTAGCAGGACTGTAGCAAAGGCCAGATGACTGAATGATGCGGACGCTGAGGACCAGTGGACTCTGGCCTCTGAAGTCTCGCGAACCAATAAAATTAAAATTTAAAAACAATTCTGACTGTCAACAGAAGTTTAACACCAGATGAGCAAGGAAGAACGTACTCACAGCCCTCCCTAAAACAGGATTTATTGCTCACATTCCAAGAAGAAGAAGGAAAAAAAAAAACCCAGAAGAAAAGATCACAATGTATGCCTCCGGTTTCTGTTCCCATGATGGGCTGTGATGCAGCAGTGGCCAGGAAGAAGTCTCACCTGGAAACATGATGCGGATGAACCTGAGAAACACAGCGTCGAGGGAAAGAGATAAGAGACAAATCACAGAACTGGTAAACCACCACACTCTGCCTCTAAAAAGGTTCAAAATCAAGCACAGCCCCAAAATATATTGTGTAGGGGCAGATATAGCTTGGTAAAACTATTTTTGAAAAGTGAGGGGATTGGAAATACAACTTTAGGTGGTGGTTACAGCTGCGGAGAGGTGGGGGAGGGGGGACAGTCTGCGGGAACCCCCAGGTGGCTCTGACAGCGTTGGTCACTTTCGGGTCCGGCACAGGTGGCCGAAGTGCAGGTGTTTGCCTTATGACTTCATAACGTGACATGTATTTTTGTCTGTATGAAATATGAAATACAAATTAAAAAAAAAAAACCCCAAAGGACATATGCAGAATTACACCAAAAAAGAATGCATCTATTTAAAAAAAAAAATTTTTTTTTGGCAATTTCACGGTTATGTCATTGTTGTCTATCCAGAATCCTTTTCATTTAGGCACCTAGACCCACAGTAACACAGAAGTGGAGCTCATACGGCCAACTTGTTCCAGAATTTCCCATCCTTTTCCCCAATCCAGCGTCACATGGGAGTTTGAAGGCCATTCTGTCACTTGTGCAAAGGCAGGAAGTGGAGGGATGGTAGCTCTGGGGGGCAGGGCTTGGGGGAGGCGGGCAGCTGGGCTGGCTGGGAATGTGGTGGGACCAGGAAACGTGCAGATACAATCTGGAATTTGGAAACCAGGCAGAGGTAGGAGGGAAGGGTGTGGTGTGGAGGGCGGCGGGGGAAGGGAGGGCTGTAAGCAGCCTTTGAGAAGGTGAGAGTCCCTTGTGGGGCTGCTCTTAGACCAGAGATGGATTCCCAGTGACACTTTGGTCCTCCTCCAGCTGTGCCCTCTCTGTGCAGGGAGGAGTCCTAGGTCCAAAGGGACGTACCTTCTCAGAGCTTCCCTTGCCCTCTCCTTGGACCCACACCCTGCAACCTGGGAGTTCTCTGCTCGTTGGTCCTGGGCCTGCTTCCTGAGGACAGATGGCGCTGCCCCAGGTGCCCAGGACGGTCACGCACAGGGAGAGTGGGGACCAGCCCCTGTCGCGGTGTGTGTCCAATTCTGAAACAACTATGCCTTCCCTGTGAGGGGCTGTCTCTTGCTCTCAGCTGACCCTTTGTGAGCTGCTCTGTGGGGAGGCCCATGAGGGAGAGGGGCTCAGGGAGCCATCCAGCAACCAGCAGGGAGGAACTAAGACCCTCAGTCCACAGCTCCTGAGAAACCGAATCCTGAGTGAGCTTGGAAATGGGTCCTCCCCCACAGGAGGCTTCAGTGGAAAGTACAGCTTAGTGCCAGGACAGATCTGAGCCAGAGGCACCCCACCTAAGCCGTGCCCAGCTTTCCGACCCGGGAAACTGGGAGATAATGAATGTTTGCTGTTTCAAGGCCCTAAATGCTGGCATAATGCATTAAGCCACGATAGATAACTAAGCCAGTAGCTTCCCTCTTCCCTCACCAGCCCCGATGGTTCCTGGCTCCTCTGTCTTCTGCTTTGCTTGTAGTCAGTAGACCTGTTCTCCAACCGTCTGTCCCTCGATTTTCTAGGCTCTTCTGGGGCGGGGCAGTGCCTGTCCATCCCATGGGGTCTCTGGGGGAGGGGGGTTCTCTCTTTGTGCCATCCGCTGAGTCTGGGGCATCTCCCTTGGACAGAGGGTGATGGCTCAGCCCAGAGTTGGATCCTGGCAGGTACTAGTTCTGCAAAATTCTGTAGGTTTGCTCTGTGACTCTGGGTGGCCATTTGAGCCCCCTCTGGCTCCCTCCCAGGACGGCCAGGGATGCAGAGCGTGCGCTCTCTCAGGATCACTGCTGCAAAACAGGAAGAGTGACTACAGCTTCTCCTCCCTGGAAAGGAGCCTCTGGTTCGCTGGTCTCCTGGGCCAGCGGCTTCCACCGTTGCCATGGAAAATGAGGATGGTCAGGGGAAGCTCAGAGAAGCTGTCAAGTTGTGGGGGTGGGAGCGAGACAGCCAGGCCCTAGCCAGCACATGACCTTTTGGCCGGCGCATGACCTCGAAGCTAAGTGCTGTTCCCTCACAAATGCTCCCGCAAGACTGCCTCAGCCTTATTTTTCTACCCCTTCCTCCACTTTTCTCTGCGGGAAGTCCAGGGTCTCCCCCAGAGGAGATGCTCCTGAAGGACCCTTGGAAAGAGCAGAGCACAGATAGTGGGACAACCTGACCCTGGCTTGAGAATCAGACCTTGGTGCAAATCCCAGCTCTGCTTTTCTCTAGCTTCCGCGACGTGGGGCAAGTCAATTAATCTGTTTGAGCCTCAGTTTCCTCATCTGTAAAATGGGGCAAGTCATCAATCCTTGAGAGTGTTTTCAAAAACGTTTACTGCAGTTAACATATATATAACAAAAAACTCACCACTGTAACCATTTTTGTGCACAGCTCGGGGGCATTCAAACGTTCACACTGTTGCACAACCATCGTGACCATCCTTATCGGGGCACTGTTATCAGCCCAAACCCTCACTCTGTACCCATGAAGTGGTAACTCCCCGCTTTCCCTTCCCATCAGCCCCGATTACCCGCCTTCTCCTCCCTGTCTCTTTGAACATGACTCCTCTGAGTTCCTCGTGCAAGTGGAATCAGATGGTGTTTGCGCTCTGTGTCTAGCTCTGCTCGCAGAACGGCTGCGGGATGTTGGAGGCGGAAATGCGCGTGTGACAGCTGCAGCTGGAGGAGGGCACGTCCTGGGTGCTAAGCTGTTTGTGGATGAGCGACTACCAGGACAGCCCCCTCTAGCTCTGGGTCCCTGAGGCAGAAGGAAGAGGACAGAAAGGGAGGGGTCCGCCTTACATGTGGGGAATCCAAGCCCCGGAAAGGGAAGCAGCTTGCCCGGGGCACGTAAGGCTGGGACTCCAGATTGTCCCGTCCCAAGGCAGGCCATGCGGTTGATGACGGAACCCAGAAGGTCCCTTGTGCCTTCATTGCCACTGCCGCCAGGGACAAATATTCTGTCACTGGGACTTGGTTATTCCCGGGTCTTCATGGGGTCTTCAGTTCCCAGTTCGTTCACGCATCTATTCTCTGCTCCTGCCCATCAGCTCCTCAAAAGCTGGGTCCCTTGCTTCTTCATCACGGTGTCCCTCAAACCTTCGGAGCAACAGCATGATGAATAGCTCCCAGCTTTAACAGGTGCGCATGGTGCTATAACAGAAAGCAAGTCCATCGGGGCCCCCAGAGCGGGATGTCCTCAAAACCAGAGGCCTCTTTCCCCCAGCCTGCCTCCGCCTGGGCTAGACAGTTGCCTTCCTACAGCCAAGGCTGGGCTGGATCTGGGCTGGCCCCGGGAAGCCTGGCACCTCCCAGACCACGTGCCACCATTGCCAGGACCCCGGGGTGGGGGGATTAGTTACCTACCGCGGCTGTGACAATTATCAAACACTTGGTGACTTAAAACACATGTGTTAATTATCTCATCCTTCTGAACTCAGAAGTCGGACAGCCTGGCCTCAATGACCTAAAACCAAACTGTCAGCAGGGCCGTGTTCCTTTCTGGAAGCTGCAGGCAGCATCTGTTTCCTGGCCTTTTCCGGTTCCAGAGGCTGCTCATGGTGCCTGTGTCCTCAGAGCCACCAGGGAGGGACCGAGTCCTGGCATCACACCACTCCAACCTCTGCTCCTTCTGGGATCCTTCTGTCTCTGTCTTTTGCTGTTAAAGACTCTTGTCTTGGGCTCACCCAGATAATCCAGAATTTTACATTTTATTTTTAAGGTTGGCTGACTAGCCAATTGATGGCCTCAGTTCCTTTTGTCATGTGACATAACACACTCAGGTTTGGGAAGTTGGAATGGGGACGTGCTGGAATCCCAGTATTCTGCTCCCACGCCTTGTTACAGTCCCCTCCCTGCCCCCACAGAGATGGATGCGATCACTTTCTGGGGCTCAGGAGTCTGCATTTTACACCTGGGTCAGGGGAGCAGGAAGTGGGGACTAGAATTTCATGGCAGGTGAATGAAAACCCAGGTCTGAAGTGTGGGTGTGGGTTTGTATAATGAAGGTGGGGAGGCAGTCAGGGTACCCCAAAAAAGAGCTCCAGGCTTCTCAGGTGGGTTCTAGTGACTCCTGGAAACTTTCTTTTTCCTGTGCCATCCTGGTCCTTAAGGGCTGTGGATGAGTCCCTGGTCACAGATGGAGCTTGTGGCGACAACAGATATTTCCAGGTGTGTCTCTGAGATCCTGAAATGCCTGCATCCTGAGTCAGTCAGGGCGGGCAGGGGGCTCGCTGGAACACGCAGAGGAATCCTGGTGGGAGAGGCGTGTAGCAACCATTTGGAGAGGCATCCTTTTGTCAGAAGACGAGCCGGAAAGCAAGACTCAGAAGATTGGAGGGGGAGGGCCCTGCCTGAAACCCTCTGTCTCCACCACTCTCAGGAGAACAGAGTTTGAACCCCGTAGCACCTCCCGGCTGCACATTACCCAGTCCCCCCTTGCCTGTTTCTGACCTGCCTCATCAGCTTGCCCTTAACCCCACATGTGTGCCCTTCTGTCCTACCTGCCTCAGGCCTTTTGCACATGCTGTTCCCTCCTTGAACGCCTTTCCCTCTCTCAGCCCCTTATTACCTTTTACTCATCCTTCAGAAGCCAGCTTCCTGATCATGTTCTCAGGAAAGCTTTCCCGGCCTCCCTAGAGGAGTCTTGATTTCCCCCACGCGAAGCCCTCAAGGGCAGGCTGTATTGTCTCTGACAACACTTTTCATGGTTGCACTTTCTCTCCCAACAGTCTATAAGCTCCCTGAGGGCAGGGGCTGCTGTGCCGGCTTAGCATCATGCCTGGTACACAGTGGGTTCTTAAAAATATTTGCCCACTGAATGAAAAAAGACAGATGACTACATTGTCCAAAAGTAGAAGATGCTTCTTTGGAGGAAGTGAGCCCTCTATCTATGAGGAGCATTCAAATGCAACTCGATATTTGCCTGGAAAGAATATCTGTGTAGGGGGTAGTTAAATGTGGGATGAGTGTCTCAGATGAGATTTCTCGTCCCCTTGGATCCCAAGAAGCTAGAGGGATGGGGGAAATGATATGAAGCAACCAAAGTTGACAACTCAACTCTAAAAATTTTACTGTTTATTATTTCACTTTTTTTTTCCCTCCACTAAGAAAGCTAAGGAAGGCTGTGGTCTGGGAGGACGATCAGCTTAGCCTGAGCCTAGCAGAGCTCTAGAGTGTGGATCACATCATGGAGATGGTTTCATCTTGAGATAATGGGCGAACTTTCTATATAGGCCATGGCAGTCAGTAGTTCTCGGTGGCTGGGCATTCTGGAGGAGTGACAGAACCTCCCAGGCAAACAGCATCCATTTGGGTGAGGTCAAGAAGAGGGCAGCTGTGACCTGAGGAGCCGATATTCACAGAGGCGGGAGCTGGGTGCACCAACCGGGGGGAAGGAGACGTGGACAGCCCCAGCGGCGTCCACCACTCACGTTCAACATCTCCGTTCGGACCTCCTGGAATCAGCGGGGTCACCCTTGGTATCAGGCACCTCATTTTGCCAGTGAGAAAGTGGAGGCTCAGAGGGTTTCAGTTACTTGTCCAAAGCCTCCCACTCCCCCTCCGAGGGTGGAGCAGGACCTGAACCCAGCTTGTCAACCCCCAGATCTCTTGACCCTTCATTCTTGCTGCCAGTACTGAGGCTCCCCTGCCTGGGGCAGAGCCCTGCCATGCAGCCCAGCAGGGGAGGTGAGGGCATCATGGGAGAGGGGCACGGCGATGGGGGGGGGGTCCCTCCCTTGGGGCCAGAGCCGCGGTGTTCCTCCAGACCCTCAGTGTTGGGGCCTATGGGAACCAGCTTCAGCTGAGCTCTTACAAATTTGTCCTCTCTGGTACCCACAAAGGAAACAGAAATAAATGAGTGGGTGAGAGGCTGTCAGGTGCCCTTTGGGGCCCCGTCGGTGTGAAAGGGGAACTGCCCAATCGTACACACCATGGGACGTTTCCTGACGTGGGGAAGGGACAAGCAGCCCAGGACTGCCAGGCTCACCTGCCAGTGTCCAGGAGCCCACCCACCCAGCACACATGCGTACACACACATGAACACACTCACGCACACATGCACACACTTGCAGCACGCACCAAGAGGCGCGCGCACAAACCACCCTTGCAGACAAGCTCGCAGATGCACATAAGCACTGTCTCGCTCACACACAGCTGCATTCGCACACCAGTAGGCACGCAGGCCTCCCTCCGAACACGAGCACACACAGACACAGATGAACCTACGGGACTGGGTGTGTGCATAGCTGTACAAAGGCCCTCGAGAGGGCACACGTGCTCTCTCATAGGTATTCATTCAATTATCGAATATTGATTGAGACCTAATATGTGCCAGCCGTGTCTGGGCTTGCAGACACACAGGCACGGACGTAGTCAAATACGTCTGCACACACAATTGTGCACTTGCAAGCGGACCCACAGTCACGGAGAAGCAGACACATGCCTACAACACCGACACGCATTACAAACACAAACTGCTCTCCAGGCACACGCCCAGCTTTGTTTTCCAGCTTTACCGACATATAATTGCCCACACACCCAGCTGGATGCCTCAGTAAGTGAATATGACAGAGGGGCGTTGTTTCTAGAGAGATCTTGTCTTGGCCACGTCTCTCTGCAACCCCTCCTCCCACATCCTTTCTCCATTTCCTCCCACCCTGCTTCTCTTGTTGGTCTCCTGTAAGGGGAGGGGTGGCCACAATGCTGTTGTATTTGTAAGAAATTGAACCTGAAAATCTGGTGGGCCTGGGTTTCTGTCTTCCCTTGCATTTTTCTGACCCTTTTTCTTTTGTTCAGATCAACCTGATTGCCTCTAGCTGAGGGCAGTCCCAGACCCTGATGACCTGATAAAATTCAGTCCTGGAATGCAACGTTGGGAGAATTTGGTTGGAAATCTCAAGGGACAAGAAAAGGATCTAGTCTTTGGCCACAGGGTGCATCTCTCCGGCCTAATCCCCTTTCCTTTGGAAGGAAAGATTGAGGCTGGGAAAAAGGCAGAAGTTTGCTTAAGCCCCCTAGGCAGGAAGCCAGATGGGGAGATCTTCTGGGTCACCCAGAGTGATCTTCTGGGTCACTGTACCTATGGGGCATGCGGACCCCGGGGTAGGGACTCATGGCAAGAGCTCTTCTAGGGAGAGCTCTGAAGCTAAAAGTCAATCAAGCTGGGGCTCTCCTAGATGGAAGGGGGTGTGGCTAAGTCTGACTTGGTCACACCCGGGAAGTGGAGTCAGCTGAGAATACACATGAATATACTTTTACCGCAGGAAGCTGGGCACCCAGCAGGGCCTCAGATAGTGCCGGTCACCCCCTTATCCAGAAAGGAGACAGGACCCCAGGTTGAGAAAGAACTCAAAGTGCTGTCAGCATGCAGACTGCCCACCCACTGCACACAGGTGTGTCAACTTGTATCCCAGGGACCCGGTCTGGCATAGAGAAAGCACACAATAAGAATCTTAAAAAAAAAAAAATCACAGTCAACTCTAAGATGGACAAAAGTATCGCCATCCTTTAGAAACGATCTGTGGTCCAGGCAGCTTCAGTTCTGTCCAGGACCCCAGCACCTGCAGATACACCATGGGGAGAGAGCAGCTCCCTCCGTCGGCGTTCAGAATGACCGTTGTCCCCTCACCTTCTGTGCAAAGAGACACACAGGGCTGGCTTCCCAGAACCGCAAATTGGTTATTCCCTAGGGTTACAATTTGAGGTGGTCGCCCAAGAATGCCCATCCACCCTCTCTGTACCTTCCCCATTGCCTCTTCCAATTCCTGACATTTGGCCACTTGACGTTCATTCCTCAGTGTCCTGATAATGTCAAAGCTTCGTACGTGCCTCGTGTGCCACGCATCCCCTCTCATTGGCTCCTGAGAGGTAGGATTCCTTGTTGCACCAATAAAGAGATCGAGTTTCTGAAAAGAGCAGCATCTTGCCCAAAACCCCAGTTAGTAATGGTCACACCAAGATGGGGACCAGGTTTGTTAGAATTCAGGACTTTCTGTCTTCCCTGGGACGAGCCCTGGTGACTCTGGCTTCCTCCATGCTGTGACCTCCGCCTCCAGAAATAGGGTGACACACGGCTCTCACAGGGGGCCCCCTCCAGCGACCAGGGTATGTGAGCCTCAGGTAGCATGGGTGGTAAGACAGAAGGTGGAGAAGTGACCTTGCCTAATGGGGGGACACACAGACCCAGGCACGGAACTTCTTAGCAGGGACCTCCTGCCAGGGTTACGAAACAGAAAAAGAAAACAGGCTCTCAACAGGTGTTTTCTTGACAGCCCCATGGATCATAAACCAGTACCACCAGAGACAGAATTTAATAGACTTTCTTAGTTTAAGAAGGTTTTTTGCTTTTTTTAATTAAAAAAAAAAAAAAAAAAAAAACCCTAAGAAGTACATGCTTACAATAAGGAGAAAAGTGACTTTGGAAGGGGCCTGGGGGAGCATCCCAAGAAGCTCCCTGTTCCCTGGAATGGAAGGTGCAAAGGCCCAGGTTTGGACTGTGTTTGACCTGTTAGAGGGACAGCACAGAGAGTGTGGGAAGAGTGTCAGGAAGCGGGGAACCAGGAAGCCAGGTTGTGCCACACAGAACTGCAGGGAGAGGACAGGGTAGCCAGGAGCACACGGAATGGCCTGTCGGATAGGAAGACCCCATTCCTGCAGGGTTTAGTGCCTGAAGAATTCAAAGGCTGTCTTCCAATAATTGATGATAAGAGCACCCATTCATTTGGTGTCTTATTGTATTCAGAATCTCTTTTGCAAGAACACACTTTATCTCAATTTTTACCTTTACAAATCCCTGAGAGATAAGCGCTAAGGGTCCCATTTTAGATAACTGAGCCTCAGAGAGGCTGAGTGATTTATTTTCCCTCAAGGTCACACAGCTTGTGGAATTGCAGGAACAGAACTTGAACCCAGACCGATCCCGGGCTGGTTCTACTAACATTTGATTTCGAAAGCATCGAAGATAGCATTCGAACTCTTGAGAAGACCCAGTATGTTAGCTTTTTTTTTTTTTTTTAAGCTGTGTTTTTATTTTATTTATTTACTTGGTTTAAAAAATAGATAAGATATTCTCATGGAACGACAACCCAAAAGTATGAAGAGGTTTACAGTGAAAGTTTCCCTCCCCCTACCCTTATTCCCCTCCACTCATGGATATCTTCAGGACCTGTTTCCGAGGTTCAGGGGAACACACTTTTAAAACTCACGGAACGCAGCTTCGGTTTGGCTGCATAGGTAGAATAGAATTCTTTGGCCCCGGGAGCCCTGACAGTTTTTTCAACCAAGTGAACTCAAGAGCATTAAAATACGGGGCTTTCTCCGTGTTTCTGCCTTTGAAAATCAGATATATGTGTCAGAGACAGAATTTAGTATCATAAGCAGACCAATGACTTCCAAATACAACACCAGATAAAAAGATAAGCTATAGCCCTTCGTGGAAATGATTTTTAGCAGCATCTCCTTGGTTCAGTAAAGGACAGGGAGGTTGATGGGCCTCTAAGCCTTCCGTCTCCTGGGTTTGTCAACTCCTTCTGATGTTGTTTTTGGAATGCTGGTGAGGGCCAGAGCCAACAGCCAAGAAAGAATTCTTGAGACATCTTTGGTGCAAAAAGGTGATTTCATTAAAGCACGGGGACGGGAGCCGTGGCCAGAAAGAGCTGTTGCCCTGGGCTTGTGAGGAACGGCTGCTTATATACTCGGGAGATGAGGGACGGACAGAGAAAGGGAAGTGTCCAAAAGGACATTGGTAGAAGACCCTCGGGATCCTGGAGGCCTGGCTCTTGTCAAGTTAAGGTTGCTTTTCCTTCTAGTAAGGCTTTAACATTAAATTAAGGTAGTCGGGAGCTTCCTGGAGGAATGTTAGACTCTTTCTATTCCAAGTCATTGTCACTAGGCTGCAGGTCATAAAGAAACTTAACTGTTGACATTTCCTTCTGCCTCTGTTTCCCACAGCACTTATGGAGGGGAGCGTGATGGCAGGCCTCTGGGAGAGATGGAGTCACGGGTCTCTAAAAGTTAGGCTACTGATGAGAATGCTTTTTCCTTGTGTATCACTAAGACATTGGTAAACTGGTGGGGACTGGTACAGGACTGGGATCTCTATCAGTTAACCTTCTGTGTTTCCCTTCCCTCCGTGCGGGAGGAATGTCACAAGGACCCCGAGTCGGGGGTGGGGTAGCTCATGCTTTGTCCTCAGCCTGCCTTCCGCTCTCGAATCACTTCCAACTTATTTATTATCGTCGAGTTGGAGGAAAGCAATTATCTGATGCCTGTCCCAAGTCAGAAAGCTGGCCCTTCTTTCCTTCCTCCCCTCCCCTCTCCTTCCCTCCCTCCCTCCCTCCCTTCCTCCCTCCCTCCCTTCCTTCCTGGCTTTCACTTTCTTTATCTTTCCTTCTTGCTCTATCTCTTTCCCTTGTGACTTCATTTTTCAGAGGTGACTGTGGGAGTGATCCCTCAAACACAAGCTCCATCACGCCACCATCCCTTCCTGGGGATCCTTCCCAGGCCTCCTTCTGTGGAAAGGACAAGGTGTGAATCCCTGGTCTTCCCCTTCAAAGCCTCTCTGCTATGACTCCAGCTTGAGCTCCGAGCCCCCAGGGAGGCTGATTGAGCCCTCAGGGAGGCTGATCGCCCAGGGAACGCCCCTGCTGCCTGGGGACCTTGCCAGTCCAGTCCTCTGAGCCTGTGCACATGTCACTTTCCTGCTACCTGCTCCCTCCTTGTCTCCACTTCATCCAAGACTCAGCAATTCTGCTTGCCTTCTGCTTCTCTGGACTCGCTCGATTGCCTCCAAGTCACTGCTTTAAAACACCTTTCTCTCTGGACCTGGAACTTTCTCAGCTTGTCTGGGGCCGAGGAGCTCCAGAGGGAGCTAACAATAACACCCAGCTCTGAAAATTCCCAGTTTGTGATGTCAAGGCCATCCCTCCCCCACCCAAATCTCATTTCCTCATCTATAATTTGAGCAGTCTTACTGACCATCTCCAGGGGTTCCAGGGCCATGTGTTTTTCTGCTTCTCTGGAAGTTTCCCATTTCCTTGGTCTGCCAAACTCTGCCTGCCAGAGGTCCCTTCACTTCCATGTTCCCGACAGGGAGAATCTGAGAAACGAGGGACCTTATTAAGAGAGAAGAGCAAAAGGGTCTAGAATCTCATTACGTTTCCATCCTTCATCTCTGCACACCTTTTTTCATTCAGTCAACCCATTTCTGCCCACGTGTCCTGAGTGCCTGGTGGGTGCTGGGGATGCCACATGGCACGACGCGAGAGGCATTGTAAGGCACTGACCTTACGGGGCAATGCGGCCCAACAACAGCTTATTCCGTGTACTTCTAAGGGCCGTGAAGGGGACATCCGGGGACCCTGACCCAGTGACCCTTCATGCAGGACTCAAGTCAGGTGTGAAGACGGAAGAATGTTTGTCTTTCCCTGCAGGAGTTCCTCTTCTATCCTGGCTACCTGTCCTCGGATACTTACCTAGATTGTAAACATCTCCCAGCCTGTGCTTTGTCCATGAATGGGCTCGGGCTTCCTTCCTGATTCACATTTTAATGGAGTCAGATTTATCCCTATCTTTCTTTCTTTTTTTTTTTAATTTTTTTTTAATTTATTTTATTTGAGAGAGAGAGAGAGAGATCACAAGTAGGCAGGGAGGCAGGCAGAGAGAGAGGGGGGGAAGCAGGCTCCCCGCTGAGCAGAGAGCCCGATGCGGGGCTCGATCCCAGGACCCTGAGATCATGACCCGGGCCGAAGGCAGAGGCTTAAGCCACTGAGCCACCAAGGTGCCCCTATCCCTATCTTTCTTGATGGTCAGTGCTGTACGTGTGTTTCAAAAATCCTTATCTTTTTTTAAAAAAGATTTTATTTATGTTTGTGAGAGAAATAGAGAGACAGCGAGAGAAGGAACGCAAGCAGGGGCAGTGGAAGAGGGAGAAGCAGACTTCCTGCTGAGTAGAGAGCCCAATGTGGGGCTCCATCCCAGGACCCCAGGATCACGATCTAAGCTGAAGGCAGATGCTTTAACGACTGGGCCACCCAGGCGCCCCAACAATCCTTATCTTTATTTGAGGTGGTAAGGATTGAAGTAAAATAATATTTTCCTGTAAAAGTTTTAAAGTTTCCCTTAAGGTTTACCTATCTGTTGTTGCGGGGTGTGTGTGTGTGTGTGTGTGTGTGTGTGTGTGTGTGTACATGTGCGCACGTGTTAGGAATCTAATTTTATTGTTCATATGGTTATCCAATTGCCCAGAAACCTTTCTTATATAAAATTCATGTAACATAAAATTCACATTTAAAATGGTTCGGTTGTGGGGCGCCTGGGTGGCTCAGAGGGTTAAGCCTCTGCCTTCGGCTCAGGTCATGATCTCAGGGTCTTGGGATCGAGCCCCGCATCGGCTCTCTGCTCAGCGGGGAGCCTGCTTCCTCCTCTCTCTCTGCCTGTCTCTCTGCTACTTGTGATCTCTGTCTGTCAAATAAATAAATAAATAAAATCTTTAAAAATAATAAAAATAAAATAAAATAAAATGGTTCGGTTGTGTTGAAGGACACAGTCTAGGGGCATCTGGCGCATCCACAGGGTTGTGCCATTCCACCCCGGTCTAGTTCCAGAACACATCGGTCAGTGCAGAAGGAAACCATGTACCCATTGTGCAGGCACTCCTACTTCCCCCGCCCCCATCAGCCCATGGCCACCACTTACCTGATTTCTGACTCCTGGAATGTGCCTATTCGCGGTATTTTGTAAAAATGGCATGTAGGGGCGCCTGGGTGGCTCAGTGGGTTAAAGCC
This sequence comes from Enhydra lutris kenyoni, assembly GCF_002288905.1. NCBI lineage: Eukaryota > Metazoa > Chordata > Mammalia > Carnivora > Mustelidae > Enhydra > Enhydra lutris. Next base: position 27,112,042 of record NW_019154097.1, on the reverse strand, counting down.
TCTGCTTTCGGCTCAGGTCAGATCCCAGGGTCCTGGGATCGGGCCCCGCATAGGGCTCTCTGCTCAGCGGGGATCCTGCTTTCCTTCCTCTCTCTCTGCCTACTTGTGATCTCCGTCTGTCAAATAAATTAAAAAAAAAATGGCATGTAAATGTCATATAAATTGCATCACACAAAATGGTGGCCTTTTCCATTTGGCTTCTCCCACTTAGCCCTTCACTGGGTTCAGCCCTGTTATCCCAGGAATCCCAATATTCCCCTCCTCTTTATGCCGAATAGTACTCCACTGGCTTGAGGCGCCACATTCTGTCTATCTAGCTGAGGCCTCTCGGGCTGTTTCCACTTCTTCCTGATTCTAGTGATGTAATGGACATTCCTGTATAGAATTTTGTCTGCATACTTGTTTTCCATCCTTTTGGGTCCAGCAACATTTTCTGTTCTTCCTCCCCACTTCCTTACCCCCATGGATGTGCAGTCCCCCCTCCATCAGACACTGATTTTCCATACACGTGAGTCTCTTTCTAGGCTACTTATTTTCTTCCATTGGTCTGATAATCCATCCCCGTAGCAGTGCACACTGTCAGAGCTTCATGGTACATCTCGATATCTGGGTGAGCAAGTGCTCACCTCCCCCCACCCCTGCTTTGCCAAAACTGTCTTGGTTAAATCTGGCCCTTGGCTCTCCCACATGAACTTTGGGAGCAGCTTGTCAAGGTCTACAAAAACTCCATTGAGCTTTGTTTTGGATGGAGAGGTTGGCTTGAAGGGAAGAAATTGCGCCCTTTACGATGGTGAGGCTTCCCAGCAGACACATGGGTCCTTCTCTTCCTACCTCAGGACTTTGGCACATGACTGCTTGGGTCCCCTCCCAGCCCTTCAACCAGCAAACTCTTTCTTCTTCCAGGCTCAGAGTCCTCTCCATGGGTACTTCTCCCTCAGAGCCCTGATCATTGTTCCTGAAATCATTAATTGGGTGGGTGTTGATTTAACATCTGGACTGCCGACTCTTTCGGGGCTATGAAGCTGGCTTGCTTGTGTGCCTCGGTTCCTCCACTTGAAGAAGAGGAACTGACACATAGCGGGATGCCAGGAAATATCTGTTACAAGAATGAAGGATGTAAAGGGAGGAAGGTCTCCGGGCCCTGGAGTACTTAGGCCACACTGATGTAGGAAAGACATTAGGGTTCAGAGCCGATGGCCAAGAAAGAATTCTTGAGACTTCTTCGGTACAAAAAGGTGGTGTCAATAAAGCATGGGGACAGGTCCTGTGGGCAGAAAGAGCTGCACTGGGGTCATGAGAAATGGCCCATTAGATACTTTCAGGTTGGGAGGAGGTTAGGGGTGGTGTAAGTCTCTGAAGAATTTTGGAAGCAAGGTTTCCAGGACCTTGAGGGAGCTAGCTCTTGTTGGGAAAAGGTCATTTATTACCGTCTAAGAAAACCTTAGTCATGAGACCCTTCAAATGTACATCGGTAGGTCACATGCTTGGGGGATGATTGCCAACATGGATCTTGGGGGATTTCCCAAGGAATTTTTATATGTTAAAGTAGACTCACAAGATCCTGGGGGTTGGGCTAGGATTGCCTTTTGCCCTTAGCAAAGTAGTAACATTGAGGCAGCTGAGCTCCTAGAGGAATGTCACTCTGCCTGTTTGAAGTACCCATCAATGGGCTGCAAGTAGTAAGGAAATTTAGTAATGTCTCTTCTGCCTTTTATGTCCCCCATCAATACCTAGAGAGATGGTGAACAAAGTTACTTGTCTGTGCCTTGGCTTTCTTCCCTGGAAAACGGGGACGTGATGAGGATGAGCTGATTAAGGGGGTGGGGGGTCAGGTATGGCTGGAGTGCTTGGAGCAAAGCCCACAAGTGGTCAGCGCTACCTGACCCACCCCTCCCCTTCATGAATCCAGTCTCACACTCCTGGGACATGGCAGCACGTTCCAAGGTCACCAACTTTGATTTTACCTCCCCCAAGATCTAGTCATCTTACGCCATTTTGCATATAAGGCAAATGAAACTCCGAAGGGAAGAATGACTAATCTAAAGACTTAAACCTAGAACTCCCCACCCTAAGCCCAGGGAGCAGAGTTTTCAAGGTGTTTTCCAGCTCAGATATTGTCAGTAGAACTGAGGTTAAATTGTGAGAACTACACGGATCTTCTCAAAGCAAAACAAAACTTCCAGACCCACACTGTTGACTTAAGTTATATTTATCTTATGGTTCCAGAAATAGCGATAAAACTAAATTAAGCATGAACTCCTCAAGCTCACAGCTCTAGAAATCAACCATAAAGCCCAACAAATCTTCTAAGGAAACAGACACACAACTGTGAAACCAAGAAAATCCAAATTAACAACATGTAATGGATGCGACTGATGATGTATGGCTGAAATCCAATGTCTGACATGGAATTTAATGGTAGCAGAGTAATGTTTTTACACGTTTTATGTTTCCGGTGTCATCGTCTTTTGATTTTAATCTTGATGAGCTATCCCTTGAACCACGGTCAGAGTTACCTTCATTGTTTTCTTAAAAACAAAAACAAAAAACCTCATTTATAATCCAGTTTGATGGGCTGAGCAACTTAAACAATGCGTTCTCCAATGCAGTAACGAGAAACAGAAATAATGCATTTAGTATCATATTACTTATTGTATATTTATGGTGATTCTTACTACTGACTACAAGTGTGTTCACCAAAGACAATAATGGCCCAATTTATGCTCTAGCAAAGGACCCATTGTGCCGATGGCCAGGGAGCTCCTCATTCCTGAGCTGCTGTGTGGGGCTGATGATTCCCTTCTCCCACCATCTCACTCCACTGGACCATTCGTTGTAGCTTTTGGAGGCCTGGTGCTGGTGAAGTCTGGAGCCCACAGCCAAGAAAGAATTCTTGAGACATCTTTGGTGCAAAAAGGTGTTTTTATTAAAGCGTGAGGGCAGAAGCCATGGGCAGAAGGAGCTACTGCTCTGGGGTTGTAAGGAACAACAAGATTATATACTGTGGGGCTGGTGGAAGTCAAGATAACGGAAGTTCCAAAAGGATTTTCAGGTGCCAAAGACTCACAGGCTACCAGAGGCCTTGGATTGTCAAGCTAAGGTTGCTTTTCCCTCTAGCAAGTCATTAACATTAAGACAGTAGGGAGCTTCCTGGAGGAAGGTTATATTCTGCCTGTCTCAAGTGTTTGTTAATGGGCTGCAGGTTATAAGGACATTTAATTTTATCTACATTTCCTTCTGCCTTTCTTTCCCACATCAGACCCATCAGGAAACCTCATTCTGCCAAGCTCCAAGACAGGCACCTGGCCCACTGACAGCCTCTGTGCCTCCTCCAAGGATCCAACCAGGCTTCTGTTCCCTTCTGGTTAGCATGAAACAATTGTACATTACACCCAGGCTTTGTGCCACTTTCCTGGCGTCAAAGTATAGATCCAATGCATTAAAATATTTAAGAAGCTGATTTCCCTGTCCTTCAAACTGACGTTCAATGGCAAAGGATCCGAGCAAAAGGAAGTTTTGACCGTTCACCCGCAAAAAACCTGGTCGGGGGCCCCAGAGGGGGAGTAGGACGCCTGTTGTCTTCCTCAAAGCGGGCAAGCTAAGGGAGGGCAGCCAGATGTGCCTCCATCAACTGACCAGGAGTAGCCGCCCGTCATACCCGGCGCAGAAGCACAAACTCTCCAATAGATGTTGTTGGGGTGGGGGGGTGCTCCTTTTAAAATAATTCCAGTGGAGAACCCCAGGGGGGTGTGTAGGGCATTTGAGAAACTTGGGCTGGAGTCTGTGAACGAGCATGGGCAGGACCCGCACCAGGTGCCCAGTGACCAGCCCCCACTTCCGGAGCTCAAGACCTGGGGGGCTCTGGCAAGAGCCTCGAAGGCTGCAGCCTGCCCTCCTGTCGCTGTCGCCCATCTGCGCTCTTCCTTCCCCAGGAAACAAATGGTGGATCAGACCTCCCAGGCTCTGGGCTTCCCCAGGGTTTGGCGGCGCGCCAGGGCCTCCGAGGCCCCTCCCTGCAGTACTGGGTGACAGACCCCACCCCACTCTCCGAAGCTCCGGGTTCCCCCCTCCCCCCGCCACCCCCACCACGTGCAGCCCTAGACGGCAAAGAGGCCCAGCCACCGTCACCAGGGATTTTCTTTTCTTTTTTTGCTGGTTGCAGGCTTTTTTCTGCCTGAGTGAAAATGAAACAGACACCCCCGCCTCCCCGCCCGCAGACACTCACACGCACCCGCACTCACGCACTCGCGCCGCAGGCCTCCCGGCCGCCAGTGTCCGGGGCGGGACCGGCTCTGCACACACGGCCGCGGGCGGCGCCGGGCGGGGAGCGCCAACGCTGTCGAGCGCTCGCCGGCTCCCGCGCGCGCCCCTGCCCGCCGCCCGCCGCCCGCCGCCCAGGAGCAGCGCCCCGCGGCCCGCCCGCTGGAGCGCAGGCTGCACACCCCGCCCCGGTACGCCCCGCGGGGCTCCGGCAGAGGCGGCGCGGCGACTGTGTGGGCGGCCGAGGGAGCCGCCGGGCCGGGGGCCGAGGCGCCGTGCAGCCCCCAGTGCGCCCGGGCTCTGCGGATCAGGTGGGTCCCGCGGGGCGCCGCCCGAGCCCCGGGGTGGCCGGAGCTGGACTCGGCCCCGGGGCTGCGGGCGTGGCGTGGGGGCGGCGGGGACGAGAAGCGGGCCACCGCTCCGGCCCTGCCCTGTTTCTGCCCTGCCTGTGTCCTCGCTTTTGTTCTTGTCGCTATCACTCTGCCCCAGTCCCTGTCCCCATCCTGTCCCTGTCCGCATCCTGTCCCCGTCCGCATCCTGTCCCCGTCGTTGCCTCTGCCCAGCCTACAGACTCGCCAGAGGGGCTGCGGGCGGGGTTCTCCCCACGCGGTCCTCGGGATACGGGAGGGAGAGAGGATGCCTTGGGGGAGGGCACGGGGGTAGGACCCTCGTCCCTGAGGAATCTGGAAAGGAGTGAGGGGTCTGTCCCCTCCTGTCGGGCGGGACAGAAGATGGCTCTGGCCCAGGACCGGAAGGTAAGAGGATGCCCCTGGGAAGGGCGAGCCTGGGAAGGTACAGCGAGGGGCGGGTGAGCCCCTGAAAGCAAGAGCACAGGGGGGAGTGGTCGGAGAGCGAGAGCGAGGACCGAGCCAAACACCCAGCGCCGCGCGGGGAAAGTTTCAAACATTTGTAACTTTGGCAGCAAAAGGGCCTGCTGCACTGGGTTGAAGGGAGGAGACAGGGTCCCTTCGACTTTACAAACCACCCAGTTCCTGCTAGAAAGGGACACCACCCGCCTTTGAAAATGGCAGAAAAACAGCTAAACAGAATGATTGCACAAACTCTTGAAAGGCATCCAAAAAATCAGTAAAGTGGAAAAAATTGTCAGCGCTCGAGAAGAGAAAGCAGGACGAATTGAGATTTCCCAATCTTCCCGCTGGCAGGCGGGAAGAAGGAGGAAGGCGAGGAGGGTGTCAACGCTGCTCCTCCCCGCCCCCTCGCCCAGGAAGGAGAGGAGACCCGAGCGGCTGCTGCCGTGGTTTTGCTTGTCGTTTGCGCGCCTTCTGGCTCCTGCACAGGCCTCGTTGTCTCCTCCGTTTACCTGGAAATAGGTACGTCTCAGGAGGCAGGAGATGCCCCAGGGAGCCCGGGCCTTGCTGCTTCTTAGCTGGGCGACGCTTGCCCAGGGGCAGCCTCAGTTTCTGCAACTATGAAATGGGGATGCTGTTCTGAGTAAGAATTTGCCAGTGCGGAGGGGCCAGTGTGAGAGGTGCTGGGTGGGGACATGGTTATTCTGTTGCCCTTCTGTGCCTTTGTGGATACACTAAGCAAGTACTTTTATCTTGTTCCAAGTTCTTGCTAGGTTTACCTTACCTCCAGCACCAGATGGGGGGCAGGTGCAGATCTCGGTTATTGCTACAAGTGGCAGATTCTCAATGACTGAAGAAAGCAGAGCTGAAAAAGTCCCTACCGTTTTTACCTTTTTACCTAGTCCGAGAGATTTCGGGCTGTGCCTCGGGGAGTCTTGTGGTCCTGGATGCCTAGCACCATAATTGGAGAGGAGAGCCTCCAGGGCAGGGCTCTGACCCCTCCCTGCCTTCTTTCAGACGGAACAAGTTTCCTTCTAGAAGCCTTTATCTCTTCCATATATTGGGAAACCCCAGGGGCTGTTTTTAGTGTCACATTCTTCAGATCCAGTCTGATTTTGTCGTGGTGAGTGGAGAAACTGATTCAAGAGGTGTGCAAAGTGACTAGTGTGACTAGTCTGATGGCCAGACCTTGCCAGGAAACCTGTCCCCCGAGTCCTGGGCTGGGAGCCCCTTTCCCTGGCCCTGGTGGCTCTGAGCAGCCATTCTGCCAGCTGTTAGCACCGGCTCATTTGGACCCTAACTCCAGGGCCTCAGGTCCATCTCCTTCTCCTGGAAGAATCGTATGGTCTGAGGTTTTGTTTTGTTTTTCCTTAGGACTTTTGTGGAACTTCACATGGGACTTGGTTTCACAGGCTGAGATAAAAAAGAAATGCGTTCAGCAGGAGCTAGTGGGTACACTGGCCCCCCATCTGAGCCCAGCCAGACAGGGTGGGGAGTTCAGAGAGGCCAAGGGGCTCACCGCCCCCCACTCCCCATCATTCAGCTTTTAACTCGAGGCTGGGATTGGACTGCAGCTCTGTCTGACTCTAAGTCTTGTGCTCTTTACATTATGTTATCTCTCATGATGGATTAAAAAAAATGGCTAATGGACAGATGTCATTAAGATGGGAGCAAGGGTGAGGGGAGACGGGCTGAAAGGGGGGGGCAGCAGTAAGTGGGAGACTGGGCCTTCATACTATAAATGTAATCATATTTGAAACAGGTGTGTTTTCTGCACTGTAGTTTCTTTTTTAGTTGAGTGGGGTTTTTTTTTGTAGATACTTAAAATTATTTTATTTTTCTAATTTTTCATTAAAGAATAATCTACACACAATAGCATCCACAGATCTTAAGTGTTCAGTTCAAACATGTCTTGGCAGTCGCTTGTGGCTGTGTTGTTGCTACCCAAAATGAAATGTAAATATTTGCATCATCCTAGAAAGTTCCCATGCCAAACTAATTTTCCTTTGTCCTTACAGGCAACCATTTTTCTGATTTTATTACCATTGATTAATTTTCCCTGCTCTTGGGCTTCACGTAAATGGACTCGTACTGTTTATCTCAAGTTTATTTCACTTGACTTAGTGGTTTTCAAGGTCATCTGTATTGCTACATATATGAGTATTTGTCCCTTTTTATCTCTGAGTAGTACACGTTCCGGATGGGTATACCACAATTGGCTTATTTATTAAGTCTCTTGTTGATGAACATTTTGGGTAATTTCCAGTCGAGCTCTTAATTTCTTGTAGAATTCTTTTGTGGACATTTGTTTCACGTGGGAGTGATCCCCCAGAAATGTATGAGGCTCATGATTATTCCACACCCTTGACGATGTCTGGTGGCATCAGTTGTTTTGATTTTAGTTATTTTAGGGGCTGGCTGATGGTATCTCATACCTTCTATTTTTACAATGGAATTGTAAAGGTTGTTGGAGGATACAGCATGAACTGGGGACAGAATATGGACTAAGATAGTAGTTTGGAGGCCAGTAGTTGGAATTGTGACCTTAGGAGTGTGGATTTCTGGGCTCAGGTGAGCTCTCCGTGTATCACCTGAGATTTAAGACCTGGTCCTCCTATTCTGTACACGTGGCAAGTTCGTCCATGCTTATGGCTTTAAATGCAGCCTGCAGGACAATCATCTTATCTCCAGTTCACATTTCCATTTTGGGTCCCTGATTCACATGTTTAACTGCCCGTTGGGCATCTCTTCTTGGAGGTCTCAGCCACACTACAGACTTGACAAGAATGGAACAGCACTCATCATCTCATATTGGCTTTCCATCATGGGTCACTGGATGAATGATGGCACCACTGGGAGAATATATAAAGAGGAATGTTTGGGTCAAGGGCAGGGATAATGTATTTGGCTCCATGCTAAATGGTGCAGAACTGTCTGGGAAGATAAGGACAGGAAAATGCACTGGGCAGTCAGGAGATGACTGAAATCTGCTGGGTGTAGTTTTGGTGGAATGGAGGGCAGGCAAGCTAGATCGCTGAGATCTGAGAGCAAAAGAAGCAGAGACGGTGAATACAGGCAGCTCTTGCAAGAAATTTGTTTGAAAAGGCCAGAGGGAGATTGAGCTACAGTTGTCCAAAGACAGGGTGAAGGAAGGGATTTTAGGATGCAAAGGACAAGGGAAATGGAGGCTCGGGGGAAGGACTCAGTCCAGGAGAGGGAAGGTTGGCCAGTAGAGCAAGGTGCTAGGGGGAGTAGGAGGGAGCCGGGAGGTTGGTTTGAAAGAAGGATGGATGTCTCCACTTCTGAGGCTGGATGTGAGTGAACAAAGGGGAGAAAGCTTATCAGCTACAGAATTCTCTGTTGACCCTCCACATGCACAACCTTCGTGATGTGGAAGGTTCTTCACCATCTGCTCCCTTCTCATCTCACCTGGCTCGTGTGTATTGGGTAGTTTTTGCTGCAGCTGTGCTGTGTAACAAACAATCCTCCAGTCTTCGCTGACAGCTGCTAAAGTTTATGGTTTGCCTTATGTGGCGGCTGCAGAGCAGGAAGCCACGTGGTCTCGTGGCTGTGCTCCCCGTGCCAGCCAGACACATCTGCTCCATGTGTCTTCTCCCTTCAGAACGCAGGCTGAAGGACCTGCCTTGATCTGGTAGGTGTTGTTTTTGTGGTTAGAGCTGGAGGAAGAAAGGAAGGGTGGGATGTCTCATAAAGCCCGCGCTCTGAATGGGCCCAAAGTCAGTAAGACTGATGGATGGATATATAGGCACAAGTAGGGGGGAGGGGCAGAGGGACAAGCAGATGCCCCCCCGAGCAGGAAGCCCCACCACGCAGGGCTCCATCCCAGGATCTGAGATCATGACCTGAGCTGATATTAAGAGTCAGATGCTTAACCGACTGAATCACCCAGGTGCCCCATCTGTACCATTTTTTTTGGCAACAGCATTTGCTCAGTGTGTCTCTGTGGCACATTTTGGTAGTTCTTGCAATGTTTTCGTTATTTCAACAAACTCTGTCATTATTACTATAGTTGAATTGCTGCAATTTCATGACATCAACTTGGTTGTTAAAGCTGAGGCAGGATTTGAGAGGACTGACTCTAATTTTATTTTTATTTTTTTTTTGACTGACTCTAATTTTAAAAGAAGTTCTAACGTGAGCAAAATATTAGCAAACAGCCTCTTGTGCTCTAGAGAAATCATTCATGAAAGCAAGAATCATTGATGTAGCAAACTTCCCTCTTTTCTTGTTTTAAGAAATTGCTGAGCCACCCCAATCCGCAGCAACGAGTTACCCTGATCTGTAGCCATCGGCATCAAGGCAAGACCCTCCTCCACCAGCAAAAAAAATTCCAAATTGCTGAAAGTCCAGATACTGGCTAGCATTTTTTTTTTTTTTAAGCAATAAGGAATTTTTAAATTAAGACACATACGCTGTACTTTTTTTTTTTTTAAGAAATAATGCTCTTAATAGACTACAGTGTGGCATAAACATAACTTTTATAGGCATGAAAAAACCACAAAATTCTTTCAATTCGCTTGGTAGCAGTATTTGCTTTATTGCAGTAGTTGGGAATCAAACCTGCCGTATCTTGGGGGTATGTCTCTAACTCTGCTCTCTGGCAGGGAATGATGCTTGGGAACAGCACTCCAGTTAAGCACACATATTTGTTCATAACTCCCCAATACAAGTCTCCATTGATTTTTTTTTTTTAAGATTTTATTTATTTATTTGTCAGAGAGAGAGATGGAGAGAGAGCAAGCACAGGCAGACAGAATGGCAGGCAGAGGCAGAGGGAGAAGCAGGCTCCCTGATGAGCAAGGAGCCCGATGTGGGACTCGATCCCAGGACGCTGGGATCATGACCCGAGCCGAAGGCAGCTGCCCAACCAACTGAGCCACCCAGGCGTCCCGATTTTTTTTTTTTTTTTATCTCTCAGAACAAGTCCCCATTGCACGGTCTACTCTTTGGGACAGTTGCCCTCTCTGCAGGCATGGCAGTGCGCTTTCAAGTCCGTGTAGCTTTGTGCACACGGTCCCTCCGTCTGGGAGTCTCCCTGGAACCAAGTGTCTGACCCCGTGCAGGCAGGCAGTCCTACCTCTTTGTCGTCCTGTACTTCCACGCCGCTGAGCCTGCTTCATTGAGGGGCAGTCCGCTCCAGCCCGGACCGCTGCTGCCATGGCTCTGTGCTCTCTGCTCCAGGCGCGTGTCCTCTAGTACATCTCGTCACCGGAACCCGTGCCTTGCCAGACCGGGCCGATTGGGGTTTTGAATTTTCCCAGGCCCCACTCTGCCGTCAAGGTAGAAGACCCCTGTTCCTTTATGGGGCAGCCAGTCTCTTGCAGGAGCTGGAGCCGCCCTCTCAGCCACTCTTCATCCCCCCCACCCTTTGAATTTCTGCTCAGGCCTCAGTTCCTGAAACCTGCTCCTGGCTGTATGGCTCTGGGCTCTCTCCCATGCTGCCCAGCCTTGCTTGGAACGCCCTCCTCACTTCCTCGCCAAATCCACCAGCAGACTCCTACTCATGCTTCACAACCCAGCTGGATCATCATCCTTTCTGGGAAGCCAGTCTCTTCATCCTGCTTTCCAGGAGTCAGGCGCTGCCCTGCCCACCCCCACCCCACCCCCTTGCCTGCCCAGCTACCCTGGGGAACCTGCAGTTACGTTTTGTCACCTGTGGTCAGTTCTTTCTTCCTTGACGGAGAGCTCCCCCGGTGGTGAAGTGTGGCCCCTGTTGGCCCACTGCCTGACCGTAATCTTACTGGCCATCCGCTGTCTCCAGGAGGAGCAAAGCCCCTCACCGCTTGGCGTGGGCTGAAGGTCCTCTCCCAGAAGTTTTATCTTTGCTCCTGGGAGAGGGAGGCCAGCTGAGTTCGTTGGGGAAGCCAAAGTGATGTAGATTGGGTCCATGTACCAAAGGCAAAGGGGCCGTCCTTTTGTGTATTTAACCAAGAATTCTAAAAGTCCCTTCCATTCAAAATAGAGGAAGTAAAAATATGTCATGTAAATCGCCAACCAGAGAGCTGACGTGCTCAGCTGTGCTTGTCCCGCCCCGGTGTGGAGGCCACAGACCTGGGCTGCAGGCTGGCGGGCCCGGCTGGGGGCGTTGCCAGGACACGCGCTCCGGCGGCCACTCTGCTCATTTTTTTTTTTTTTTAAAGATTTTATTTATTTATTTGACAGAGAGATCACAAGCAGGCAGAGAGGCAGGCAGAGAGAGAGGAGGAAGCAGGCTCCCCTAGAGAGCAGAGAGCCCGATGCGGGGCTCGATCCCAGGACTCTGAGATCATGACCTGAGCCGAAGGCAGCGGCTTAACCCACTGAGCCACCCAGGCGCCCCTAACTCTGCTCATTTTTATTGCCAAACGGAGTTTCATAAGGGAGAGGTGGTGATGGCTGGTGGAGGGTGGAGCTGTGTGCTCCCGGGTTTTGTGCACCGGGGAAAGCCTGCTTGGCGTTCACAAGGGGACAGGGTGGGGGGCGGGGGATGCAGCCTGTGTCTTCTCTCTCGAGCCACCCGTGCTTGGCAGGTGGGAACGGGAGGAAAGATGGTGGTGCGCCCACCTGGGCCAGCCCCCACCTCCGAGAGCGAGTGATCTGAGAGGGAGGGGGAGAGCCCAGGGAGAGCAGGGTCTGGGGAAGTGGGGATGGGGGCAGAGCAAGGTTCCCGGGGGGTGGGGGGATGTTGTCAGGAGGACTGAACGGTGCTGAGAGGTTGGGTGGAATGAGCCTGGAAGAGATCAGCTGGCTATGGGTTGACAGCAAAACCCCGGGGAAAACAGAAAAATAATTATAGAATTATTATTCGCGTTCTCTCTGCCAGTCGGCAGTTCGAAAAGTGAATTCATATTTCCATCTTGCTTGAGGGTCACAAAAGCCCTGTGAGGGCAGCAGATTAGAAATTAGGTCCCCATTTTATGGGGGGAGGGCCGGACCGAGGGATGGGAGTTCTAATGTTTCGGCCAAAATCTCTCAAGAACCAATGGCAGAAGGGAGGCATGAAGGCCTCGTCCCGACCGCGGACATGGTGTGGCTTGGAGACCCTGGCGGGGTACAGGCAGGGGGAGCGAAGATGGATCTGAAGGTTCTGGGGTGTTAGGCATAGAGCCATGTCCCTCCCAGGACACGGCTGCTCCCTGGTGCTGCTCAGACAGAAATCATCCAGAGGGAGTGAAAGGCAGTGTCTGCACGAGGCCGGGAGACAGAGACCAGGTCTTGGGATGAGTTCTCAATGAAGTTTTAATTCCGTTTGGGCTGGGTGCTCTTGTCTTCAGGAGGCTTGCTTTTATTTATTTTTTTTTTTAATTTTTTTTTTTTTAAAGATTTTATTTATTTATTTGACAGAGAGAGAGATCACAAGTAGATGGAGAGGCAGGCAGAGAGAGAGAAGCAGGCTCCCCGCTGAGCAGAGAGCCCGACGCGGGACTCGATCCCAGGACCCTGAGATCATGACCTGAGCTGAAGGCAGCGGCTTAACCCACTGAGCCACCCAGGCGCCCCAGGAGGCTTGCTTTTAAATGTGCACTTAGGGGCAGGACGGTGGAAAGAGTCGGGGCTGAATGTGAGCTGATCTGGCCATCCCCTGTACACAGTACACATGCTACCAGCGGGAAGAGTGGTTGGGGGCCGCAATCCGCCCCCAACTCCGCCCGCAAAATGGCCCGAGACCGTGATCTAGCAAACTTCTCTGTGAGCAACTCCTGTTGTTAACCAGCAAGTCCAACCGCCTTGGGCAATGAACACTCAAAAGTAAAAGCCAAGAGGGAGAAGCAGTCTTGTGCCCAGAGGGAGTCCACTTTTTTTTTTTTTTTAAGATTTTATTTATTTATTTGACAGAGAGATCACAAGTAGGCAGAGAGACAGAGAGAGAGGAGGAAGCAGGCTCCCTGCCGAGCAGAGAGCCCGACGCGGGCCTCGATCCCAGGACCCTGGGACCATGACCTGAGCCGAAGGCAGAGGCTTTAACCCCCTGAGCCACCCAGGCACCCGGGAGTCCACATTTTTGACCCCTTCTCGCCAGTCGGACACCAGGGACTGTGGTTCTAGGAGATGCACCTGTGCCAGAGACTGTGCTTTGAAATTAGCTGTTCGTTCAACAGCCACTGAACCACCATAAATTCATTCGCTCAGTTATCCACAGGCCCAGAATCTGTTGGGCAGCTGCTGTGTGCTGGGCTAGATGCCTGGGAGGGAGCAGCGATCAGAGACACAGTCCCTGACCACAGGGAGGCTGGGATTCGCCTGGAGAGACAGTCATTAAAAAGAAAGACTGCACAGCAAGAGTCGTGAAGGAGAAGCGCAGGGTGGGTGTCACAGGGGCCTGCACCTGTCAGGAGAGGTGGTCAGGGAGGGCTTCCTTGAGGAAGTGACCTGTAAACCGAGCCCCACAGGAGTTAGAGGGTGAAGAGAAAAGTGTTTCAGCCAGAGGGAAGAGGCTGTAAGAACCAATCATCCTGATATCCTGCTGGCTATTCCAGAACCTGGACAGCCTTGGTGCCCAGAGGCACACAGAGACGGCAGCAAGCCTGGCATGACGGGCCAGCTGCCTGGAGGGATGACATTGGGGTTGGTAGCGTCTGTGTGCAGAACAGCAGCTGCCCCCTATCTCTTCCCTCAGGGAACCGTGAGTCCTCAAGTGGCCTTCCAGCTGTCCCCGAGAGGAACTTGCCCGGCTTCTGTGGGGAAGGCAAGAACTTCTCAGAATCAGGGGCAGGGTCTTGGTGCACTGAGTTGAGTAAGTCTGTGGTTGCCTCTGCAGTGGTATTTTGTATAGCAAATTCTGCCTTCGTGTGTTAGCCAGAGCTGTGCAGAGGAAGGGCCGGGTAATATTCCTATGTTCAAATTCAATTGCATGCTTAAGAATTATTTTCTGGGCGTGCAAGTGCTCTGTAAATGTTTGAGGTTAATATACAGAGTAGCACCTGAGAACGTGTACTGGGCAGAGATCACGGTTGGAAGCAACAGCTGGAGATTCTAGATCGCAGAGGCAGACAAGGCATGTGTCGGAAGGATTTCTTTTACCGCTCACAGTATCCCTGGGGAGGCCGGAACACCAAGCTGACCAGAAGCAGTAGACGTGGGCCACCGACAACACAGTTAGGGTCCTGCCCAGGAGCTGATTCTAGCTCTTGCCGCCGCCGCCGGAACTGCTGTAACATTTCACGGGCTTCCGAACCTTCTTTGGGATGTTAAACCCCTAACTGGCCAGGCCTAGGAGAGGCTTCTTTAATCTGGGGGCACCTGGGTGGATGGGAGAGCGTCTGGCCCCTTCTGCTCTGGTGGCCGGAGGTGATTCTTGACACGAGGCTGAGAAGCCACAGAGTCCACCAAAGCCACGAGAGTTGGGGCACCCTCAGTGCTCTCAGGACCCTGCAGGCCTAAGGAGAGTCACAGGGCCATAGCTGCAAGAGGGAGAAGGCTTCTGGAGAGCTCTCAGAGGGGCAGCCTGGCCTTGGTCACCTTATCGGACGTCTGGGCCTCAGCATTCTGTGGTGCAGAGTGGACTGGGGCGGAGTTTAAAGACAAACGTGCCCCGTGGCATGGTGTTCTTTTTTTTTTTTTTTTTTTAAGATTTTTTATTTATTTATTTGACAGAGAGATCACAAGTAGGCAGAGAGGCAGGCAGAGAGAGAGAGAGGAGGAAGCAGGCTCCCTGCCGAGCAGAGAGCCCGATGCGGGACTCGATCCCAGGACCCTGAGATCACTACCCGAGCAGAAGGCAGTGGCTTAATCCACTGAGCCACCCGGGCGCCCCTGGCATGGTGTTCTTAAATGGGAAACTCCCTTGTTGTTATGCTCAGCAGAAGTAACTTCCCTCAGCTGTTACCAGAACAGTTGTGTCCTCAAAGGAAGGAAACCCAACTTAGGAAAATCTAGAAATCAGAAGTGGACCACAAACAGATTCTCTGCAGGGTTCCTTTAAATTTTTGCTGCCTCAAGATACTTCCCGTAGGACTTAAGTGACCAAAATTCAATCAACTGCCAGATGGACCCTCGAAAAGTCCTATTGAAGAGACCAGCTCTTTTGCAAGAACAGACAGATCCATTTAGAGATCCTAGTCTAGCTTCCCTTCCTCACTGGGGAAGCCTTAAAAAAGGAAGAGAAAGTTCAGGCCCCGTGACTGGAGGCACCCCCACCCCCCGCAACCCCCCAATCCCCAGGAGAGTTGGGGCTGCACCACCATACCCTCTGGCCGGAAGAACATAGACTCCCACAGACATAGAACACCCGGGTTAGATCTAGACACGGAGGCAGGCTGGTGAATGTTTCATGACTAGCTCCTCGAGAATTGTAAAAGCCCTGATACATGGTATTTGCCAATTTCCACAAATATTTCCACCGTGACCAGTTTCAAGCCACCAGCTAAGGACTTGGGAGCGTACTGTTAGCACTTGCCTCCATGTCTGCCTAAGGTTGGTTGGAAATAACCTCAAGGGTATATACCATGTAATAAAACAATTAGGAAGTGATGAGTTTTGATGATTACCTTTGTTCTTAATACAATCATTTAATTGTAAGGTTACACAATTTAATTTTTAATGATGGCTGTGTTTAACAACTCACTTGCCAAATTCTTGAAAATTTAACATTTGGCTCTTGCAAGCCAACATGAGCCAAATTCAGCATGCTCCTGGCTTGGGAGGTCCCTGGGGACCACGGAGAAAGGCCAGTGCAAACAGGATTCCCAAACAGCCCTCCCTGCCCCCACTGTCAGTCTCAAACATGTTAACACCTTTGTTTTTCTTTTTTTTAAATATTTATTTATTTGGGAGAGTGAGCGTGAGGTTGGCGGGGGCGGGGCAGAGGGAGAAAGAGAGAAGATCTCATGCAGACTCCCTGCTGAGCACGGAGCCCCTGGGGCGCCATCCCAGGTCCCTGAGATCAGGACCTGAGCTGAGATCAAGAGCCCCCCAGGCGCCCCATGTTCACATCTTTTATTTGCTTTATGACTCTTTCCACCACCTGAAATTACATCCTTAATTATTCGTTAATTATAATTATTAGTTTGATTTGCTTACCAACTGGAATGTGAGCTCTGTGGGAACAGAGAACCTGTTAGGTTCCCCGTCATGTCCCCAGTGCTTAGAACAGCACATCTGTGCCGTAGGCCCTCCATAGTCGTGGATCTGTAGAATGAATGGAAGTGAGCCAAGGAGCCTTTGAGGGTTCGAATCCTGCCTCTGCTATAAAGGGCATTTTTCCTTGAGCTTCTTCCTTTAGCTGCAAAAGAAAAGGGTTTGAGTGGAAACCCCTAAGGTTCCCCGCCACTATTAAAACATCTCTGTCGGGTGCCTGGGTGGCTCAGTGGGTTAAAGCCTCTACCTTCAGTTCAGGTCATGATCTCAGGGTCCTGGGATCGAGCCCCACATCGGGCTCTCTGCTCAGCAGGGAGCCTGCTTCCTCCTCTCTCTCTCTCTCTGCCTGCCTCTCTGCCTACTTGTGATCTCTGTCTGTCAAATAAATAAATAAAATCTTTTAAAAATAAAATAAAATAAAATAAAACATGTCTGTCCCTGAGGAAAACACCCCATCCACACGATGCAGCCAGAGTTCTCCAGTGAGCATGGTCAAGGGAGCTAGTGCACGGGTTTTGGGGACCGTCGGTTTTATTCTTTCCCCTGCAGATGGCTTTTTTAACCCTAAGTGCCAGGGACTTTCCTTGAGCAGCATGAGTGGTTCCTGCCCGGCCTTCTGGACTGTGCTGAGAGAGCCTGTGCCGTGGTGGCCGAGACTTCAAGGCCAATGGCATTTGCCGCTGGGTGAAATGCTCTAGGCTCAGGATGGCGGGTCTGCCTGGGTGAGTTGTTCCAGCAGGATCGGAGCCCAGACTCCACCTTGAACGCAGAGCCCACTGAAGCCACACGGGGCAGCTGCAGGGGGCAGGCTGTGACCCTGTGTCTTCTGCACCAGGCTTTAGGCCTTAGGAAAGTGTGGAAAAACAGTCAGTCCTTCTTTGTTCCTCTGTTTCTAATCCTCCGTGGATGATATTTTATTAAAATACAGTAAAATGAGTATACTGTCAATTTCTTTGCCTCCTCGTGCGGGAGAAAACAGCATCCTTCCGCAGGCCTAGCTCTGAGGGTCGCGGCCCTGGGGGACGTCGGCCAAGGCTCCTTTCATTCCCACAGCAGCCAGTGAGGAAACTGAGGCCGGGCGTGGTTCCGGACCACTCTGTGAGGAGCAGAGGGAGGCAGCGCTGCCCACCCCTCCCATGCCCCTGGAGGGGAGAGACTAGCACTTCTCACAGGGGACAGACAGAATCCCCTGTTCCCCACTCCTCTGGGGCTGTGATGACTGAGTCCAACCTCCTCTTTACCTGTGATGTTCAGGACAGAGACAGGAACAGAGCTAACCCCACACCTAGCATCTTCTACTGCATCTCATCGATCTTTCCAAACAGCCATCCTCTCCCAGGTGTGTGGAGGGGGGCCCCGGGACCCTCCCCCAGCTGCTGAATCTGGATGCGGCCACAGACCTTCCTGGGGTAACAGCGGCCCCCAAATCCATTTGCTTTGGGGAAGCACACTAGGACTTTCTGCCGTTTGTCTTACACTTCTCTTTCCGTGACGAGCTTCGCTGCACCCGAGATGCCGACTGGCTTTCTCTGAGGCACGGGGCCGGGCATGGCTGGCAGGGCCGGTAGGACAGTCTGGGCAAGGTGAGAAAGGGAAGCGATCCAGAAGCCAGAGTCGTAATGGAACAACCACTCACGCTCCCCGGGCATTTCCTCACCTCAGATGCTGCCCGGGAGCTCTCCGGGAGGCCTGGCTTTTCATCAGCCAGAGAACCACCCCCCAGCTTTGCAAATGAGGAAACTGAGGCACAGAAAGGTGAAGACATTTCCTGGGGCCACATGGCAAAGGAGAGATTTGGGGACCCAGACACGGGCGAGGAGATGGTGCCCTTCATCGTGGCACTGCGCTGCCTTCTGGAATCGAGCGGGGAGCCAGCGCAGCCCCCACATCCAGGCCCGTTACTCAACAGATGGGAAATGCAGGCCCAGAGAGGGGTGGGGGCTTCCCTGCAGTCGCATGGGACGTGGGCTGGAGCCCAGGGGTTTTGCCCTCCAGGATGGGGGTGGCAAGGGAGGCCCAGATGGGCACCAACAGGGTCCTCTGCCCACACTGTTGGAGAAAGGTCTTGGGCATGGAGTCTTGGCTTTGGTAGAAGGTTCAGAAACTCTTTGTTTCTGCGTTAGTCCAGCCATGCTTGCGAGCAACAAGCTGGGTGTCCCATTTCCTGTGTCCAAGGTATTGCTCCCAGCAAAAGGCAGGGGGAGGAGGCAGCCTCCTTACTGGAAACACTATTGTCAAGGGTGGGAAGAGCCCAGAAGGTTGTACCTGAATGCGTCGTTCTGGAGATGGGGAAACGGAGGCCCAAGAATGCAAGAACCTGTTCTCCAAACTTGTCCAGTGTGCTGAACTCACAAGGGTTGTTGGGTTGGGTTGGTGGGTTGGTTGGTTGAGGGGATAAAATCAGAGGATGGGTGAGCTGGCAGAAAAATAATACGTCCCCTGTCCACCTCCCCTTGTTGTGTAGATGAGAACCTGAGGACAACGTGGCCATGGGTGGGGACAGGAGGGTGCTTTCTGAAGCTCAGAGCCCCGAGAGGAACTTGTTTTTTGAAACATCGTACAACAAAAACCATTGACTGTCTCCTCTGTGCCGGCTGATTAATGATGAGTCTTCCATCTTGTGGTGAGGCATGTATGCCTGTGTCCAGAAAGAGTGGACAGTGCCCCAAAGGAGAGGCATACACTGCTGCAAGAGAGATTAAAAATTTAACGGGGAGATGTCCCTTGGGGAGTGACACTGTCATCGAAGCCTAAAGGAAAGGAGGAGGGTGCGTGGGTGTGAGGGGGCAGGGAAAGGGGTCCCGACAGAGAGAAGAGCACGTGCAAAGGTCTTGAGGCAGGAAGTGCCTCATTTTACAGATGAGGACGCCAGAGCCCAGAGATTGGCAACTTACCTAATTTAGTGTCTCAGAATCTTCCTGTCCCCTCCCTGCCTTTTTTTGAAAACTTTTTCTAAAGAGAGAGGCAAGAGGTAAACAACTAGTGGACGAAGGAGTTAGTGGTGGAGCTAGAAGTACCAGGAACCCCTGCCCCCACCCCCAACCCCGTCATGCCAAGGGAGTTTTAGAAAACCCTTTATCTGGCCATTCCCTAATCGTGTGACCTTGAAAAAGACAGACAGCCTCTCTGAACCTCTGTTCCTTCATCTGTGAAATGGAGCCCACCTTCCAGCTCTGAGGATCTCACTTGGACTCCAATGCAAGAGCTTTGTGCCAGCCAGTGTTAGAGCTAGAGCTGGGGGTTGCGGGGGCTGCTGGGTTCCCCTCCCCTGCCTTCCAGGGCTGTCCCTGAACCCTGGGTCTGAAGGAGCCTCTGTTTATCCCACTGCTGTACCATAGTCCTGAAACCCACCGCTCAGCATTAACTACCTTTGGTAACTACCACGCTCCAGTCCACCCCAAGGGCGCACATGAATCTTGAACAGTGAACTTCTGAGATAGAAAGGTAGAAGCTTGAGCACTTGCTGTGTGCCCAACATCTCAGGGACACTGTACATGTAACCCCTGCAATGGCCCTGCAAGGTGGGGGCCTTTCTTCCCTTGGGTTGGGTAAGGACTGCCTGAGGTCCCATGGCCAGTGACAAGCCGCTCTGGGGCAGCCCGGGCCTCACCCTGCCCAGAGGGCCCAGGAGTCAGGAAGGGTGGGTGTAGCTGGCTTAGAATAGAGGACACCTTGGCGGGGAGACACATCAGCTGCCTTCCCGCCAGTATCCTTTAAATATTTGGGGGCCGTTGGAGGAAATGGATTTGCAGTGAACACAGAAGACGGGGCTCTCCTGGATTTGTAATTCTTTCTGCCCAAGAGTGTTTTCCAGAAGCATAAGGGATAGAAATTCACTGGCAAAGTCACTTTCCCAACTGGTGTGTGAATGTCCTGAAGAAAACATGGGCTGTCCCCCACTTTTCTGCGGCATTCTTTCTCTCTTCAGTTTGCGTTTGAGCTTTCCCAAGCCAGACAGCTTTTGGGGAAGCTCATGAGAGAATTATATTTTGGTTCTGTTTTTATCTGGAATTTATTTAAATGTAGGTGAGGACAGCTATCTTAAAAAGGGGACGCACTCTGCCTGTCGTTCATTTTGACTGAGTGGCTTGCTGTGTTCTTGAGTTGGCATCCTTGAACTTGGCTCCTTTTATTAATTAAGCACATAAAGTATTGCTTCCATTTACATAAAAGGCAACAATGCATTTTTGGAAAGTGTCAGAGAACCACCAGATTTATTTAATTAAGTGGATTTTTGTCCAGTTTTGAAAGTCATTTGTTCTCATTGTAGAGCATTTGCAAATGCGGGGAGGGGGAAAGAATAAAGCAATGGCTTTCCCATAGTCTCTTCACACGATTCACCACCATTACCACGTGAATCTGGTTCTGGCTGGTATTTTTTTTTTTTTAAACCTTGGTGAAATATACATAACGTAAAACTTACCATTATAACACTTTCTGGGCGAACCATTCACTAGCATTAAATACATTTACATCAGGGTGCAACCATTACTACCGTCCATCTCTGGAACATTTCCATCCTCCCCAATGGAAACTCTGTACCCATTAAACAGTAACTGCCCATTCCCTCCACGCCCCAACCCTTGGCAACCTTCACTCTACTTTCTGCCTCCGTGAATTCGATGGTTCTAGGCACCTCATCTAAGTAGGATCTAAGTAGGATCATCCAGTATTTGTCCTTTGGCGGCTGGCTTATCTCATTGGGCATAATGTTTTCAAGGTTTATCCCTGTTGAAGCAGGAGTCACAACCTCCTCCCTTTCCAAGGCTGAATCCTATTCCATTGTATGTATATTCCACACTCTGTCTCTCCATCCATTCATCCGTGGACATCTGAGCTGTTTCTACCTTTCTGGCTATTGTGAATAATGCTGCTTAGACTTTGGTGCACAATTAGCTCTTCAGGGGGGCGCCTGGGTGGCTCAGTCTGTTAAGCCTCTGTTCAGGTCATGATCAGAATCCTGGGATCCAGTCCCATGCCTGCTTCCTGCTCAGCAAGGGGTCTGCTTCTCCTCCCTCTGGCCCTCCCCTAGCTTGTGCTTTCTCTCTCAAATAAATACATAAAATCTTTAAACATAAGTAAATAAAAAACAAACAAACAAACAAAAACTCAAATACTTCTTCAAGTCCCTGTCTACAGTTATTTTGGGTATATACCCACAAATAGGATTGCTAGATCGTATAAGAATTTGATGTTTAATTTTTTGAGGACCCACCATACTTGTCCAGTAATTTTGATATATTAGATCCAGAGTTGAGATCGTAGTCTATGTGCAGTTTGGTGTCTGGCATTCTCATTTAATTTCCCATTTTATTAACTATTCTTCAAAAACAATGTTTCTTTAAAAGATCATGTCATATTCCATTGCATTGCTGTCCCCACGTTTCCCCCCTCCACTCATTGATTTCTGCTCTGCAGCAAACGATTTTAAAATGCCTAACCCCGGTGAGCAGCCTCGTGCTGTGTCCATACTTGTCTGAGGAATACGCCACAAAAGTAGGTTGCTGCCTTTAAGGAATTTAAAAATATCTCCTTGGGGATTCTTGGGTGATCATCCCATTCAGTGGTTTTAAAAGTTCTTTGTAGCCAAGGAAACTTTACTGCAAACAAAATAGCACACGGAAGCACAGCATATGATAACGGACAGATAAAAGGGGAGATGATCCAAGGAAGGGTGGACAGGGGGCTCAGAGCCCTGCTCTCTCGGCCTCCCCATCTCCCTCTTGTGGTTCCCGAGGGCCTTTGGGAGATTCTGGGGTTCTCTAGAACACAGTTGGAAAAATACCAGGGCAACTCAGTGCCTTTATTTTAAAGAAGAGAAGACATTTTGAGCAGGGAAGGGACTTGCCCGAGGACAAGTTCATTTTTGTACTTCATTCATTCTTTTTTTTTTTTTTCTCCAACACATGGCACTTACTGCTTGCATGTTGGAATCACTTAGGGAGCTTGTTAAAAATACAGTTTCCAGGGGATTCTTCTGGATTCCAAAGCAGTAGATGTGGGAGAGACCAGGACTGGACCCCTCGCTCCCCCGTCCACACTGGGCTCGGTGGGGTGCTCTCATTCTAGCCCCCTGCATTTGCACATGCTTGTCCTTCAACCCATGGACACTCCTCCCCATGCACTCACCCTTCAGACGCCGGGTTCGAATGGAGCCCCTTCCTCTCTGAAGCCTGGCACACAACCCTGTGCAGTACACCTTCCTCCTTCCTCCTTGACCCCAGAACAGAACTTCCCCACTTGCATTGATTTCTTATCACTGTAGGCAATAGTTCATTTCTTCGAGGCCTGGCTCCCCCACTAGAATGTAAGCTCCCTTGAGAGCCTGTGTATAATTTCTGCATTCTCTACAGCTCCAGGCACACACTGGGTGCTTTGTGATTCGTGATGGACTGGCATTGAATCTGGTACCCACCCCATCTCTGGAGGATAAAAAAAAATCAGATAGCCGCAACTTATGGAAGGTCAGCCCATCGGAGCAGTGCCAAGACTGGCACTGGACGTCCTGAGGCTTGGCCCTCAGCACTGGCCACCTGCCAAGGAGGACAGCTGTCTGGTCTGGACGGAGAGCACTGGCCCCAGCTGCCTTATCCCCGAGTCCTATAATAGCCCAGATTTTCCAAAATTTAGAGAGCTCTGCCTGCTTGGTGATTCAGCGTTCAGGTTTGGATGCCTGAAATTTGCTTTATGAAACTTCAGCATATGTAGGATGGGATTTCATGTTAGTGCTGTTTAGACTGAGGCAGTGCACAGACGCTAAGAAGGCAAGTCTAGTGGGGGACGGCCAGCTAGTCGACCCTCAAGGATGCATAGCTGGGGCTGGGGGTCAGCCAGCATTGTATCCAGAGGCAGCTGTCACAAACCCGCCTGGTATTCCAGTTTGTGATCCACAACTGACGCTTTTCTGATGAGCACACTGGACGCTAAATTTTCTTTTTATGGGGGAAACAAGTGACTTGTTTGTTTCAATGAGGAATTGTTATACATGGGCTCATACTGCTGAAATCGAAGTATTTATGGTATTTATGTATTTATGATGTGCAGATGGGCTAAAGGAGCAGTGGCATAGGGTCCCTGCTCTGCAGGAAGATGGCATAGGGTCCCTTACTCTGCTTGCCCTGTCCTAGCCAGGAGCTCTGGGTTCTGCAGGGTAGGTGGGGGGAACCCTGCCTCTGGAACCCAGGCACCTGCCTCCACCCTGGATTCCTTTGGCATCTGGGGAAGCCCATAGACCCCTTCTGAGAATGTTTTAAAATCTGAAAAATAACAATAAATGAGATTATAGAGGAAAGGACTCAAATTGAACTATCGTTATTAAAATATTAATAGCAGGGGTCGAGTTTCAGCTCAGAATGAGAGGCTTCCGCATCTGCAGAATGGGGGTGATTCGTACGTGTTTCAGAGTTGAGTGAGAACTGAATGAGTGTAAAGTGCTTAGAACACAGCCTGGCATGTTGTGTGTTCAATAAAGAGTAGCATATGTTGCTGCTACAGCTACTATTACTAGTTATTGTATAAAGTACTTATTCCTGCTCTTCGGAGCTCACGATATGGCTTGGGAAACAATGTACATATGAAGTAGTAATTAGAAGGAGAAGTTCAGGTGCAGAAGGAAAGCTTGATAAAGGGCCAAGGGGAGCTCCAAGGGAGTGCCATGGCTCTGGCTGAAGGAGTACAAGTAGTGGCTAAGCTTTTGGGCCCGCCAGGCTTGGATAGTTCTAGCTCCGACCCTTAGCTGTTGGAGCTGGGCAAGCCATATCATTTCTCTGGGCCTCGATTTCCTTCTCTGTAAAGTGGGATAACAGTAGAACCCACTGTGAGCCCCGCCTCCTCGCCTCCTGTGATCAGTGAAGGGGACCATGTGGTCAGCTCAGTTCCGAGCCCAGGAGGCTTCCAGGGCTGCTTGGCACCCTGGGTCCTTGTCCCTGGTAGGTCTCTCCCTTACCCCTCCCAGCGCCCCTGGCACCTGCTACTCACCTGCGGGCTCTCAGGCTGCAGTCTCTCTTGCTCTTATCAAATGATCTAGCTATTTCACACAAGGGGAGTCTGTAGACAACAACCCATTCAACTTCCTTATTCTTTTCAAAAAGCAGGTGAATGTTCAGCCATCATTGGGACTTGAGGAGAAGATTTCTCCAGGGCATTGGAGAACTGTTCTCACCTCCTCTGCCTTGTGTGTGGCCATGCAGGGCTCTTAGTGATGAGGAAGGTGAGGTTTTGACAGGGAAGAGGGTAGACCGAGACCTCGAGAGTCACCTACTCTGTGCAAGATGGGCTGCGTATCTGAGTTGGGATGGAGTAGGTTATAGCGAGAAGCAGCCCCTTGAGGCTAGGAACCAGACCCATAGAGGTTTATTTCCTACTCTAACAGATACGGTATCCAGGGTCAACTGGTGGCTGTGTCCCTCA
The DNA here is from genome assembly GCF_002288905.1 of Enhydra lutris kenyoni. Lineage (NCBI taxonomy): Eukaryota > Metazoa > Chordata > Mammalia > Carnivora > Mustelidae > Enhydra > Enhydra lutris. The sequence goes on along the minus strand of NW_019154097.1, from coordinate 27,087,488 downwards.
CTCAGGGAACCAGGCTGCTAGAACACCTTCTTGAATATACTCCATGGCACAGAGAAAAGAGAGGGCTTCTTTCTCTGGCTATTGAATAGCCCACTCTTACCACATTGGTCCAATGAGTCGCTAGTCCCCAACCACAAAGGGACCAGGAAATGAAATCCTGCAGTGAAGGTGGAGAGCTGGAACTATTTGGTGGGACAGCATTAGTGAGACCTGGGCAGTGGGGGATGGGGGGCGGGGGGGTATTCTCTTCTGTGCCTAGCTGAGGTTAGCATCCCAGGTGGTGTAGACAGAGCAGCCTATGGACTTTGCATCGTGTGTCCTAGGAAACCACAACCCGATTAAAACCCCAAGGCCACATCTCAGCCCCAGGCAGAAGAACAGAGAGGCACACATGGCTGCCAGCATGTCTGGAGGGAACAGAAGCAGAAACTCAAGTGGAGAATGGGCCCATGAGGAGGGCAGGCAGTACCTCCTCAGAGCTCCAGGCCCTAAGCGCACAACCAAGGCCAAGGCAATGGGGTTGAACTGTGGCTTTCACACCACATTCTTCATAACAGACTCATGTGATGTGGCCTCAGTGGAGCTCATATTTACATATTTTTGCTCCATTTCTGAGCTGTTTGATGTTTATGCATGAGTGAGGATGTGTTTTTCTGAATTGGTTGCCTCTCTTAGCTTCAGCACGTCCCGTGCTCGTCTTTTCCCAGTGACGTATCTGTCAGAAAGCCCACCGTTGGCAACCCCAAATCATTCAAGAGCAGTGGGGCCAAGGGAGGGGAAGAACAATGATGTGGCCGTCGCTGGCAGAGGCTTCTGGAGTTTTCTGGGCCACAAATAAGGAAAGTTGGGAAGAAGACCATTGACGGTGGCCTCCAGCCCCTCCCTGAGGCCTTCGATTTCCTGTGCTGTGGTTTAGAGGCATCTTGTCCTGGAGAGATGCCAGACACCTGGGTAGCAGCCCTGATCTCATGTCATTGCCAGGCGGAGCAGTCATTTCCCTTTCTCAGGGCCTCAGTTTTCTCAGCTACAAAAGGCTCAGGAGATGGGCATGCTTGAGGGTAGAGTGACCTTGGGTAGTAAGGATGTTCCTGCAGCCACATGGGCAGGCGGCATGTGAGACTGTGGTTTGATTCTTCCAGAAAGCTGTGGCGCTCAGAGTAAGGGAGTGACTGCATGTTGGGGGGCTCCTTTGTCTTTCCTGTGTCGGGACATTCACCTCGATCACAGAATGCATTTGGTGGCGCAGTACTTGGATTCTGGGCTCAGCTTCTCTCCAGAGCTCCATGGGAGTGAGGCCATATTGGCTAATCCTTGTAGACCTAGCAGGCTGAGCAGGGCCAAGTAGACACGAAATCGGTACTTATTTTATAAATGAATAAACAAGGGACTACATCATTCCCTTCCACTATGACTGAAGCAGTGACCTTCAGACTTCCTATGGGCCAGAAGCAGGTTGGGAGAAACTCTTGGCTCCATCCAAACCCAGCTTCTGGCCCAAGTTGAGTCACCTTGGGCAAGTCCCCAGATTCCTCTGCTGGTGGGAGGAGCAGTACTCACCCTGCCTCACGGGCTAGGGAGGCTCCAGCAGGTGGGAAGATTTGAAAATGCCCCATCCAAAGGACGGGCTGGTTGTTTTTAGGACCCAGGAACATGGCAGATTCTTTGGGAACACAGAGCAGGTGATGCTATGAGCTGGAGAGTTCTGGAATAATCATTATTAGGAATTAAGTAGCTGCCACTGAGCACTTGTTCCAACATCAGGCCCTGTGCCAAGCACTGTTTGTGTACCCTCTCATTCACCATGGTTGAAGAGAAAGGCGTTGTTACTCTCATTTTACAGAGGAGAGAAACCGAGTCTTGGAACTCATGTGATTTGCCCAGGGTCATGCATTTAGTCCATGCCAGGCCTGTCTCACTCCCAGGCGGGCTGTAAGCTCCGTGCCATGCTGCCTCCTGGCACTGGGATGTGGTGGAGATGGCACTTGTCTCTCAGACCCCACTGACGATCATGCCAGTCCCTTTTTCCTGAGTACCTACAAGGGACTGGGAGCTTTACGAATGTTATTGTTCATCCTTTCAATCAAAGAGTAAGGAATTATTATCCCTACTTTACAGGTGGGTAAACTTAGGCTCACAGAGTGTGGAGTGACTTACTTATCCAGGGTCAGAACAGCAAGAAAGTAAGTGGGACTGGGATTTGAATCCAGGCCTGTCTCATTCCAAGAAAAGGAGGAGAAAAAACCATCTCCATTGCGATCTCAATTCAGAGGTGTTTGTTTTGCTTTGTTTTGTTCTGTTAGCTTACAGCTAGGATTCCTGGAATCTCATCTTTAGAGTTTAGTTCTTGGAAGTCAATTTATTGTCAAGTTATTACAAGAGTCAGTTTATTACAAGAGAGATGGGAAAACCTAGCGGTGGGGGACGAGACAACCTCTGGATTTTCCAGTAAAAAATTTTTTTAAAGATTTTATTTATTTATTTGATAGAGAGAGGGAGAGTGAGCATGGAAGAGGTGGGGCAGAGAGAACCAGGAGGAGGAGAGGCAGAGGAAGAGGGAGAAGCAGGCTCACCACTGAGCAGGGATCTGGACAGCAAGACTCACCCCAGGATCCTGAGATCATGACCTGGGCCAAAGGCAGATGCTTGACCGACTGAGCCAGTCAGGTGCCCCCATTCACCAGTAAATTATTAGGCTTTGAGAACCTTCTAGGCTGCATAGAGGAAGTAGGGAGAGTAGAGAAACTCCCAGCCAAGGCACTAGGGGACAGGTGGAGGGCTGTGGTGGAGCAGAAACGCATCTGGAGAGGCTGGGCTTCCACCACCTCTGAGCAGCTGTAGGAAAGACTACGGATACTGTGAGGAGGATCCTAAGGGACCCCCAGGTGGTAAACACAAGCCCTGGATTCTAGCTGGAAGGGATCTTGAAGAGGACTTCATTGAACTCTATTTTATGGAACCGTTTCTGCATAGAGTGACCCTGTGATTTACCTGCAGATGGGCACACCTTTGAAAGTGAAAGTGGGCTGTAGAAGGTTAACCTTTTAACTGCCCCACAACACATGTCAACCGGAACTGTCGGAGGGAACGCCGTCTGTATGGTCGCCCTGATTTTAGAGGGCCTTTCTTACCGACGACACCAGGCAAAGGCAAAGACTGTAGAAAGGCAAAGCACAAGTGATAGAAACAGGGGGACGGTAAAAACGAAGGAACAGGAGACAGACCCCTAGGGAGAGAGGAGTGCTGACTTCTTCCTGCCAGTGGACGCGTGCACGGCCTGGCTCTGTGCCAAGGCCAGCATGGCTAGCCTGACGGTAGAATCAGGAACTGACATCTGTAAACAGCATTTCGCATTTGTAGGTACACGTGTCCCTCTCACCAGATATGGACTTGGAAAAGTGCAGGCAGCAGGTCTGATTCAAGCTGCGCGTAGCCACGTCCCAGCACAGTCCCCGGTACGGGGGAAATGCCCTCCACGTGTGTATTGCTGGAATGGACGCTGGTGGGCATGGCTTTGCTGAAGTGTGAGAGGGAAGATCGTGTTTGCTTGCAGAAGACAGAGTTGGATCTCGGAGGAGCTGTCGGGTTCAGTGGGGAAGGCACGGCTCCATGGACAGAGAGAGCTTATTGGCTGTGTGATCTTGTCGGTGTTACTTAACCTCTGAGCCCCAGTTCTCTGCCTGGGAAATGGAGAGCATTGTCACGGATCAGAGTAAGGATCAGATGAAATGGCGCATGTAAATGAATGATATGATAGCTTTTATCCTTATTAATAACATTCTAGGAAGCAGAGATCAGAGATGGGTGCCACACTGAAAAGATATGCTTTAAACCATCAGAAAAGTCTAGAGATGGGACACCTGGATGGCTTGGTCGGTTCAGTGTCTGCCTTTGGTTCAGGTCATGATCTCAGGGTCCTGGGATCGAGCCCCACAGCAGGTTCCCTGCTCAGCGGGGAGTCTGCTTTTCTCTCTCTCCCTCTCCCCCTCCCCCCTGCTTCTGCTCTCTTTCTCTCTCTCTTTCTCTCAAACAAATAAATAAAATCTTAAAAAAAGAGAGAAAAGTCTAGAGATGAAACAGTTCCCCGTCACTAGAAGCCTTCAAGCAGAGGCTGTCTGGTATGCATGCTGTCAGTGGTGAACAACTTTTGGGGACAGGCTGGCTAGTGAGACACTGGGAGCATTGACAGATTACCACGGGCATAAAAGCCAGAGGGACTTGAACTCTTGCAGGTGAGAGTGACTTGTTTATTTCTCTCATGTCACCTGGCAGACGTCGACCAGCCAGGGCAACACACAGGGGCAGCGAGGCTGGGACTGGGAGCTGGCCCTTTGAGACACAGGCTCTGCCGGTGGGAGGGAGAAGAGGACCCGGGCAGGGGCCAGCCTGAAAACCTTCCCTTCTCTCCCCATGTTATGCTCACTTGCGGGAGGACCTCCCATTGCAGCTGAGGGAGGCGAAGGCTGCTTGGAACTTGCCTCTCAGCGGTTGTGATCTCAGCGATGAAGCCGTGGATTAGGCACACCTGTTGGCTCTGCGCCCCACCCAGAGTGCCTTTCTCCAGCCAAAGGCTGGGGCCTCCCCTTCTGTCTCTGGTGTTGTGAGCCCCATCACAGCCTAGGGCTCTGAAAGCCCCAGCCGCCCCAGAGTCTGTGGCCGGGTTGGAGGGGGGGCCACGGCCCCCCCATGGCTGGGATGCAGGGCAGAGCAGGAGACCCTAGCCCAAGCTTTTCATCTGCCAGGAGGTGGAGGGTTAGGGGGAGAAGGGGGGGAAGCGTGGGAAACAACCCACACATGCAGGGAGTTGCCCGCAGTGGGACGCAGAGCCAGGACCAGAACCACCTCCGGGGTGGCACTCCTTGCAATTCTCAAGACAGCAGCCACCTTGCCCAGACACATGTGTGTGGCCTTCTCCTCTCGTCCAGCGGCCAGGGGACCCTGAGGGGGTCCGACGAGAGCTGGGACTCCAGATGGCCTCACCGGTCTCGGCCTGCTGCCATCCCATGGCAGTCTTGGCAGCACAGGGTCCTCCCGGGCTGTCGCAATTCCTTTTGTTCCTGGCTTGACCCCCTCCCCCCACCCGCCCCCATGCCCTGCCTCTCAGCAGTGCCCGCCTGGTTTCAGGGCGGTGCCTGTTAGGGATGCCCCGCTTTGCCCTCTATGCTGCTGGGCCTGAGCACTCACCAGACCTGCCCGCTCTTGCCTATGTGCTGGCATCTCCCAAACTGCACCCCTCCTGGCCTCAGTCTCTCCAGGACACCCTGCTGAGTGGGCTCCAGCAGGTTCTTCGAACCCGAGGCATCTAGGACAGACCTCAGCAGCTCCCCGCACTCCCACCCTTTGCACTGCATTCTTCAGAAACACCAGTACTAGTCCACTCCGCTCTTGCGCCCAGAAACCTGGGCACCAGCCGAGGGCAGAGCTTGCAAACGGCAGCGAGCGGCTGTTTCATCAGACTCCTGGTGCAGACACTGACCCTGGGCCCACGCTGGACACCCAGGGGTCCACACCTGCAGTAGCGTGGACTGCACTCGTCTCTGCCTCGCTCCTTCCATCCCAACGCTCACTGCCAGTAGTGCTCAGATCACGGCCGTCCACTTTTTAGAATAGTTAACATTTACTGAACACGCAGGTGCCAAGCCCTGTGCTACGCATGCGGCGTAGTGCACGAGATGCACGGAGCATCAGCTGTTGTTTCACTTTGGTACAAAACGGATGAAAGTATCTGCCCACAGAGTTGACGTTCTGGTAGAAGCAGAAAGATAAAAAGATAAAAGAAAAACAAGGGGGCGACTGGGTGGCTCAGTGGGTTAAGCGTCAGCCTTCAGCTCCGGTCATGATCCCAGGGTCCTGGGGTGGATCCTCGCATCAGGCTCACTGCTCAGTGGGGAGTCTGCTTTGCTTCTCCTTCTCCCTCTGCTTGTGCTCTCTTTCTCTCTGTCAAATAAATAAATAAAATCTTTAAAAAAAGAAAAGATAAATAAGGAACCTACAAAAAGAAAGTCATTCTAAATCCAGGAGTTTCTCCCCAACGAGGTGACACTTAAGCAAAGCTGAGGGAGAATGTACTTCATGTAACCCAGTTTGCTGTGTCACTCCCAAGCGAGAATGTCTTTTGTGACTGCCCTGAAGGAACACCACCAGCTTGCAAAGGTCTGTAGGGTTGTCACGGATGCTTAATCCTCATTCCTCTGTAGAGATAATCAGGGTGGGATCTTGACCTTCATTTTTCCCAGGCAGAGGTTGTCTTGGGTGCTGGGCCAGGCCTTCCACACCTGGGCTGCAGTCACCTTGGCCATAACTCTGAGACCCCTCTGTCTTCTGCCTCGAGGTGTGGCCGGTGGACAGCTACTGCATGCTCGCTGCTAGCTCCTAGATCCATGGGTGGCCAGGACCAGATGGGCCCTAGTCACGACGAATGATGAGATGAGGCACCCCGGCCAGGCCCGGTCTGAGCTCTTTCCTGGGTGGCCTCTGGCCTCCTTTGATCAGCACAGCTGTATGGCCCGAGGCTCATTTGCTGTTTTTTTTGCTTCTCAATTCAGGAGTGACCACAAGTGTGTGCTCCTTTGTTTTGGAGAGTCTGAGCGTGACCATAGATCAGGGAAGGAGGAAGACCGTGCCGGATCCTTAAGAGCTGAATTTTCTGCCTTCCGGGTTTGCACACTGAGTCGAGCTGCTATTAGCCAGCCTGGAGCCCCTTAACCCCACGGCCTGCAGAGCATCTCCTGGAGGCTGCCAGGGGAGAAAGAGCAGCCCCGGACTCACCAGCTGGGGACCTTGAGCAAATCCCGGAGGCTCCCAGAGCCTCCTTCTGTTCCGACCACTCTGTTGGTGATTCTGAGGATCACCAGGAGGGACTGCCTTGTCATCTGAGAAGGGGGGCCTGTGAGAGGTGCTTGCGTGTGGAAAGGGACCGGTTTATCTTAGCCTCCAGCCTCTGCGATCTTTCCTGTTTGCATTGACCAGGTTTCTGGATCGTTGAATGCAGTAGATCATCCCTGGACCCTAGTAGGGAGCTCAGTGGTGCTCAGTAAAGGTAAATGGAAAAGGCACATTCATGACAAAGTTTCATGAAGTGGCCACACCTGTGTAACCACTACCCAGCCCAAGAAGCAACAGGACCAGCCCCACAGGACCTCCTCTGGGCCCCTTCTGACTCTCAGCCACATCGGTCCTTAACTTCTAGCACCGCAGGTTGGTTTTGCCTATTCTTGAACTTTAAATAAATGAATTCACCCAGGGCTCCTTTCTCTGGGCATTCCGTGTGTGGGAGTCACCCCGTCGGTCTTAGCAGCTGCAGCTGGCTCGTTCTCACCGTGGTGTGCGGAATCGTACTCTAGGAGGGGACTGAGCTGCTCTGAGGATGGGCTTTGGGGTCATTTCCAGTTTTTGCTGCGCTTTGAACATTCCGGTCCCGTGTCTCTTGGTGAGCTTACGGGCCTTTTCTTTTGCATCCAGATCTAGAGCACGATGACTGGGTTGCAAGGCACACCTTTGTTCACAAGCACGTTCTTGGGACTTCCAGACCCTAAACACTGTGGCCAACCAGCTCATGCCCCCAGAGGAGGGGGTGTGAAATTTGGTTCAGAACAGCAGTAAGAGGCTGGACTTGACGGGACTCCTGGACTTTGGTCCCCTCTTCCAAGTCTGGGGTTTCCAGAATGTCCTCCCAGGAGGCATGTGGGGCCCCTTGGGAGGGTTGGGATGGAGAGGGGGGGAGCTTGGGGTGGGGATGGGGATGTGGGGGCTCTGAGCTTCATTTCCCGGCCTCAGCCAAAGCACTCTGTGTGCAGTTTTGCATAGCGGGGTTCTGAGAAGGACTTCCTGTGGGCTTTTTGTTGTTTTTTTTTTTTTTTAATAAAAGTTTGAGCTGTTTCAATGTTTGAAAATCCGCTGCACTAAGGTCCTTTCGAGCTGGAAAGTTCTATTTTGGGAGCAGGAGGTGGGTGTAGGAAGGGTTAAGCATTATTCAGCCAAAGAGCAGGGTTGGGCCTCAGTGACCTTTTAAAGTTCTTATAGCTCGGTTTTCGATGCAGGAGATCTCATAACATTCTGTAAAAATAGCGTTCAAACGAAACAACTTCCGAAGTTCAAAAGATGTAGAGGAGAGGCTTAACCTTGAGGAACATCTAGGTAGCATTTCGACAAGAGTGTTGAGGACTCTCCTCCTTGCCCACCCACCCCTGCATTTTTTTTTTTTAACCCCTCCATTGGCTCTTCATTATAGTAGTCACTTGGGGACTTCTGGGCTCAGAACAGTTCCCATTTTTGCCAAGGAGTGGGCAATGTGGGCAGCCTGTGGGTCCCTCTCAAGGTGGTGGCCTTCTATCCTCCAACACTAGGCCTAGTTTGGGCCTGTAGTTTCACTGGGTGAGGGAGGCCCGGCCACTCATGGGCCCAAAGAGAAACGTCTCTGCCTTGGCATGTAGCTCTGAGACGAGGCCTGATAAACAGCCCATTTCCCGGGGCCAGCAAGGAACAAAGCCCCTGGCTGCTGCGGATCCGTCTACCCCCCTCTTCCTGAAACAGCTGTTTATTCTTTTGACAGGAGTTGGAAGGCTGCACCTTCCCTTCCTCCCAGCCCTGCCTCCTTCTGCAGAGCGGAGCTCAATAGAACTTCGTTGTTTTGCCTTTTACTCTGCGGGGAGAGAAGCAGACGATGAGGTATGTGAAATGTTGAAATTATTTGCTTCTGCCTTGTTGGGGTCACTGGGGAAGGTGCGAGCAGGCTCCGAGGCATGGACCCACCTGGGGGAGGAAACTTGCTCTCCCCTTGACCTCTTGCTGGTGCCCTCAGCAGTCCCAGAAGAAGACAGAGTCTTCCTTCCCTGCTCTAGAAGCTGGAGCCATGGGACGCTGGCTCAGGGATTCACTGTAAGCTCTTTATTTTGCTCCCCCAGGGGCTGGCTGGCTGGCTGGCTGGCTGGCGTGGCTGCGGCCTAGGCTTTTCTCTCTAGGATTCCACGGGCTGTGCAGAGGCCGGAGGGCCCGGGGCCGGCATTGTGGGTAGACCCAGAGCCCTCCCACGGCACTGCACACTTCATTTGCCATATTTCTCTTGGGAAAACCCTGGCATGGCAACGTCTTGGGCCAGGCGGCAGGGACAGGCTTGCTGGATCCAGGCCTTAAGAGTTCCTGAAGGGGATTCAGGAAAAGGCACCACAAGAGGTACCTCAGGGAACAGGTTGTTCCGTTTGTGGTGGCTGGAGCGACAATTAGTCCTGTGTTTAGTCTGAGACCTGGCTCTTCATTTCCTCTGCCTGTGTTTACTCTGAGCCTCATAATGGAAAACATCACTGGAAACAGCCTTCTGTAAGCTTCCCCCCCCCCCCACAGATTATTCCATGTTTCTTCCAATGGGGAACATTTCCCTGTAACACCCACCATTGCAGCAGGGTTTTCAGATCAAGGGGCCCTCTCCCCTCCTCACCCCCAGGCAGCCTCCTCTACTGAGAGCAGGGCCTGGGAGACAGAGGGGCTGCTTTTCAGACTCCCCTTCTGGATGAGCGCAGTGACCTCAGTCTGTGTTAAAGCTGTTTGCTCAGCTAGAAGCCGCTACTCTGACCACGATGAGGGACGAACGAGGTAGAGCAGGTGAGAAAGGACCCACCGGGCACACGGGAGGAACTTAGAAATGGCAGCGCTGTTCAGCCAGTGCTCACCGGCTGGTCCCAGGAGAAGCCAGCCCTTCAGGGAGTCCAGCCTGTGAGTAGCCAGTCTGGGTCCCTTGTGACCCAAGTGATTATCGTGTGATTATCAAGAGAGACAAGATGAGAGGATGTGTCAGAGAGCCCCAGGTGATCAGTCCATGGATAAGCCTTCATGCTTTTTGAGAAAAGAGGGTTACAAGGGTGGACACTGAAGCCCAACTCCCTGGGCCTGAGTCGCATCTCTGCCACTTTGTGCTGTGTGACAATGGGCAAGTTACTTAACCTTTCTGAGTCTCCATTTTCCTATCTTTAAAACGGGGATGCTGCTAGAGTGACTTCACAGGGTCGTTGGGAGATGCATCTGAGAGACTGCTGGTAAAACTTTTGGCCCAGGGCCTGGCCTAGTTCAGCAGGCGAGCATCCAAGTGTTGAAGGGGCTGGAGCTTCTTTGATTTTCAGAGCCTTCTTCAAGAAAAAGAACTCAGAGTTGCAAGTACAGTATTAGCATGGAAATGAAGATTAGAATACGAGAAGAGATAACATAGCAAATAACACTGACAAATACTTCAAATAGGACTAAATCCAGGAAACGACATCCTAATGAAATGATGTGAAAATCACAGAAAGGCTAATTAGTCTCCCTAGCTGCCTAATGCATCTGTCATAGTCTGCATAGTCTTGGATTGCCTCTTTATCTGACAACGATTTTGCAGTATCATTTTCAATCGAGACGAAGAACAAATCCATTTGGCCTCTGGCACGGTTAACCAACATTCCTTTTTGTTACTGAGCATTTAGAAAGGTTTCTTAGAGCTTCACAACCTAGTGGTGCCACATCTGTACATCTCTTGGCTGTTTCTCCCTCAGAGGACCCAGCTCTTTGACCCTGGAGGGGTTAGGGATGGGGTACGAGGTGGCTATGAAACCTGGATCACTGTGACCCCTGGGCAGGGCGCAGAGCAGCATCTGGGTAAAGTCCTTCCCCAAGTGGGCAGCTCCTGGGTGCTCAACCAGGTCCACCTGGGGCAGGCTGTTACTGGGACCCAGGTGGGCATGCGGGGAGTGGGATCAGTCACTGGGCCCCACCTGTAGCCCCAAGGTTCCTCAAGGCTGGAACCATCCCCCAGATAGGGGCAGCACTCCTTGCCTCAGGCAACGTACAGACCTTCCTGACCCACTCCCCACCCTGATGATCTGGCCCTGGCTTGCAAGGAGAACTAGCTTCATTAGTTTCTGGTTAAGTCAACCTCTGTGCTCAGCACATGCTGGTTGGTGCTCCCACCACTCAGCACATGCTGGCTGGTGCCCCCACCATTCTGTTGTCACGCAAAGAATCCGCCTAGGCCATGGCAGCAGGAGCTCCCTGTGTGTCTAAGTGAGCTGCCCTTGTAGAGTGAGACTTCTAGCCCTCACCTTCCTGGCCCGCCCACCTTGAGCACCAGGCGGGGATGGGGGGCACCATGCTGAGTAGCTGGGTCCTGAACCGGGGGTCCTGAGCCTCAGTCATCTATTGGGGTGGGGGTGGGTTCCTCCTGACTCCTCTGTATGGTGCAGCCTCCGAGGACCCAGACTCCTCTCTCAGATAAAGTCAGAGCTCTACTTCAGAGCCACAAATGCAGAAACTCTCCCGTGGAACAGCGTCCTTATCATGATGGCTGCCATTTGCGGCGTGTTTGCTGACCACCAGGCAAAACGTGCTGCATAGACACTGTCCCCTTCAGTCCTTTCTCAGGAACCCTGGAGGAGGAAGTTTAAAGCTCCGTTTTGTACATGCAAATAGAGGCTCTGAGTACTTGCTCAAGGCATGCATCCAGGAGCACTGATTCCAGAGTCTTCCTGCTGGCCTAGTTTCCACCTGGAGTGCTGGGTCTACACATTACAGTGGCAGATATGGAGGACACAAGAGGGTTTTGCCCAAGGTCATGAGCACCCAGTTGGTTCCTCTGCCCTCCCCTGCCCTCCCCTGCCCTCCCCTGCCCTCTCACCTGCTTTGTTCTGGTTTGCAACACTTGTCACCACCTAACCTGTAGCCTTTTGGAGTCTCTTCGTTGAACGCAATAGTCCAGAAGTGACTTAAGACTAGCAGGGGTCAGCCTCATGGGGAGCATGCCGCTGGCTTCCCGGGTTTGGGGAAGGGATCAGAGGCAGAGGGGAGGCTCTTTAGCCTGTGGGAAGGTCTGGTTTCCCTCTGCCCGATTCCTGTGCTCCCGAGATAATGGCTTTTCCAGAGTTTCTGAGTGCTCGGTTACTCAGCTGAGACGTTCACCCCTTGACAAGACGGAGAAAACATGGTCCACCAGAATTCCTTTCAGAGAGGAATTCAGGTTAGAAGGAATACCTTGACTTAGCCCCAGTGGGGTGGAACTCCGGAGATTCTCCGAAAGGGTGTGTGTGTGTGTGTGTGTGTGTGTGTGTGTTGTTCTGTGTTGGGACAGGGTGGGGTGATAGGGAAGAATTAATTTATGGACCACATGGAGAAATCCATCTGACACGTCACGTGGAAACTGTTGTGAGGGCCATGCTCTACGAGGAGCACAGGGGCAGCCGGTGTGCGGGGTTAGAAGCATTTTGGGGGAAAAATCACAAGTGTGACAAGAAGGCCTGGGAGATGGTGGGGGGATTCGGTGGAACTGGACCTGGTTGAATCTTCCAAAGGGTGGCCTGGAGTCCCATTTCCCCACATGAGACAGGGTGGCAATTTTCAACCCAATTCTGTCCTCTACCCCTTAAATTAAGGAATTCAGAAGCAATCCCACATTTCCATCTTGATGGGGAAGAGAGCCAACCACCAATTTTCAGAATTATCCAGTTCTGAAAATTCTGAGACAGAAACCCAAGAGAAGAACTCGTAGACCACATCAACTGCCAAAGGCCTAATTTTAGTCCAGAGAGAAAAATTAAAATGTCTTAGAAGATGAGATGGCTACCCTGCCAAGCCTCCCTTCCCCCGGGGACTTGGATCCCAAATTCCAGGAAGCACAGATACACCCATTTCAAGTGCTTCACTGAAGGACACAGTATTGGCTCCCAGGTGAAGCTTCTGGTTGTAAGTCTCCAGCAAGAGCGATGACTGGCCATGATCAGGTTCAAGCCGTCTATCAAGTCCAGAAAGCCATGGGCTTACAGAGTTGCCTCTGATGCTAGCTTCTGGATTCAAACAGCCTGCGCATATTTGGAGAGGCGAGGGGGAGGTGTGTCTGATTGGGACGCTGCCCAGGGTTAAGTGTCAGCAATCCTTCTGCACCCCGAGAGTGTGGGTGTTTCTTACACTGGGAAACAGTCAGCATGGGCTCCTCAGCAGGAGGGGCTGGTGGAGCTCTGGGTGCTCGTGGCAGTGTGGTCACCTCCTCCGCACACGCGGGGTGTCGGTAGCAGGGCCCCTGGCTTGGGCTTGGTCAGTGTAATCCCACTTGCATCCCACGTCCAAGGAGCTCTTCCTCGGGCTGTGGCTTGGAACAGATAGAGAAATCTTTAGGGTCCCTCATTAGCATCTATTTGCACTTCGTTGTTTAATAACACAGTCCTACGCTTTCTCTTCACATTTGTTTTGAACTCTTGCTAAGTTACCAGGCATGGCCTCTGGTCTCACTGGAGCCTCCCAAAGGCCCATTTTATAAACTAGCATTTTGGGAGAGCATCTCTACGGTGCCAGGCGCAGGGAGAAGCATTTTGTGGACTCCGTCTCTTGTCATTACCATTTTCATGCCCATTTTATTTTATTATTTTATTTTTTAATAAGATTTTATTTATTTATTTGACAGAGAGAGAGAGAGACAGCGAGAGAGGGAACACAAGCAGGGGGAGTGGGAGAAGGAGAAGCAGGCTTCCCGCTGAGCAGGGAGCCCAACACAGGACTCGATCCCGGGACCCTAGGATCATGACCTGAGCCAAAGGCAGAGGCTTAACGACTGAGCCACCCAGGCACCCTTCATCCCCATTTTAAAAGATGAGGAAACCAATTCAATTAGAGAGCCACAATCCCTTTACTGAAACTCCAGGGCCAGATATGTTGGCATTCAGAATTTTGGGGGTGTGGATAATATGTCACGTATTAGGCGACGCCCCAGTGCATGAGCATCACTTAATAAAATACTTGAATGTTGGTGGAAAGAAACATTTAAACAGTCTCACTAAGTGGGATAAAGATTATAGAGAGCCTCCTGTCAGTTAGGGCCCTGAGGCCAGTGGAATTATAAAAAGACTTTTGATTTGGGGCGCCTGGGTGGCTCAGTGGGTTAAGCCTCTGCCTTTGTCTCAGGTCATGATCCCAGTGTCCTGGGATGGAGCCCCGCATCGGGCTCTCTGCTCAGCAAGGAGCCTGCTTCCCTCTCTCTCTCTCTGCCTGCCTCTCTGCCTACTTGTGATCTCTCTCTCTCTCTCTGTCAAGTCAATAAATAAAATCTTTAAAAAAAAAAAAAGACTTTTGGTTCTCAGAGGTTTTTGGAGCTATGCATGAGGACCCGAGGACCTACCCCAAGGTCACGGCTCCCCAGCTCCATATGCGTTCGTGCTGGCCCCCAGATCCGCATTTCTCTGGGAGTGAAGACATCTCCTCATCGTGAGAGGTGGCCACAGTCCCAGTCTAGATCTGTTCGCTCCCAACTGTAGGACTTTTCTTGTACTTGTTGTCCTTTTGCACCCTGTCTTCATCTTTTGGGAAGCTCTGTCACCTCCCCAGTGAGAGGCCTTCCCTGACCTCTGGAATTAAAATACTTCTAATCTGTTATTCCCCACCCAGCACCCTGTCTCTCTTCAACCACAACTTCATGCAGCAGTCAAGACATATTTATGTACCTATCGTGTGCCAATGGATTGATTGATTGATTGATTGATTGCCTGTGGGCATGGTGGGGAAAAGCTAGGTGGGGCTGAGAAGTGGGTGACCTAGACTTTAAGGGACCAGGGTCATCCTGAGGATGGGGCATGTGGTCAGTGTATCAAAGGCAGCAGAGAGCCAGGGAAGGGATGATTCCCCACAATCGAAGTCAGGAGGCAGCTGGAGCCCATGGGAACCATTTATAGCTACGCCCTCACCCACCCAAGTCCATGGCGGACCCTGTGGTCAGAGAGTACACCCCCGCCCCTCCCTGAGCGCCAAAGTGGCCTTCGGCTCCTTCCCCACTGGGAATTCATTAAGTAAGTCAATTCATTAAGGGAGCCCAATCTGCCATTGCAAGCCTGCTCAATTTAAGGTAGAACACACTTCTTAGCTCTAGTTAAATATTTATAAACATTTCCCCTTAGAGGGTGGAAGCCTTGCTTAGAAACCGTATCTCACCTTGCATTTATTTAATCCATTTCTTCCTTTCTCCTTTTTTGTTTCCCCAGGAGAAAATAATGAATGTCAAAGGAAAAGTGATTCTGTCAATGCTGGTTGTCTCCACTGTGATTGTTGTGTTTTGGGAATATATCCACAGGTAACTGGGGAGTGCGGTGTCCACCTTTGACTTGAATCTCTTAGTTATCAGCCAAGTCACCAGGTTGAAGTTGAAATGGAGATTAACTGAAACAATGAAAGGCAGATTCCACCCTTCCTGTATCCCAAGCCCTGGACTATATTTAAAATCATTAAATCTCCAAGTACCTTGGAGCAAAATTCTCTTCCTTCCTGCTACAATCCGAATGTCCTGATTTTTATAACCTTGCCATTCCGGGTAGGCTATATCCAGAAACAGCAAGGCCGTTGTAAACCCAAAATGTGACTTTAGATGATTTGTACAATGAGCTGTAGGAATTACCTTAAGAAATTTCAGACAGGAATTTCATGAGAATTGCACCCTGAATTTTGCAATTCTAAAATATTTTCAGGGCTTAAAAGGAGCAGCTCAGAGTTGTTGACTTTTGCCATAAAATCCACTCTGAGTGGCGGGTGATTCATTTGTGCCTGGCTGCAACACCGGGGGAGTTTTGTTTTGTTAACTCTGGAAAGCAAAATGAATTAAGCATTTCTGGGTTTTCACATTCATCCATGGATTTACCCCAAATGTACGTGCTTCTGTGCTTTGGGAAAATAAATGGTCTCAGAGGTTCCAGCTGGAGAGACTCCTAACAGAAAGAAGTCTCTGCAAACAGCTCCAAGTATGCAGGATGCCTTTGACTTCACCGGGACAGCTCCGTCTTGATCGAAAAAGTCCACCATACAGCTATGGGCAGGAAGAGCTGTGTTGGCACGACAACTGCTGTTTTCATGGTGGAGTGCTTTAGTAGCCCCCAAGTCAAAGATGACAGCCTGGATTAACATTTGAATTCTTTTAATTCTGAAATCCTAAGATTTGATGAGCCAGCAGGACCATCTTGGCTACTAAAAAAGGACCTGTGCCTTTAAGAACATCAGTAGGAGGAGGACTTCCCAGTATATGGAGCTGTTATTCCCCAGAGTACAGCGTAGATCTAACCCCTTGTGGAGCATTACTCTGAACAGCTTGTTTTCATAAAATCAAGACAAGCTAGAGTGTGATCAAGTTCAAGGGGTCTACATCCACAGCTTTCGAATTGAGGGAGCTGGGGGTACTTAGTCCTAAGATGAGTGGATTCAGAGTTGAGTGCAGGGAGACTGGGATCCCTCGGGTACTCGAGGGCAGAGGAGTCTGGAGCTACGTTGTCTGGAACTGGTCCTCTGCCACCATGTACCACCTCTGTGACCCCAGGCACGTTACTCAGCAACTCTGTTCATCAGTTTCCTTCTCTTTAAAAATGGGTGATAATAGTACCTGCCTCATAGGCACGTTGTGGGGAGGATTAAATAAGTCATTGTATATAAAACATTTAGGGCAATGCCTGGGACTTAATAAGCACTCAGTAACTGCTAACTGCCATCATCGTCGTCATCATATCGGCTCCAGAGGGCAGAATAGGACCCGGGGATTTGACAAATAGAAGGAAGAGCTTTAGCAGCTGGAAGACTCCCCGCAGAACAAGCACTCCGTGGGGTCCCTGCCCTGAGTCGCGATGCTTGTGCAGATAGCCCGCAGGCTCTGAGTGCTTGTTTGTTTAAGCTTGCTGTTTTGAGTCTGAGCCAGAGTTGTACTTCCATATTTTGGGCAGCTTGCAAAATTAAAATGTGGGAGCCAAAAGCCCCAGTGTGCATTTTGGCACCAACCTCCCATAAACAGGGTTATTTTGCAGCGCTGGGCACTGGCTGAACAGTAACTAGAGCGGGTTCTGGCTGCTCTTTGGGACCAGGGTTTGGCACCCAGACTCTGGGCACATCATCCTCCAGTGTGAGCAATCTAATGAGGGTCTGCAAGAGGCATAAACAGCAGCAGATCCTTTGCCACCTCGTGAGTTGGCCGTGTGATGGCTTGCGGGGAGCTGAGGGCCCTAACCTGAGACAGGTGCACAACACTGAGCTTAAAAAGGATTTTGACATAACTAAATGGAACACATCAACTGACTGCACTCAAGGGGTTATGGTCAAGATGGAGCAGGAAGACGCTAGAAGTAGAGAAAGACTATCAGGGTAGAGAAAAGGAACTGGCAGAGTTAAGGAGGCTAAGATTGATTATGTCTGGCTTGGAGAGGGAATCTATTTTTTGCATTGATTTACAACTGTTTATTGAGCACCTACTAGGTGCCGGGCACTATGCTGGGATCGTATCAAGAAGGGCACAGAAGAGATGGCATTTGAGCTGCGCCTTGAAGGATGAATATGTGGGAAATATCATATATGCATCGTGGGTATCACAGTGACTGTTGAGATGCTGAAAGATTCTGAGAGAGGAGGGTGAGGAGGAGAAGAAGGAGAGGTTAGTCAAGAGAAGTGACAGGGTAGCAAAACTGAATTTTTAGAAATTGGTGCCCTGAGTGCCAGGTGGCCACCTGCGAGGTGGGTCCCATCCTCATTCCCCTCCCCCTTCCACCTCTTGTAGCATCTGGAGTTGGATTCTCCAGGTTCAAATACCGCTCTACTCCTCACTAGCAGTATGGCTTTGGGCAAATCACCTAATGCTTCTGTGCCTTGGTTTCCACCTCCGTAGAATGAGGAAGAGTAGAACCTACTTGTTGGGTTGTTGTGAGGGTTCAGTGAGCTAATATATGTCAATTGCTTAGACATGCTGAACAGTGGCTGGCCAAGCATTCACTATTATGAATATTGTCAGAATCAGTAGAGGAACAAGAAATTTTAGAGTGTGCTCCATGAGTCCTGGGCTCAGAGGAGGAAACCATCGACAGTGAGAGAGCATGAATTTTTTTTTCCTACAAGGAGGTGCTGACACCCAACAGGGGGAGAAGGCAGAGGGAGGGGATAAGAGGCTAAGGGGCGTTGGCAGAGTCTGCAACAACTGTGAGTCATTTGTGTTTTTCAGGGATGAGGGAGCTGGGGCCAGGCAGGGGATGAGTCAAGGGAGGTGCCTGAACTCTTCCTACGAGGCTGTCCTCCCTTTATTCAGAGAGGAAAAGGGGCCAAGCAAGGCTTAGCACTGGGGCACAGCGTCCCTGCACAGAGCAGTGGAGTAACGCATGCGACAAATTCTGTCACTGTTCCCCCCCAAATGCCTCTCAAGTCAGTGAGCTTCCTCCCCTCCACCTTCTCAGCTACCCTGAGTCATGCCTGGGCAATGGCCATCACTTCCGAACTGGTCACCCACATTCACTCCTACACCCCTGCACTCTGTTTTCTGGTGACCTTCTTCAGTTGCATGTAACACCCTGTCCCTCCCTTGCTTAAAACCCTTCAAGGGCTAAATCCCCAGTAGGTCCCAGCAAGGTCTGGCCTCTGGCTACTTCTCTTCCACTTCCTTGCACATTTTAATGCCTCCTTTTTTCCTCAAGTCCTTTGCATGGTTTTCCCTCTGTCTGGAACACTCTTCCTACTTCCCCTTCACCTGGACTCCATTTATTCTTCAGATCCCAGTTAAAACATTCCCCCTCTTCCAGGAAGCCTTCTGGGTCTTCCGGTTAAGTGCTTATAGTTACTTATGCTTTTTTTTTTTTTTTTTTTTTTTTTTCGGTTAAGGTTTGAGATTTTCCAGTGACCTCTTTCCCACCTCTTGTTCTGAATAACCCTGACGTGACTATAAGTGAATATTTCCAGTCCCAGTAGAAACATAGGAGTAGTCAAAACCCAGGCTTTCAGCTCAGCCCAGGGCTTCGCTGTTAATGGTTGCAAAATCACTTTTCTCTGAATTAAAAGTAACATGATATGTTTTTATTTCTCATTTGCTTTCAGCCCAGAAGGCTCTTTCTTGTGGATATATCATTCAAAGTAAGTGCTTTGAATTCTACAGGTCTATGGGAGGTCTCCCATGTCCAGTCTGGCACCCCCTACAGTCAATTTTTAGCATGGCAGCGGGCTGGGGGGTGGGGTAGAACCCTGGTCAAGGGCTCGGTGGGGGTGGTGGGGAGGTGAAGAGTGGTTTCCCAGGGATTTGGACTACCCACCTCCCATTCCCTAGATTGGCCTTTATCCAGCTGTGACTTGTATTTTGCCCTTGCTTCTCATCAAGGGTTTCTTTAAGTGGTATCACTTGGAGAACATTCCCCCTTGCTGATGAAAATAATCAGGACAGGTATTCTCCATTATGCTGCCCAGTATATGTTATACAAAGACCTTGTAAGAAATTCCTTTGAGACAAAGGATCAGGAAAAAAAGTCAGATTCTCCTGACAAACTAATATTATTATTATTATTATTATTACTGAAGGCAGCGAGAACTATGTAAGCCTTCATTTTTCTATCTTTGGCTTGGTTGCCAGGAGGCTCAGGGTAAAGTCTTGCGCTTAACTGCTTGTACTTTCCTCGGCTTTCATTTCTGATATCATTCTTTCCCTGGTGTCAAATCCTGGCTTTTATGCTCACGTTCTGTGGGATCTTAGCACTTGGCCCAAACCCATGTGGCCAAATTCTCAGCTATGAAGTGAACATAAAGGTGAAAACCTTTATTCTCATGAGTAGCTGGGATGACCAAGATCAAATGAAAAGAGCTACCTGGGCAACTAAAGAAATATTTCTCTTTCTGTTCAAGTTGTATGTGGTCTCCCTGTGGTATGGCAACCACGCCTAAATTATCCATCATCTGAAACACCTCCGGAATGTAGATGGGCTTTTTTTTTTATTATTATTTATTTGACAGACAGAGATCACAAATAGGCAAAGAGGCAGGCAGAGAGAGAGGGATAAGCAGGCTCCTTGCTGAGCAGAGAGCCCGATGTGGGGCTCGATCCCAGGGCCTTGGGATCATGACCTGAGCTGAAGGCAGAGGTTTAACCAACTGAGCCACCCAGGCGCCCCTGTAGATGGGCTTTAAAACAGGTTTCTTCCTATTATTAGGCCTGTTCCTGCCTCACCACCTGATTTTTCCAGCCACAGGGCACTGCAGCCCCTGCCTTCCCGCTTTTGCTCTTTTCCCTCCTCCAGAAAGCCCCCGCCTTGGAGAGACTCTCACAATGAGAGAGGATGGAAATTTCCACGTGTGGGTGGCAAGGGTGGCTTCTGATGACAGCTTCCTGAGGCTGTCCCTGCTGACCTTGGTAGCAGCCTGAACTCTGCTTTAGCAGAAGAGATCATTCTTGGAAAAATATGCATTTTTATTTTGTGTGTGTGTGTGTTAAGATTTACAGTGCGTTCTAGTAATTTTCAACTTGTAATAAAGCTCTCTGCTATATGTGATTTCGTTCACGTTTCAACGCTACCTTCATGGTAGGTTTATTACCATGATTGTCACCATGGTTATTATATATCTGACTTTTCAGAGGAGAAAACCAAGATTCAGAGAGGGAAAAGGTCCCATCACGGTCGTACTACCAGTAAGTGGGATATCCATGACTCAGGTTTACCGATCAGTGCCCCCCTCCCACCTTGCACCCCCCCTTCTCTCCTCTGTCCCTGCCAGGGTCCCCTAGTTGAGCTGAGTGCAGGGGGGCTGCCCAAGGGAGGAGAGGTCGGGCAGGGGTGGGTCTGTCTTCCCCTGTTTGGCTAGAGCAGCTTCACTTTTTTTTTAAGTTTTCATTTTAATTCCAGTTTGTTACATACAGTGTTATCTTAGTTTCAGGTGTACAGCAGAGTGATTCAGCACCCCCGTATATCTCCCAGGATAGGGTAGCGTCACTTCTGTTTTATGAACTGATAGTTTTGTTTTGTTTTGTTTTGTTTTAAGAAATTAAGTGATTTTCTGCCATAAAAGGAGTTTGGAAACCCTCCCCCGACGATCCCCGTTTGGGACTGCCTCATTTTCTAAAATTGTCATCTTTCTCATTTCTTAGAAACCCAGAAGTTGGTAACAGCATAAGTCAGAAGCACTGGTGGTTTCCGAGCTGGTTTAACAATGGGTAAGGTGATGTGAGGACCCTCTGTATTTGTCCATCTGCCCAATGCTCATAGAGAGTCTGAATGAAATGGCTTCATGGTCGTGACCTTCTCTGTCACTCATCTTTCTGGCCCTGTTGAAGTCATACAAGGAATCTGTTTCATGGTTGGGACTAGGATATTTAACTTTGGGGGTTTGGTTTAGTTTTTCCATTTAACTTGGGGGTAAGTGGGGCTTGGGCTGACGTTTAGGCTGTGGGAAAGATGCTTGAAGCTAATTCAGTTAGCTGTTTATTAGTCCAGCAAGTTCCCTGAAATAACCTGAGGGTCCTGGGTCACTAAACCGGTAACTGTGCAGACCTGGAAGGAAAATAAGAAAGGTGGGTACTGAGCCTTTCCACCAGAAGCATGTGTTTATGCACAAACGTATCGTGTGTCGTGAAGCTTTCTCCAGACACCCCCTCGCCGCACGCGTTCTCCACCTGGGAAGGTGTGCTCATGTTCACCAGCTGTCCCGGCACCATAGATCGCCCTCCCTGCCTCACTCGGCTTGCTTTCCCTTTGTACGTAGGACCCGCATTTACCAAGAAGTGGAGGACACAGATGAAGATGAACAAGAGGAAAACAACGGAGAGCTTCAGCTATCAGACTGGTTTAACCCACAGTAAGAAAGGAGGCATCCCCCACCCCCTCCCTGGGTTCAGTAAATCCATGAGCTCCCATCAGAGGTGGCGGGAGGCAAGAGTGCCATTGAGAACATTCCTGATTGGGGATACGGAGTCTTGGCATCCATCAGACTTTCACCATAGATTAGATGAGAAACTGAGGGTCTGGGTGTTTTGACTCAGATGCTTGAGCAACGACACAGCAGTTCTGACAGTGGCTGTCCAAAGGCAGCAGGTGAATCACAGAATAGTGGGGCTGGAGGGAGTCTCGCTGGCCACGGGGTATTGTGGAAAGCCGCGACATCTGGAGTCAGAGCAAGAAAATTCTCTCTTGAGATTCAGCTAACTCATCTGAAAATTGGCGGTGATGATGAAAGATCTCATAAGGCCGTGCGTGCATTCACTAAGCGAACATACAACAAATGTTTATCAAATACCTATGATATACCGGCTGGTATTTTTCAAATTACCAGTCATAGTCCATTAATGTGTTCAGAAACTAGTTTAATGGGTCAAAATGAGGTTTTTTGTTTTTTTTTTAAAGAATTGAAATCAAATAGAAAATCAGGAGGCATCACATGAGGTAGAAGTAAGGTTAAGTATTGTGAGGTTGAATTATTGTTTCCGTATGTATGCGTATTTCTTTGGTTGTGATATAAAATGCATTTCTCACTGTAGGTTGTGGTAAAAAATACTGTGCTAGATGTAGTGTTAGGCACAGGAGATAGGAGAAACCAGTCAATATGGTTATACTTAAGAAGTTCGTAATCTTCGGGCCAGGAGATGTGCAGGGAGAATTTGCCAGAATTGGGAAGGAGTTGTGGTCAGTCTGACTTAACACAACATGGATGCAGGAGTAAGGAGGCAGGAGCTGTCCAAGATGACCGTGACACCTGAGAGACTGGTGGGTGGTGGTGGTGTTGAGCACGATAGGAGGAAGACAGCCAGGACTAGGAGTGGGGGTCGGTGATGAGCTCTACTAGAGAGTGGGGGTCGGTGATGAGCTCTACTAGAGACGTTTGGATTCAGGTACCTGCTGGGCATGGGGACTGAGATTCACAGGGTACCTGTCTTAGTCTGTTCAGGCTGCTATAAAAAACAGAAATGTATTTCTCACAGTTCTAGAGGCTGGGAAGTCCAAGATCAAAACCCCAGCAGCTTTGGTGATTGGTGTGAGCCCACTTCCAGAGTCATAGACAGCCATCCTCTGTCCTCACACAGCGACAGAAGGGGCAGAGGGCTCTCTGGGAGCTCTTTCCTGAGAGCACCAATCCCATTCTTGAGGCCTCCACCATCATGAACCAAGCACTTCCCAAAGGCCCTACTTCCACATGTCATCACACTGGGAATTGGGTTTCAGTGAATTCCACGGTGGTGGGGGAAACAGTCAGTCTATGGCAGTGCCCATGAACTTAGTGGAAGACGTGTGGTAGACATGTGGATGGCAGTGGGACCTGTAGGCCTGGAGGGGGCCACCCAAGTAGAGGGCTAGAACCACATTCTGTCATATCAACATTTAAAAGGCTGGTGAAGGAAGAGAAGTCTGAGAGGGGGCAGGAAGAGCCTTAGAGAAGGATCAGGAGAGACTATTCCAGTGGGAGGGGTATGAGCTCTGGAAAGACTGGTTATGTTCTGGCAAGCTCTCTTTTTATTTGGGGGTAATGTGGAAGGATGGGAATTTTGGCCCCCACGTAGGTCATTCTGTGAGCTGGGCAGCAGGGCAGCCGTCTGTGAGACGCTAAACCCTTACTGGAAATGCAAGAATATGGAAGCAGTGGTGCCTTGTTAAGCCCCTTAGGCATGTGTGTTGGGAGGGGAGGGACCTCCACGAGGCTCCATGGGCTAGGTGAGCCAGAGATAGTCACCAAGTCCCCTTCTAAGGAGGATGGTGTTCTTCTGCTGTGGCATTTCTGCTCACTGTGTGGGACCTGGGAGGCAGGGTGAAGGCTGAGTTACCAGAGACAAAGGGAGAGATATATTGTGGCCACCACCTGTGACTCTGCTCTGCCCCATGCATGATACAGCGTCTCCTCCAAACAGATGGCGAGCGGGTATGTAAGGAATATCAGTTTGAAGAGGCACCAAATTTAAGCCTTCCCAGGGCACCAAAGTATATTTCCTGCCTAAATGAAGGATTAGATGAATGACTGCATGAACAAATAAATACATTTCTATAAGTGTATCTCTTCCTGGAAACGACCTATAACATGTTGCAGCGTATTGTGCACACATTTCCACAGTGAGATCTCTTGGCTTCTGTGACAAAGCATCCTCTGGATTTCCCTCCTACTTCTCCGTTCTCCTTTCTCGGTCCCCTCCAGAAGCGCCTCTTCTGCTTCCCAGCCATCAGTTGTTGGAGTTTCTGGAGGCTCTCATCCATTCCCATGGCCTTAGACACCATGGTGTGAGAGTGACTCCCACCTTCCCATCATCAGCCCAAAGGTTCCCTGAGCCCTGACTTGGGTCTGAGTGCCTGCTGGACAGCTCTGCAAACACGACTTCCATGACTCAGATGGATCTCCACATTCTACCCTCCCTTGTTCTCAGTTCCGATCTCACGCCACAGTCCCACCTGTCTCTCTGGTTCATCCTTTTCCTCCACCCACCCCATAGTCTCCCTGATGGATGTGTTCTGTTAATCCTGCCTCCAAAACTCTTCCTGCATCATGTCCTCTGTATTCTGCAGCCCTCATTCTTGTTCCTGTCGCCATCAGCTCCTTGCTGGATTACTCCGGCTCTGGCATGCTGATGCACACATAGTGTGCACCTCACAGCTTTTCTGACCTGCTTCATGATTCACATTTTGTCATAATTCATATTTAAAATATTCACTTTGAACACTTCCTCTACCCAACACTTGGGGACCACAAGGTACCCATTAGTCAGTATGTAAAATTTAAAAGCTACCCATAGCCTAGGTAGGTGTGTTTTTATCTCGTGGGAAGCCTCTGGCCATCATGGAGCTGCACACACTGACCCGGTGGGTGTTGTGCTTGGACAAAAGGCATTTGGGCAGCTCTGAGTCTGTCTTGGCACTTTCCCCTCTTTCTAGAGCCCCATCCTTGTGATCTTGCACATCTCTGGCAATTGGCAGTAGCAAACACTAGCTCTGACACATGGGTGGTCTGCCCTGTGTCACTTCTTTCAGGGAACAGTGGTGTGGATGGTTTTGCTAAGACTCCCTGATGCACAGGTTCATCTGGGAACTGATCTGGTTCTCATTCTCCCTCCTCTCCACCCCCCACTGCCTGTGTTTTCAGGCTGTCACCCGGCTTCTTCGTCAGGGTCCAGGACATAGTGGAATTGCCAGTGAAATTTAATAATTAACAGCTGGGAAATAGGACATTTTAATTTTTAAGTAAACATTAATTTTTAATATCGCTGCCTTTTTCTTTCCTGCTTGGAGGACTCTCCCCAGCCAAGCGACAAAACTGGATATGGCTTTTTCTAACTCAGTCTTTCTAGAAAATGAGGACTAAGCGGGGGTCCCATTGTATAGCAGGCTAACCACCTGTTGGGAGTGTGAGATTCTCAAGGGGTAGGAATGAGTCTCATTTCTCTGATCTCTGTGCTCAGCAGTGGGGCTGGTGTGGCTAGGAAATGTGTGATGAGGGACTGCCCCTTCCTATAAGGCTGAAGTTGCAGATCTCTTCTGCTTTTCTCTTACCCCTCCTTCCTTTATTTGTAAAATATGAGGGAGGGTGGCACCCACTTTATAAGGTGGGGGTGAGGATTAAATGAGAGATTGAAAGTCAAATACTTGGTCCCCGTGCACATAAGTATTAAATAAGTGCACTTGCTACCTGCCAAGTAGCCATCTTTTTAAAAAAAAGATAAAAAAAAAAAGATTTTATTTACTTACTTACTTACTTAGGGAGAGTGCGAGAGCTAGTGGGGCGAGGGAGAGAGAGAATCTCAAGCAGACTCCCTGTTGAGTGAGCCCAAGGCAGAGCTTGATCTCAACCCTGAGATCATGACCTTAGCCGAAATGAAAAGCTGGATGCTTAACTGACCAAGCTACCCACGCTCCCGTTTTTCCTCTTTTTTTTTTTTTTTTTTTTAAATAATATGACCTGCTTACAACATGTCCAGCTCGTAAACAGTTGCAAGACTTGGCTAGTGGGCTGGGTTGGAACTACTGAAAGATACTTGATGGGCTAAAACTAAGGACCGCAAAGAATGAGGCAGTGACACAGGGCGGAGTTCAAGTTCAGAAACGTTGGTTATAGATGTGTAAGCCGTGTGTGTGTGTGTGTGTGTGTGTGTGTGTGTGGTGTTTTGTGGTTTGAAATCCTGTCATTCAACAAAGGGGGGGTTTTATGTGACTAAAAGCACCACATAAACTTCTAAAAACATAACAAAACAAAAGCTCATTATTTCTCATTCTGCACTGATAAAAATGCCAGGGTAGCTAAGGTGAGTGGAAATGATGACAGATGTGGGTTGTAACCCAGCCTCACCAGCAGAGCTGGTACGTGTCTAAGCAGCAATACAGGGCTGCAGCTCAGGGCATGGAGTCAAACCATCTGGGTTCAAAAACCGGCTTTGCCTCTTACTAAGCTCTGTGACATTGGGCAAACTATTTAACCTCTCTGTGCTGCTCACAGATAAGATGGAAATCAAAATAGTACCTCTGAAGGGAGATGCCCTGAGCACAGTGCCTGGTCTCACGGGATGTGCTCATGTTAGTTTCCATCAGTGGCAGCCAAGTTAGCAAGTCTTTCTGAGCCTCGGTTTTCTTACCTGTACAAGAGACATAATATGTGGCAGGACTGTTGCCAGGACTAAATGAGAAAGTGTAGTGAAGGTGCCTGGCACAGGTTGGTGCTTTCATGATTGAAGGAAACCAAGAGCGGCTCTTCTCAGAGCAGCCAGCCCACGCAGGGTGTGAGGGCAGACCCCAGACTCCAGACAAGATAGGGGGGCAGGAGAGCAGCCTCAGAGTGCCCCAACCCCCATCTCTGGGGGCGATTCAGCTGTGCAGGGCGAGAGGGAGGCCTGAATCAGGGCACAGGCTGGAGCCGGAGGGACTCTCTGTCATCTCAAGAAGTAGAGTGAAGAGCTTGGTGACTGATGGACAGAAGATGAGAATCTGCTGAGGCACTTTTCCACTCTGGGGCTGGGGCTGGGGTGGGGCTGGGACTGGAGCTGGGACTGGGTGAGTTTGGAGCTGGGCTGAGGGCTGGGGCTAGGGCTGGGGCTGGGATGAGGTTGTGGTTGACCCAGCTTTGCCCAGCCTCACTCTGGAAATGCCAGCTTAGGTGGTGGGATTCGGGCAGTTTTGTGAAAACCCACCCTCCTCCGATGTGTGGGACTAGGGGAAGTTCTCGCTGGCTCCATCTATTTGCTGTCACGTCCCCAACAGCCTCCCCAGGGCCACATGCACACAGCTGGCCGGGCCCCAGTGGGGACCACTAGGACTTTGCCCTCATCACTGGCCTTTCCCCCTCAGTGGATGAAGTACAAGCAGGTGGTTAATGGGGACAGGCCCATTCGTGCTGGGGTTTGAATCTGATGACTGTTTCAGTCTCTGCTTCCCAGCAGGGGAAATGCAGCCACTTCCTGAGCAGTTGGGGGTCAGAGCTGAGTCTGTATCACCCCCTCCTGCTGGGCCCCAACTGCTACACAGCCCTTCCACATCTACCCTCCACAGTTGGTCAGTTTGCTGTCGCTCTTGTGTTGCTTCCTGTGTTTGTGTTGGCTTTGCCAAGTCCCTTTTGAGCATTCTAAGTGCAGAAAACATGCTTCCCCTTTGCCCTTTGTGCTCCTAGCAAAGAGGCAATGTGGTCTGAGGGGAGGGTCTGTGCCAGAGCCCCATGTTCCAGCCTTGGCCATGGGGGGGTAGGCTCTGTTAAGTCCTTGCTTTTCTGGGTGACTTTGTCTCTTTGTTCATAAAACAAACAATAATGCCAGAACCCCCTTAAATGGGGGCCCTTTTTGGCCTATAACCAAGGTTTTACCCGGAAATCCATTTCTGGCAAAAGGCAGATTAAAATAGCTTTCTCTCATTTGGTTCCAAGGTCACTCTCTCATCCTCCCAAGTCAAGGATTAGGGCCTCCTGATGGCACCCATGGGGAAAGAACCCAGAGATGCCACTGGCAGTTTAGGAAGGGCTGGGAGATAGGGGAAGGGATCCAGAGGAAGAAGAGAACTAGGAAAGCCGCAAAAGGGGACAGAGTGATGGAGATGTACAGGTAAGATCCCCATCAGGGACCTAAAGGCAGCCCTCAAAGGCACCTGGCTAGAGCCTCCTGCTCCTCATGCAAAAGATGCTGCCCCTGCAAAGGTCACACCAGTCCGCTGACTGCCTGGGGTGAAGTCAGGATTCAGGGGCAGTCTCAGCAGATCATAGCTGACCCCAGTGTCCCCTGAGACAGTCTCTGCCCCACCTTAGGAAAGCTGTCCTGACTCATGGCCCTATATTTTGTCACCAGGAAACGTCCAGAGGTGGTGACAGTGACCGGATGGAAGGCGCCGGTCGTGTGGGAAGGCACTTACAACAGCACCATCCTAGAGAATTATTATGCCAAACAGAAAATTACCGTGGGTTTGACAGTTTTTGCTGTTGGAAGGTAAGTGTCCCTAATAAGATCAACCTCCACTTTTTCTGGTTTCGTTGTCAGAGTGTTTGTAAGGGGCCCCCTGGGCTCACGGAGTTGTTCCTGCCTTGTCTGAATTCTTAGATAGGAAAATATTATAATGGGATGGTTTCCATCCCTCCTCTGCTGAGGCTCCCCCGCCCCCTAGAGGGCTGAGAACAAAACAATAGTGAGTTGACTCCTTCCCACCTCAAAGTGAGGGTCTTGGGTTGTAGGTTAAAGTGTCCGTTCCACCCATGGAGCCTAGGGTCTGTAGCACACCCACACATATCAAGGCTTTCTCTGGAAATTCCAAAAATGGCAGCTGTTGGCCCAAATGTGCATCATCCATCCTCGTAACACTCTCAGACCCAGGAACAAGGACAGAAGGACCTACAGTCCAGACTGATCCAAGCATGGCGATTCTCCATGTCTTCCACGGTGCCTCAGGTCTTCCTTGGCCCCCAGAGAGGTTGGGTAGGTTCCTGTTTGGGCTTTCATTTCCTTGTTTAGAATGCCTCTTCCAAAACTACAGTCATTCTTACTTGAAATTAGTAGCCATAATATTAGTTTTAAAATGTTACATTTTAAATTTTAAATTTTAAATTTACATTTTAAAATGTTACATTTTAAAACTAATATTATGGCTCTTTTGGAAAGTCTTTGGGTTTTGAGGAGTCGACTCACCATTTTGCTCTTTTGGAAAGACTTTGGGTTTTTTTTCCCCCCAAAACAAAAGCAAAAGTTCAATTTTCCTAGTCCCCACCCCCACCATGGGTCTCTCCTTCTGTTCCTTTCCTGAAAACCACATGGAAAGTTGATCCCTTGGCCTCTACAAAGAGTGTTTTGAAGGCCCAGATTGATTTGAGCCTCAGATCTACCTGCCGTAGGGCCTAAAGGAGAGCTCTGTGAAGATCTGATGGTTCTCCTGAGACGCCCCCTACCCAGAACCCAGAAGCCATCGCTGTAGCCATACTAATCAAGAATGGTGACCTGGTTAGTCACCTGGGTGGCATCTCTAATAGACAAGGTTGACTCTGGAGTTTTGACATTTTCCTCAGAAGAATTTGTAGCGTTCTGAGTCAGGAGCCTAAACTCAGCTCACCTAATCCCATGGCACTGGGATTATGTTAGGGATTGCTTTGCTCTTGGTGTTCCCCCAAAGAACAGAATACTGTCTATGGCTCCAAAACAGCTTTACCGCCCAGCTGCAACTCTGCAGAACCAAACTATAAATCACATATCCTGGGGAAAGCCCTATGCTCTCCGCTCTGAAGCTGCGAGGACTGTTTGTGTGCTCAGCAGCAATAAATCCTTGTAAGAGTGGATTTGGACTTTTAAGAGGTGTGATGTTTGGTTTGTTTTCAAATAACAATGCAGGGAGCCAACAGCAGTGTTTTAATCCCTAAACAATGTTAAACCTCCAGCAGCTCCCTCCCTCATCCTAGGATTGTCTCCCAAGCTTCAGAGCACAATAGATTTTTCTTAAAGTTCCAGAGTGCCCAAGAATTTCCCGGCAACCAGCCACAGAGCCATGCTGAACTCCCTGTTTATACTGCTCAGATACCTTCTTTCCATTTAAATCACTAGGACTGTAAACTCTTGGGCTTCTGGTGGCCAGCTTTAAAAGCACACTTTGTTTTGGTAGTAAAGAAAGGAAATCCAGGCAGTTACCAAAAAGCACAATGAGGTAACAGTTATTATGGCCCATAAAACTTCTTGATTGGCTGCAGCTATGATCAGCAAATTAAATTCAGTCCACAGTCACTGAGCAAAGCATGAGTCTGGGATCTGCATGAGTTGTGTAAAGCCATGTGACTCCTACTTCTTCCTCCTCTCTGTGATCTTCCTGGCTTCACAAGATTGTACAGCTTGGGTTACAGAAGACACCAATATGACGTATTTGGAATGAAGACATACATAGCTAAAATATCTCCACCCACCCATTAGTGTGGCCCAGATCCAAAACACATTGTCAGTACCACATACCAAATGCTGGTGAGGATGTGGAGCAACGAGCACTCACCTTCATTACTGGTAGGAATGCAAAATGGTACAGCCATTTTGGAAGACCATTTGGCAGATTCTTACAAGGGTAAACATAATCTTACCATATAATTCAGCAACTGCACTCCTTGTTACTTAGCCAAAAGAGTTGAAGACATATGTCTACACAAGAAAACTCCCCATAGATGTTTACACCAGCTTTATTGATAATTGCTAAACTTGGAAACAACCAAGACATCCTTCAGTAGGTGAATGGATAAATAAACTGTAATATCTAGAATATTATCAGTGCTAAATAGAAATGTGCTATCAGGCCATGCATACTTGGAGGAACCTTAAATGCATGTTAACTTAGTGAAAGAAACCTATCTAAAAAGATTGCATACTGTATGATTCCAACTATATGACATTCTATGGAGACAGTGAAAAGATCAGTGATCGCCAGGGGTGGGGTAGGGTTGGGGGAGAGGTGCTGATGAACAGGCAGAACACAGGAATTTTAGGGCATTGAAAATACTCTGTATAATACCATACATAGTGATAGATACATGTCACTATACAGTTGTCCAAATCCATAGAATGTTCAATACCAAGAGTGAATCTTAATGTAAACTATGGGGTGATTATGATAGGTCAGTGAAGATTAACGGATTGCAAGGCATGTGTCACCCCAATGCTGGATACTGGTAGTGGGGGGGGGCTGTGGGAAGGGAAGGGGAGCAGTGGGTACATGGGAACTCTGTGCTTTCAGTTCAGTTTTGCCGTGAACGTAAACATGGTGTGAAAAATAAAATCTGTTTTGAAAAACAAGGAAAAAAATAGTTAAACTAAGGTTAAATCAGGTTGTTTGCTCTGGTGTTAGGAGGAGTCTTACAGTGGTGGTATCTGAACGGTGTATTGGTGTTTGGGGTGATCAGTGGGAGGCTCCCAGGGTGAATATGTAATATAGAAGGATATCTATGCCCTGTAACCCATTCTCTGGGTCCCAGAAGAGGATATGAGAATAGTGATGGTTAGGCATAATATGTCCCCAAAGAACCTAAGGGTCATTTCACTCTTGTATCCGGTAGGACAATAGCAACATTGGGTATAGTTTGAGGGAGAACTAGCGCCCCCTGATGTTGGTCAGAGGGTACAAGCTTCCAGTTACAAGATGAATAAATTCTGGGGATCTAATGTATATCATGGTGATTATAGTTAATAATACTGTTATTATGCACTTGAAAGTTGTTAAGAGAGTAGATCTCAGATGTTCTCATCACAAAAAAGAAATAGTAGTTATGTGACATGATGGGGGTATCCGCTAATGCTGTAGTGGTAATCATTTTGTAATATACAAGTGTATCAAACCAATACTTTGTATACCTTAATGTTATTCAATGTTACATGTCAACTACCTCAGTGAAGCTGGGAAAAAAATATCAAATAGTACCCACTTTGCCTGCCCAGTCTGAACCAAGAGATAAATAAGACTAAGGGCCAATCTAAGCAAGATAGATGACATGAAATCATGTTCATTGCAGTTAAGGTGGGTACTGGAGAATGTGGCTTCTGTCTGCAGACCCTAGGCTTCCTGATATTAAATCACTGAATTAGAAAGATCAGGTATCCAGGCTTCCAGGTGCAGGGTAGGGCCTGTTCCAGTACTCCCACTTCAAGGCCCCAAGCAGTTGAGAACACAGGCCGAGAGTGGTGAGTACAGGTCAGTCTTCCAACATCAGCAGGTAAGTCACTCCTCCTCCCCAAAGTGGAGCGAATGAATGGTGGAAAGCAGCCAGGAATGTTGCCCTATCAGATGTGGAAAACACACGTCTGGGATGGGGAAGATTATTCCTCCCCTACACTGCCAAACACAGACAAGATCATTGTAAGAGCATGGAGTCTCCTGTGCAGATCCCAGCAATTACATTTGTCCCGTCCTTCTTTGTTTCAGATACATTGAGCATTACTTGGAGGAGTTCTTAGTATCTGCCAATAGGTACTTCATGGTTGGCCACAAAGTCATATTTTACATCATGGTGGACGATGTCTCCAGGATGCCCTTGATAGAGCTGGGTCCTCTGCGTTCCTTCAAAGTGTTTGAGATCAAGCCTGAGAAGAGGTGGCAGGACATCAGCATGATGCGTATGAAAACCATTGGGGAGCACATTGTGGCCCACATCCAACATGAAGTGGACTTCCTCTTCTGCATGGACGTGGACCAGGTCTTCCAAGATAGCTTTGGAGTGGAGACGCTGGGCCACTCGGTGGCTCAGCTGCAGGCCTGGTGGTACAAGGCAGATCCCGACGAGTTTACCTACGAGAGGCGGAGGGAGTCTGCAGCCTACATTCCATTTGGCCAAGGGGATTTTTATTACCATGCAGCCATTTTTGGAGGCACACCCATTCAGGTCCTAAACATCACCCAGGAGTGCTTCAAGGGAATCCTCCAGGACAAGAAAAATGATATAGAAGCCGAGTGGCATGATGAAAGCCACCTGAACAAGTATTTCCTTCTCAACAAACCCACTAAAATCTTATCCCCAGAATACTGCTGGGATTATCACATAGGCCTGCCTTCGGATATTAAGACTGTCAAGATATCTTGGCAGACAAAAGAGTATAATTTGGTTAGAAATAATATCTGACTTTAAACTGTGCTGATAGGCTTCTGAATTTGAGAGAGTATGATTCTGGCAACTTTCTCAGGAGAGTAACACTTAACTTTTAAACAATACTAACAAAACACCAACACCACAAATACTTACTTGTAACTTTGAACTTCGCAGTATGGGAGAATGAACCTATGGTAATCAGGTGTAAATTCCCAGTGATTTCTTATTTATTCTGGGTTTGGGGGAAATACAAAAAAAAAAAAAAAGAATTTTTTTTTTTTTTTTTTTGGACACAGGCAAAGAAAAAGCCAGAAACCTTCTGCACATGCCAGATAACATACTGGAGGAAAAGGTGCTAAGGAAGTGTTTAGCCACAAGATACAATTGTGAGGGGTCAGCTCCTCGACTTCAGTGTCCTTGCTGAGTTGCTCAGCAGCAGAACTCTGAGGAAGGACACAGTCAGTCCCCCTTGGCAATCCTCGGATGGTTTCAGGAGCAGACTGCTTCAGGCCATTGGCTGTCCATGTTCTTTTCCCATGAGGACAATGTCATTTGGCTTCTGTACAGATTGGTGGAGAATTCCCAGTGGATAGCATGGTGGTGAAGGTTTGGAGTCCCAGGATATGTGAATGAGCCAATGGGGGCTCAGCATGGAGTGGAAACAGACTCATAGTGAGTTTGCCATGAAGTGGCAGAGGGTGGGAAAAGAGGCTGGTCACTGTGGGCCACCTCTGAGGGGCGCAGGGCATGGGGCTGGTGCTTAAACACAGCACGGATCCAGGCGCTGTGTGGGAGGCTGTGTGGGAGGCCGTGCGGGCCATCTCTGGCTGCCTCAGACCTACAGCAACCAGGGCGGTGGTCTTGCATGGAGATGCTTCTCTTTTGGCCCAAGTCACATTCAGTCTGCTGGACTCTGCTGCTTGAGTCCTCAGTTCTGTGGCCAGAGCTTTGAAGTGGATGGTGACAGAGTAGGCAAAGGCCCACAGTAGACTAAAGAGCCTGGCAAAGAGTTCAACTTCCCAAACCTGGGCTGCATGACAGCCAGTCATCAATGTGCCTGGCCTCTGCCTGCTCGAACCCTCAAGGCCCCCCAGCCCATCATGCCCCAGAGTGGAGGGCTGACATCCAGGAGTAGACCGGATTGGAAAAACCCTCCCATCAAGCAACCTCTTGTTTTCCCCTGCCCCATCTGCACTAAAGCAGTGTAACAACCAGAATAACAACAGCGAATAAAATCTGCTTCATATCAGAAGCAGAGGGGATGGCAGTGGGAGACCCCATCCTCATGACTGAACAGCTTAACATGCAGTTCCCTTCTCTAAGAGAAGCTCTGAAATCCTACATATTATTTAAAGTTAAGTGATTCAGTGTCAAGGAAGTTGGGAGGCAACATCTACATAGGCAGGAATATTTATAGTTGGCATGTGTTCCAGTTTGGGTCAGTTTGTTTCCATTTTTAAGTAATGGATTTGAAGAACCACTGCCCTGGCTCCATGGTGGGCACAGTGGGCTTATGTGATCCAAATAAAACCCACATCTTTTTTTTCCTACCATTTCACTGTGCCTCCTACTCTTCAGTCCTTGCCAAAAAATCTCACAACCCGGCAAAACCAAACCAAATCAACAAAGTCCTAAAGAAGCGGACTTCGTGAAAGAAAATGAAGGCCACACATCAGGGTGCTGCCTCTCCAGGATTCAAGTTTTCCGGGATCCCTTCTGGAGTAAGGACAGTTGAGCATTTATGTCCTACACCAAAGAAATGCCCTATCTTAAAAGATTAGGGGAAAGGACTGATGTTTATTTACCTTTGAGGGAATCTTGATTTCCTTTTGTTTGTTTAAATTTAAATCCCAAGTGAGTAAACACAAGATCTCATGAATAGTTCTTCTTAAACATTAAAAAAATAAAATAAAATTCCTGATTCACAGTTGAATAAATTATTTTCTCAGTAGATTCTGGTCTGGTCATGGATTGTGCACTTCTCCCAAAGACATTCAGAATCGTCCATGATACAAATTTTACATTCTTAGACTCCAAAAAGTCCCGAGGTCTTTCTAAAAACACGTACACTATTAAGAAGATAGGATATGGTTGAGAGTCCCAAACTTTCAAAACAAAAATGCTTATGGAGAGCTTTTCCAAAGTGGGGCATTGAAGTAATTAACTCCCCGTGGAGGAACCAGAAAGAAAAGGCTCGCCCCTGAAGCCTAGGGTGGGACGGGGCAGAGGAAGAAAACAATGTCATAATACATCTGGGGGTTATTAGTCTTGACCTCTGGGGAATATATATAGCCAAGGGGCTCTGGGAAAAGGCTAGATTTCCAGCAAAGTCAGGGCTGGTGGATTTGTAATAAATAGAAAGATGAAAAGTGACAAGACTGAGGGAGTGAGGTGCACTACATTTACAACAGGGCTTCATTCCATCATTAGAATTATTTTCATTTTATAGATGAGCAAAGTGATATTCAGAAAGGTTAGCCACCTGGCTAGGAAACAACTGAGTGGCAGCTCAGACCAAAGAAGCCGACAAGGACAGATGCGTCAACACCATACATCTGAAGGACCATGTTTCATATCAAGGAAAAGGCAACTTTATAGAAGGATCTCATAAAGGGGTATTTTTGCCATAAGAGTTAATATTTTAAAAACTAGATATGTCTCCAAGCCTGTTGTACTATTTCCCACTTTTTGTACTAAACCTGCCCTAAATGCATTAGTTAAAATGGATCATGTAAAAAAAAAAAAAAAAAAAAGACTATGGTCATTTTTATTCTTTCTGCATGCATGCAGGGCCAATTCAAGTCCTGTGGGCACACACTAGCTGTTGTGCCAAGGCAGGTGCCACGGAGGGTACGATTGGGCAGGGCAGGTGGAAGGGACAGCCGCACCTCCACCTTCCACTCCACCTCTGATCTGCAGGTCACATGGAGCTGGAAGGGGACACATTTCTTTAAGCCCCGAAGGGCCTTACTTCTCTTGTCCTTCTTGGAATGACACATCGTTGATGTCTCCCAGCCAAAGTCACCTTGTGATTTACCAATAAGGGAATCATAGTTACGGCAATACTTAAAAGTATTAAATGCACTATTTGTTAAATGTGCCTTATGTAAGTGAATAACAGGCACAATAGCATAGTAACAGGGGTTACTATGACGTAAAGGTCATAGAAAGCATGATTGCATCATATATAATGCATAATTTTTAAGGCGAGAAAACAGGGTTTAGTGAGGATCCATTGGCCAAAGCCTCAGATCTATAAGGGTGCCGACTAGAATTTAGACCCAGGACGATCTGACTGTACATCCTTTGCTCTTTTCACAGCTCCTGTCTGCTTCCCTCACTCTCTTTCACACATGTGCAAGTGTGCATAGATGCGCAAACACACACATCGTAGCCATCTTGTTTTTGAAATTTGAGGACACCAGAGGAATCACTACCAAAAGCTCTCAATTCCTTTATTAGGAATTAGGAACTTAGTAGACCAAAAACTCTCAGAATGCAGGTCTAAAGCCATCATCTAGTGCCATGTTGGAGAAGTGGACAAATGAAACATGAGCAATACGGGGCCCAGGGAAGCACGGAGGAAGGGGGGAGAAGCTGCCTCGGAGGGGCTGACTCTGAGCTTTGAAAGAAGCAGGTGACTGAGGAGTGGAGCTGGAAGGAGATTTCAGAGGGAGGAGCAGATGTAAAGCACAGAGGGCTGCCTTCCCAGAGACCCACACAAATGGTGCTGGGGCCTTGGTACTGGCTGAAATGAGCCGGCAGAGCCTGCGTGGAAAACAGTAAAGACCATGTGAGCACTGTGGCTGGTTGAGGACTCCACATCTGCCTGGCATTTGTGGCTCTCCTTCTCCCCTCCCAGCAATACCGGGGTGCTTTGGTGGAGTCAACATGATTTCCATGGGAACTGGTGGCATGGTTGGAGCAAGGGATCCAGACTAAGCAAATCAACACTTTCCATTCCCTTGGTGGCAACAATTGATTTGGGGATGGGCAGGTGACCTAAACTAGTCCAGTCAAAGTGAATCTCAGGTCCTTTCAGGAAATGAGGAAGCATATAGTATTAGGAGCTTGACCACGGGAAGGTCAGCCCTAGGATGGAACTGACAATAGGAGGAGCAGGGAGGCTGAAGGAAACACGGTCCTTGATGGCAAGCCTGAGTCGCTGTCCCCAGCCTTACCTGAAGCCTGCACTGCCTGTGGGCTTTTCAAATGTGTGTGTGTTCCATTATTAAGTCAGTTGGACTTAAAACTGAAAAATACCCCGTTGAACCCTTCTAGATGTGTTAGCTCCTGAAGGGCAGGTCCATAGTCCTAGCCCCCAACTACATCTCAGAGGTGCTGCTTAACTCATACCTACTTAATGAATGAAGGAAGGAATCATCATATCAACTCCCATCATGCTTAATAAGAAGTGGTTGTTTTTCATTTAAATTTTTAAAATTTTGTTGTGGACTCTATGTCCTACCACAAAGTGGATGCTTTCATATCTGGCACCTGGAACATCTCCCCCTGTGTGTAGTACATAACATGAGGACTTAGGAATTGCAATCTGGGCTTCAGGCTCGAACCGGGGGCCGTAACCTACTGCGTTGCACAGGACAGCCCCCGCAATAATGATTTGGCTCAAAATGTCAGTAGTGACGAGGTTGAGAAATGGTGGTGTAACGTTCCTTTGAACTTCATTAAGGAAGAAACACTAGGGAGTCAACATGCATAATACCCAATGGCCTGTCCCCTAGGAACAGTCCCTGATGTGTGTCAAGAGCTTTAAACTCGCCTCTTACTCCTGTAACATTCACAGCTAAGACAGAAGTATTTCCCTATACTGGACACCAGACGGCAGGGGTTTCCAAAGATTGCACGTCTCCGAAGCAAGTGCAGTGCTTAAACACATTCCTCTCTGGGTCTGCTAAAGATTACACATTTGTAGAAATAGATGTGAATAAACGAAAATAGCTATAAATATCTAAAGAATGTGTCTATAAAAGTTCAGTCAAAGTTAGAACATACTTTTAGTGAACTGACCGTAACTGTTCAGAATAAGATGTGGTTATGCCAGCTAGGTATTTTAGTTACAAATATTTTTATTGCTGGGGTGCCAGGGTGGCTCAGTTGGTTGGGTGTCTGATTTAGGCTCAGTCATGATCTTAGGGTCTTGGGGTCAAGCCCTGCATCAGGCTCTGTGCTCATCAGGGAGTCTGCTGTCCCTCTCCCTCTGCAACCCTCCCTACCATGCACATGCATGCCTTTCTCTCAAATAAATAAAATCTTTAAAAAAAATATTTTGATTGCAAGGAACAGGCATCCTCCTTGAGCTGTCTAAATCTGAAAGGGAGATTTTTGGGGGTCTCTTTTTTGGGAGGGAAAGTTCAACTAAATAAAAGGGAGAGTTGATAACCAGACAGTAGTATACTGAAGCTGGTTTATTCCCAGCTCCCTGTGCAGTGAGTGACTTTACTGTGATAGTTTGATATGCGCCATACTGAGAATACTGACACCATGGGAATCAGTACACGCTGGAAATCAGGGCTTTTTCCCCCTTCCTTTCTTTTCCATTTTTCTTTTTTAGGACTTGGTGCATAAAAATTTTCCAGGCCATGAGCAAGAGCCAGGGAAGTTCTATCTAAAGGCTTCAACCGCTAAAAATTGTGAACTTTCCCCAGGGGTCTGTCAATATGGCTCAGCCCCAACTATTTCCAGGCTCAGGGTTTCTTCCTTCAAAACTTTTACATTCCTGGAAAAGAAAATGCAAACAGCACAGCATCCACTCC
This sequence comes from Enhydra lutris kenyoni, assembly GCF_002288905.1. Classification (NCBI taxonomy): domain Eukaryota; kingdom Metazoa; phylum Chordata; class Mammalia; order Carnivora; family Mustelidae; genus Enhydra; species Enhydra lutris. The sequence goes on along the minus strand of NW_019154097.1, from coordinate 27,048,975 downwards.
TGCTCCCAGCCGCTGTGCTATGGGGCAGGCTTAACCGGAGGGTTGATTGCACCGCGGGGCAGTTCTCAGAGAAGGACATATCGTGAGCTGGGTAGATGCCTCTCACAGTGTCTACCGTACTCCACTTATAACTGTCTAGTCATCAATCACTTCTTCCCATGTATCTAAAATATTCCCTGCTACCATGATCCAAAAACATGCTACACTACTCTAGCACAGCCCCCTCTCCTAAGAGCAGACCACAGAATCCACAGATAACATCAGAAGGCCAAGCTTCTCAGAGTCTACTGTCTCCTTTGGTTCCTTAGAGAACACATCTGACTATTCAGCAATCTGTACAGTAAATGGTAAGCTTAGTTCACACCCGAAACACACTAGAGTCAGTGGTGAGACACAAGGAAAGAAGAGGGAAAAATTATAGTAACCCCTGTTTAAAAGAAGGAAACAGGGGCACCTGGGTGGTTCAGTGGGTTAAAGCCTCTGCCTTCGGCCCGGGTCGTGATCCCAGGGGCCTGGGATCAAGCCCCACATCGGGCTCTCTGCTCGGCGTGGAGCCTGCTTCCTCCTCTCTTTCTGCCTGCTTCTCTGCCTGCTTGTGATCTCTGTCTATCAGATAAATGGATAAAATCTTTAAAAAAAATAAGAAGGAAACAATGGTTATCTGCTCAAGAGGCATTTCCTTGAGTCTGCTGTAAGTATCCCATCAGGGCTAGGTGCAGTCTATCCATCATTTCATTCTACTGTGGATTCTCTGAACTATGTAAGATAGGATTGGTCATGTGTCAGGGCAACAGGCCTGCAAGCTGAGCCAGCTGGAGAGCTTTCTCTGTCCAGGATCCCACTGAAGCTTTTATATTATCAGGTAAATGGGATCAACGTGTATGGGGCACTGCCTCCAAAATCCAAAGTAGCCCATAGGACTTATACCTCTCTCTTAGTTGTAGGGGGTATACAGCCCTGGTTCTCAAACTTGGCTGCACCCTAGAACTACCTGGAGAGCTAATACTGATGCCTGGTTCTGACCCCACAGATTCTGATTGAACTGGATGGGCATTAGGACTTCTAAAATCTTCCCAGGTAGAGAGGGTTCCAGGAACACTGTGGAATTGGAAGCACCAGGCACCTGTCTCCCTGCCTAGACAATGATTGCACTTGCAGAATCTAACTATTTTGGAACTCCAGAGTCTATCAGAGGCGAGCAACTTTCAAGGGAGGGCTTGGATGGTACCTTAAGGTTAACTTTGGTCAATTTCAGCTCTTAGCATGGAAGCAGCCACCCATTCTCCACTCCAGCCATGTGGTGGGCAGTTGTGCACATGTTCCTGGCATCTTGGGGGACCCAGAAAGGGCAAAAGGGACCCTGTCCTCCGCATATCAGGGATCTGTGCTCCAATCACTAACATAGCTTAAGATCACAGAGATGAGTCAGAGGCAGGTGGATGTAGATGTTGCTCTTCCCAAGGTGTTGCAAGACCCGCCCCCTTCAGCTGAAGAGACCGCCCAGGGATGTAAAGGACCAGCACTCTTTTTCTCTCTTTTCATTTTTCTCTTTTCCTATTTTGGGAGCCAGAGTGGAAGATTCCATAATGACTACATAAACGGGAAAATTAGTAAGTGATCATGCATGCCCAGGGATAGGCTCAGAAAAGACCTCAGAAGGCCTTAAATTTATACCTTATCCTGATTCTTGGCACAGAGACAGCTTATGACAATCAAAAAAGCAAAAACGATAAATGAAAACAACAACAAAAAACAGTTAACCCTGGAGAAAAAAGATAATTGACTTCCAGAGTTATCACAGTATTAGATTTAAGTGTCCAGTTTTCTACAACAACAGCAACAAAAACTCACAAGGCATACAACGAAACAGAAAAGTATGGCTCATGCAAAGGAAAAATAAATAAACAGAAAACTGTTCCTGAAAAAGTCCTGATGGCAGATGTACTAGACAAAGGCAACTGTCAACAGTGCTCAAAGAACCAAAAGAAGACATGGGTAAAGTCAAGAAAATGACGTACGAACAAAGTGGAAATAACAATCAAAGAGAAAAACCAAAAGAGAAACCAAAAAGAGATTCTGGAGCTGCAAGCTACAATAACTGAAATGAAAAATTCATTAGAGGGAGTCAAAGGCAGATTTGAGCAGGTGAAAGGAAGAGTCAGCGACCTGGAAGATATATGACAATAAATATGGAGTTTGAGGAACAGAAAGTAAAAAGACTAAAGAAAAGTGAACAGAGCCTAACAGACGTGGGGCACCATCAAGCAGAGCACATACACATTGGGGGCATCACAGAAGGGGAAGAGAAGGAGAATATATGAAGAAATAATGCTGAAGACATCCCAAGCTTGACGAGAGAGATGAATGTAAACATCCAAGAAGTTCAACCAGCTCCAGGTAAGAGGAACTGAAGATGCGCACTGAGACACATTGTTATCAAACTTTTGAAAAATAAAGATAAAGACAAAAAGAATCTTGAGGACAGCAAGAGAGAAATGACTCATCACATATGAGGGATCTTCCATAAGATACTGGCAGATTTCTTGTCAGAAACTTTGGAAGTCAGAAGGGAGTCTTCCAGAGTGAAATGAAAGGATACTAGATAGTAACTCAGAGCAGCATGGAAAAATAAAAGTAAATACATGGGGGCACCTGCGTGGCTCAGTAGTAAAGCCTCCGCCTTCAGCTCAGGTCATGATCCCAGGGTCCTGGGATCAAGACCCACATCGGGCTCTCTGCTCAGCAGGGAGCCTGCTTCCTCCTCTCTCTCTGCCTACTTGTGATCTCTCTTTGTCAAATAAATAAATAAAATCTTTAAAAAAAAAAGTAAATACATGGGCAATTACAAAAACTAGTATTGTAACAACGGTTTGTAATTCTAGCTTTTGTTTCCTATGTTACTTAAGAGACTAATACACTTTTTAATTTACTAGTCTAAAAGCTAGTATTATAACTTCAGTTTGTAACTTCAAATTTTGTTTACTACATATTTAAAGAGGCTAATGCATTTTAAAAAATTGCTAGTTCATGGTTTTTGGGCATATCATGTGTAAAGATGCAATTTTGTGACATCAGCCAGCACAAAGGATGGAGACAGAGGTGTAAAGGAACATAGTTTTGGTATGTTATTGAAGTTAAGATGGTATCAATTCTAATTTAAGTGTTATAATTTCAGTATGTTCACTGTAATCCCCATGATAACCACAAAGAAAGGAGCAATAGAATATACACAAAAGGAAATGCAAAAAGAATTTAAGTATTTCACTGCAAAAAATAAACTAAACATAAAAGAAGACAGTAATGCAGAAAGTGAAGAGCAACAACAACCAAAAAAGGTCCTAAGGCATATAGAAAACAAAAAGCAAAATGACAGAAGTCTCTCCTTACAGTAATTCTATAAAAGTTAGACCTTTATTCTTATGGCTAGGATGTCCAAGGTCATGGAAAACACCTACCTAAGTGACTAAATAAATATTTCTTTCTATTCCCTTTTTTAAAAAAAATTCTTGTGTTGTTTCCCTGTTTACTGTAACCTTACCTTCTTAATAGTAAGCCATCTCAAACACTTCCTGAGGGTAGATGGGCTTTAAAACAGACTCTCAATATTATTATGCCTGTTCATGACTCACCAACTTATTTGTCCAACCACAGGACACTGCACCCCCGGGCTTCCCACTCTTTCCCCTCCTCCGGAATGCCCCCAACTTGGGGACACTGTCATCACGACACAGTGTGGAAACTTCAGCATGTGGGTGGCTAAGGTGGCTTCTGACTGCAGTTTAAATGTAAATGGATTTTCATTTCCTCTCTTCTTCGCATAAGATGATTAACATTGATCTATCTTTCATTTCACTGACATTTTCTTCTATAGTATACAGTCTGTTTATAAGCCGCTAACATCCTTACTTCAAATACAGTACTTTCAAAATTCTAGAATGTCCATTTTTAAACAGCTTTCCTCTGTTCATTTGTTTTGACCAGGTTTTCCATTAAATCCTCAGCCATTTTTATAATAGTTGCTTTAAAGTCCTTGTTTACCACTTTCAGCATCTGACTTACATTGAGGTTTCGTGCTCTTCACTATGGGTCACATATTCCTGTTTCTTTGCATGTCTAGGAACTTTTCCAAAATGTATACCTGACATTATAGATAACAGGTAGAGATTATGGATTCTGTTAGTTTCTCTAAAGAGTGTTGATTTTTGTTTGGACAGATAGTTAACTGGGCTGGACTCAAATTCCAAATTCCATTTATCCTGCAGGGGGCATTGGTGGAAATTGCCCAATTTCAGATGTTGCTATTTCCTAGTTTCCCTAGTTTTTCCTATGCATGGACAATTTAGTTGTCATCCAGGGGTTAAGTCAAAGTTTCTGTGCAGATTTTGGGGCACCCCATTCTGGGTTTTCCTTTCTGGGATTTTCTATATTACTTTTCAACCTCCTTTACATCTAGCAATTTCATCCTCTACATCTAGCAATTACATCTAGCAATAGAAAGACCCCTCAAGTCTTTCTCTGTGAGTTCTAGCCACGCAACTCTGTGAATTGGGAGATAACCTCAGATGAAAAGTTGTATAAATGTAGATTTTACCATATATACTTACCTCCTTTCAAGGATCAGTCTGGTTTTGTTCCATCTCTTTTGTCTTCAAATCATTTTATTTAATTTTTATTTTATTTTCCCTTCCAAGACTTATGATTGTCATCTATGGGAGCATTAGTCTGGTATGATCTACTTTCCTATGACTCAAAACATTCTAATTCTGTATTAATTTAATTTCATTATCCTCCTTCACCACCCCCCATTTTTTCTCCTAGGAAGAATGGAGATCAACAGAAAACTTCTAATATTAATATAGATTTTATTTCCTGTATGGATCATGTATGGTATGTATTATTTAGGTCACTGTAAACCACTGGTGATCAGTAATCGCTTATTTATACATCTCTTAATGTTGTCTTTTGATGAGCAGAAGTTTTCTAATTATAATAAAGTATAATTTATCATTTTTTAGTTGTTGTTTTCTGTCACCCTCTAAGGGACCTTTACCTATCCCCAGGCTAGAAAGATATCCTCCTACATTTTTCTCTAAAAGTCTGTGGCTTTAGCTTTTATGCTTACATCTATAATTCATTTTGAATTAACTTTTGGTATGTGTCAGATACACACAACAACATAAGTAAGTTGCAAAACCTTGAGTGAAAAAAAAAAGAAAAAGAATACATGCCATACAATTCTACTTACATGAAGTTCTACAGCCGGAACAACTCCACTATGGTAATGGAAATCAGAACACTGGTTTCCTGGATGGGCGAGGGTAGTGACTCAAAGGGGCACAAGAAAAAAGATACTGGGGTCATGGAGATGCCCTGTATCTTAATTAAAGTGGTTTTACACAGACATGTACCTGTATATAGTTAAATTGCTTGTGTTTTACTTCATACAAATTGTACTTCAATTAAAAATGTATTATAGGGGCACCTGGGTGGCTCAGTGGGTTAAGCCTCTGCCTTCAGCTCAGCTCATGATCTCAGGGTCCTGGGATCGAGCCCTGCATCAGGGTCTCTGCTCAGCAGGGAGCCTGCTTCCCCCTCTCTCTCTGCCTGCCTCTCTGCCCACTTGTGATCTCTGTCTGTCAAATAAATAAATAAATTCTTTAAAAAAATGTATTATAAAACAAAACCAAAGTAAGGAAAAGAACTTCAATGATCCTACTTTTTTTTTCTAAATGAGACAAAATCTACTCCCTTGGTAATGACAAAGAGAAGCTACTGGCATACGAATTATTATGATTGCAAGTATCCAATTTTTCCAACATCAAAAGAGAATCTGATGACATCATCATTCCAAGAAGACTGAAATCATCAACAGGCAAACTAGGGAGTGCCATAGAACCAATACCAAGTTATCTGATTCATGATTTTTCAAAAGTCTTAGAATGTCCTGCTTGAAAACTGTCTGCCCACGTGAGGTTTTCCACATGTCTTCCCAAACCACCATACCCTAAATGTTAAGTCTCTAAGGAAGAAACTATATAAAAGCCCTATGTGATCTTAGGAAAACAAAAGGTAAGAGTTTGTCCTTAATTTCAATCAGGCTGAGCCACCTTCAATTTCATTTCTGCACACAATTTCATAAGTGCATAGACTGAATATTACAAAGGAGCTTCATAAATTTCCTGGCTAAAATTCCCAGGTCAATGAACAAATAATATAAAAATTATAGGTAAGCCTTTAGCCCATTCTTGGACTCAATTTTATATTCAATTAGTTTTAAGAAAGAGCATCTATTTTATGTTGTTATTGTTCCTATCACCTGTCTTGAAATGACCAACTTCATAATATTAATTCATTAAAAATAAGTTTCTTCATAACTATATGCCTCTTAGAGTCCAAGTAAGTATTTTCACAATTATCTCTTTTCTCTGACATCCCACCCTGTGATGTAGGCTGGGCAGTGGCATTTGTATTTTATTTTCTGTAGGAAAAGCCCTGGGCACTCTAGAAATGACAAATGAAGGTTATAAAACCTCTTGCATCAAGGTCAGCTTAGACCAGCTAACGTCCCAAGACTTTGGGCAGCTAGCTCCCACAAAAAGTGTCTCCACAGACTCAACTCTATTTTCATATAGAGAGACAGCCAAGGACTGGATGTGCCTCAAACCCTAGCCAATATCTATGAAATCAGCTGGTTTAAGTCATGGAGAATCACAATTCAATACATCTTATTCTGTATACATTGTTCTGTATTTAACCTACTTCTGTTTCTTTTTCCTCTCAGGAAAGGATGAAGTATGGAAGAAAAATAATTCAGTTGTTATTACTTTTATTGTTTCTATGGGCTTTGCACAGATGGTATCATTTCAGGTAATTTTTAAAAAATTAATGAATATTTTGGGGACCTGGGTGGCTCAGTTGTTAAATGTCTGCCTTCGGCTGGGGTCATGATCTCAGGGCCCTGGGATCAAGCCCCACATCGGGCTCCCTCCTTGGCAGGAGGCCTGCTTCTCTCTCTCCCACTCCCACTGCTTGTGTTCCCTCTCTCACTGTGTTTCTCTCTCTCAAATAAATAAATAAAATCTTTAAAAATAAATAAATAAAAATTAATGGATATTTTATTCTGGGGTTTGATAAGGATCTAGTTTGTCAGAAAGATGACAAACTAAGCTAACCCCCTGAATAAATCAGCATCCAAATGTATCAATCCAATATATATACCCCAACATACCCCAAAATATCCAAATGGCATTCAAATATATCAGCATGAACACATCCTTCAGCATAAAAATTCTTTGCTTCTAATGTGATCAAAGCTAATGTAATTTTTGTAGGCTCATATGTGTGAGGAGAAGCAATGTTAAGCCACCAAGACATTGACCATGTAATTATGGCAGTTGGCAAATGTTAGAGAAACTGTCATTTTTAAATAGGTGGCGCCTTTAAGAAACATCCCTGTTATTGGTGACTTCGGGCACTATGTATGGTATCTGCCCTCCATATATTTACACAAGTAGAAAGATTTCATGGGTAATTAGCAAATTCCATTGTTTCAATGACATTAAGTTAGCTCTTCTTTCATTTCTAGCTCAAAGAATTAGGTTTCCTCTCTTTAAGATCCAGCATATGAAGTCCTTAACTGCAGTCACTACTATTTCTCTACAACCAATAATGTACTTGGCACGTAGCATGTGTCTTAGTCCATTTGAGTTGCTATAATGGCATACCACACCCTGGGTGGCTTATCAGCAACAGACATTTATTTCTCACAGTTCTGGAAGCTGAGAGGTCCAAGATCAAGGTGCTGGAGGACTTGGTGTCCTGGTCCATAGACAGCTGCCTTCTCCCTGTATCTTCACATGGCGGAAGGGACAAGGGAGTCTTCTGGTATCACTTTTGCAAGGCTACTCATCTCATTCATGGGGTACTCCAACCTCATTACCTAATCATGTCCCAAAGGTCCCTTCTCCTAATGCCATCATACTGGGGGTTAGGATTTCAACATATAGATTTGAGGGGACAAAAATATTCTGTCCATAATATTATGTGTTCATTGAATATTTGGCAATATTAGGTAACAAAATGCATGGATTGATGGAGTATAACTAGTCATCTTAAATGTGGAAACCCGGGGTGCCTGGGTGGCTCAGTCTGTTAAGCATCTGCCTTTGACTCAAGTCATGATCTTAAGGTCCTCCAATCAAGCCCCACACTGGGCTCTCTGCTGAGCTTCTTCCTCTCACTCTCCCTCTGCTCTCTCTCTCTCTCTCAAATAAATAAATAAAATCTTTTAAAAAATTAAATGTGGAAACCCTTTATATAAGTTTAAAAGTAAAATAATGCTTTTTGTTTATCCTAAGCACAAAGAAACTACAGCAGATATACCAGTGCCGGTAAGTCTTATTTACAAATGCTCTATGACCTCTTCTTTGAGGACAAAACCTGTTGGAGGACAGTGGGGTACCTGCAAGTCCTTGGCTCCTGAAGGCAGGGTAAACCAAAATAACTTTGCAAACATATGTTGGAGATGCTCATATAAGGTCAGAGGACTAGGAGTTCTAGGAGTGAGAACTGGTTAGGGGAAACGTGTGATGGAGCCAGAACCCAGCTTCCAGAAATTCTGGGTCTTTTAAAGCTCTGGGAAATCACATAGGAATAAAGTTTTGGTTAGAAGACTTGGGAGATTGTTATTAACCATAGGCCACCTACAAAATCATACTATCAGAACATGAGCAGAGAGGAAAACTTCCCTAAAAATTGCAAAAGACCCCAAATCATAGTATGTTCTTCAGTTTCTCCCTAGAGTCATGGGAACCCACATAGTGAAGTAAAAGGAAATTTCTTTCTGATGCTTGCTGGGTCTAAGAGCTTTATTTCTCTGGTGGTTCTATGGTGCACAATGTTCTCACCAGGACAGTGACTCCATATCTGGGTGAGCTGCTCTGTGCATGAAAATAATACAGTAAGATGGTTTTCATCGGCAGGGTGTTTCCCCTCTATAGAGCCATGGCTAACAGGGGGCAGTAACTCTCAACTACTTGAAAACAAGAGGAAAACCCCTAGACAAAGGTGGGAACATGCAGAAGAGGCTGGGAGAAAGAATGATTTAACATGTTTTCTGGTAAAATATACACAATGCAATACAATCTAATAATCACTCTATCATTAATATCAGCTCTCCTTCGCATCAGACCTTACACATATGGCCTTAACACACTAATGCTTGGTATCCAAAGGCTTTGCTGTCAATGAGGCAGGTGCCTGTGTAGAAGGCCTTGTCTTAGTCACACCCTGGACACTGTGGTATTCACTCATGACATACAACTCAGCTCCACAGCCGCCCAATCCCCTCCTGAACTCAGTCCAGGATCAACTCTCCAATGATAGGCTAGCCAGGGTGCCATTAGAGTGTATAGGAAGGAGGAAGTAAGGACTCAGGCCCAACTGTTTGTCTTTCCACCTGCTGTGCATCTGGACAAGATAATAAAAACTCTTTGTGTCTCAGTTTCCTTATCTTGTAAAATGAGGATAATAAAAATGACAAAAATACCTATCTCATAGGGGTGGATTAAATTAGATAATACTTAGGAAAGTATTCCATAAGTATTAGCTATTAATGAAGGAAAACTAATTTTATCTAGCAATACATCTCTTAGGTAGGGATATTTAACACAAGACCTAAAGGCTATGTAGGAATTAGCTGGTTTAAGTTGTGGCATGTTTAAGGAAATTTAAAGGGGCAAGTGAGTATGGAAAGTTATCATTGTGGGGCTGGGTAGGAGATGTGGCTGGAACAGTGTGAAGGGTCAGATCACTCAAAATGTCATGGCCATTTAAGGAATGTAGATGTGATCCTTAGGACAATGGGAAGCCAATGAACCCTGTTAAATAGAACAGTGGAGCTTCAGAAACATGACAGTGGAAGTACAGTGGACATATGGAGAATGGGTTGAAAAAGGCCAGTGCAAGGACAGGTAGAGAAGGAATCACAGTGTTAATTACGGGGGATGGGAATATGGGGGTTCATTATATTCTTCTGTTTCAGTTTGTGGACCTTTGACATTTTTCATACTACAAAGTCTTGTTGAAAATGTACAAACAGTGAGACCAATTAGAAGGCTACTACCGTAGCCCTGACAGATGATGGTGATCTCAAGTCATGTGGTGGCAGAGGATGAAGATAGGGGATGGATTTGAGAGATGTTTTGGAGGTACAGCCAGTAGGGGTTAATGATGGACTTGAGGTCAGGATTTAGGGGTGCTCTGAGTGTAGAACATTGCTCATAACTTCTGCTTTGTCAATCTAAGTGATAAGGCAACATATGAAAGGGACCTACTGTGGGGAAGACAGGATGATTTTCACATCAAACATCATCTAGTGGCGTCAGTGCAAACTCAAGTAGAAGACAATTTGATGTCTGGGTCTTCAGTTCCTGGGAGAGGTCAAGATGCACAAACAAGTCTGAAGCCACAGGAAAATGCCTGCACGCATGTCAACTGATCAAATAGAAAGCCGAGGAGAAACCCTTCAAACCAAGACTCCTGAGCAGATAGGATATTTAAGGCCAGAAAGTAAGGTTACATTTTTATTGCAATAAAAGGCGGGGGGAATCAGTGCTCAAGATAAATTTGGAGGCAAGGTGGCAGAAGACTGAGGGAGCTTTTATGTGATGATGGGTATTTCTCTATCAATGAGAAGAAGGAGAATGAGCATTGTGGAAACACATAAAGGTTTCTGGGCAGCCCAGAGACTCAAGTCAAGATAAGAAATCGTGATTTTCCCTGCCACTCCCATCAAAGTCGATCATTGCTTTTTGTACTGCTGCACGCTTATCTTGCACTTTATGTCGGATTATAACATAGTCCATGATTTGGAAGACACTCAGTTACCACAAACTCAAATAGATACAGTGTGATTCTTTGCATTATTCCTCCTGATAGGTCTGTGGATACTCAGTCAAAAGAATTAAAACTATCAGACTGGTTTTCTCCCAGGTAAGAATTCCAAATCAAACTCATGTGAGATTGATCCATAGATCGTTCAGAAATTAACAGATGACAACAATACTACAAATGGCATTCTAACCGTTAGATGGCAGGTGGATCTTTGATTACGTTTTAAAAAAATAAGCAGTGACCAAGATGCAATGGGAATGGACGTTAGGGCCCACATTCTCCATAAATGAGAATGTAGAATGACAGAAACCCAAAGGCCTTAAAATTATGTCAGGTCAAAGTGTGAAGAGGGTATCTAAGATCTTTTGGTTGATTCTCCTCATTTCACCAAGGAGGGAACCAAAGCCCGAATCAGATAGGTGGGCCATCTGCACACTTCTCACTTTAATATGGCAGCTTTCCTCTGGCCTCTCTGACTTCCTCTTCTTACTACACCCTCCTGTTTTTCTTCCTGGTGCTGCAGCATTTCCAGACTTATCTTTATTAAAACTTTGCAAGGAGATGTCCAGTTAAGATCATGATTGGATAATGGTCTGTGACTCTCCTTTTTTCAAATCTAATCAGGACACAGAAAGCACCAGAATTATTTTAACTGGGAATTTAATACAAAGAATTGTTAATGAGTATAAAGTTGTTAACTAGGTAACTTGAGCTTAAACTCTTATGCACTCCACTGATGCTGATATCTCTCAGCTCTTGATAGGCCTCTTGGGACAGGGAATCAGCCTTCTAGGGAAGGGCACTGTGAGGCTGGGTTTTTAAGTGTTGGAAAACCTGAAATCTGGATTCAACGGCTGGTCTGGGAAGGAACTGCTGATATGGGGGTGTGAGATTTGAGGGAACAGGAGGTAGGCAAGGAGCTCACTGGAAACAGGAAAGAGTAAGTTCCTTCTTCCTCCAGGCCTGTAATTTTTCTCCAGTGACCTCTGTTAGCAGAGCCGCCCAGGGTGCCCACTGGCAAAGCAGAAATGCGGTTTGCAGAGTCCCAGCTCAGGACAATAAAGCCAAGTATAGTGTGGTGGGTTCAGTTATGAAAGATGCTAGCTTAGTAACTGGCGCAGGATCCCACTAATGAGACAAGTAAGGCATATCCTTGTACTCGGGATGATGATTCAAACCAACAATTGAACAAAGGAGAAAACCATATATTCATTTACACAGATTCCAAATAACATGCTGATAAAATTCAACTCTCGCTGCTTCCCCACGCCCCCCACATCGGGGTCTCCTTGCTCAGCGGGGAGCCTGCTTCTCCCTCTATCTGCCTCTCCTTCTGCCTGCTGCTCCCCCTGCTTGGGTGTTCTCTCTCTCTCTGACAAATAAATAAAATCTTAAAAAAAAGATTTGTCAATTTTGTTGATCTTTTTAAAGAACTAACTTTTGGGGGCACCTGGGTGGCTCAGTGGGTTAAGCCTCTGCCTTCGGCTCAGGTCATGATCTCAGGTTCCTGGGATCGAGCCCGCATCGGGCTCTCTGCTCAGCGGGGAGCCTGCTTCCCCCTCTCTCTCTGCCTGCCTCTCTGCCTACTTGTGATCTCTCTCTCTGTCAAATAAATAAATAAAATCTTAAAAAAAAAAAAACTAACTTTTGGCTTCATTAATTCTCATTTTTTTCTCTTCTTCTTGGTCAGTTGTCTCTTCTTCAGTCTTTATTATTTCTTCCTTCTGCTTGTTTTGGGTTTAGTTTGCTGATTTTTTCTAGTTCCTTAAGGTGGAAGGTTAGGTTATTATAGGATATCTTTCTTCTTTTTTAATATAGATGTTTACAGCTATACATTTTCTTCTGAGTATTGCTTTTCACTGCATCCTGTAAGATTCAGTATGTCATATTTTCATTTTTATTCATCTCATTGTATTTTTTAATTCCTTTTGTGGTTTTTTTTTTCCTTTGGCCCATTGGTTGTTTAAGAGTGTGTTGTTCAATTTCCACATACTTGTGAACTTTCCAAATTTTCTTGTTATTGATTTCATTCCATTGTCAATGAAAAAGATAGTTTGCATGTTTCCAGCCCTCTTAAATTTATTGAGATTTGCTTTATGGCTTACTATATAATCATCCTGAAAATGTTCCATGTGTATTTGAGAAGAATATGTATTCTGTTGTTGGTTAAAATGTTCTATGTGTATCTGATTCTTTCTTCTGCCTGTTCAAATCTGCTGCTGAAATCTTATGATAAGTTTGGTGGGTTTTTTTGTTTTTGTTTTTGTTTTTTTAACTATTATACTTCTCAGCTCCAGAATTTCTATTTGGCTCCCTTTATCATTTCTATCTCTTTATTCACATTCTCTATTTGTTAAGCTGTTGCTTTCCTGGTTTCCTTTAGTTCTTTGTCCATAGTTTTCTTTGGTTCTTTCAGCACATTTAAAATAGTTGGTTTAAAGTCTGGTTCTAGTAAATCCAATGTCTGCGCTTCCCTAGTTTTTGTCAATTCCCCAGTTTTTGTCAATTTTTTCCCCTATGAATGGACCATACATTCTTGTTTCTTTGCATGCCTCATAATTTTTAGTTGAAAACTAAGAATTTTGTATATTATAATGTGATCACTTTGGAAGTCAGATTCTCTTACCTCCTAGAGCTGTTCTTGCTTACTGTGAATTGTAGTTGTTTGTCTTTTTAGTGACTTTTCCAAACTATTTTTAAAGACTGTATTCTTTGTCTTATTTGGTCTGGGAGGTCTCTGTTCCTTTGGTTTGTGGTCAGCTAGTGGTTTGACAGAGATGTTCTTAAATGACTAGAGCCAGAGTGGTGGTGATGGTGGTGGTTGGAGGGCTCTTAGAGAAGAAGGAGAAGATGAAGAAAAGGAGGAAGAGGAGAAGGGGGAAGAAGAAGAAAAGGAAAGAGGAGAGAAAAGAAAAGAAGAAGAAGAAGGAAGAAATGAACTCTCTTACACAGTCCTTGAGGATTGGTTCTGTGTTTGGGTCCTCCTTCAACACAGCCCAGCTATTTACAACTCTACCTTAGCCTTACTTCCTGTTTTTACTGAGTCCAAATATCATCCAGAGGTGAAAGCTTAGGATCTTCAGAGATCTTTTCTGAGCATGTAATCTGCTCTGAACATGTGCATGGATTTCCTAATTCCTCATTATACATAGGATCTTGTCAAAGGCTTTACTTTTCAAAGAACTCTCTTCCAAACTTTTCTTCCCAGGCTTTCAGCACATCCAGTGTTTATTCCAACTGTAATTTCTTGCCTCAGGTGGCAGGGGCTTGTTCCTTTTTAAAACATTTTCAAGGATTGCCCTCTACTTACCCATTTTTCCATTTTGAGAGAGTTCTGAGTTAAGCAAAACAAAGGAAAGCACTAGAAGTCCAGTCTTTTGAGGAACCCTCAGGTCAAAATGGACAAACACAATTGCTTCGGAATTAGATCCATTCTTCTCCAGAAGCAGTTATTCCACTGAGGACATGGTTTGGTGTTTTCGGTACCACTGCCATACTGGCAGGGAATTGGTATAAGGCTAAATTAAAATCCCACAAAGCTCCTTCTCCTATTGTGTTGTCATTCTTTTCTTGATTTAACTTTTGCTTGATTGCTCTAAAACTCTACCTTCCAGGGTTGTGACAAAGTTGTTTCTGATAGTATGCAGCAATAGTAGCCTAGCCGCATTTTAGGATTATGAAACTGGAAAGGTCATTTTTCAAAATATGATCTCTGAAAATAATTAATGTCAAAAAGCCTCAGACCAGGAGATTTCGTCCAAATACAGGAGATATTCTTACTTTAGACTTTGGGTGACATTTTATCTGTGTCCTCAATGATCTTGGAATCGCAGTATAACTAATCTGTAATGTACTTTTGCAATGATCTAGTCATTTATGAGAAGCTGTTTCTCTAGTTTATCATAACAATCAGGCTTTGGATTAGGAGTAAGGAAATGCTGCAACCAGATACAGGATTTATACTTTAGTAACACCTACTGAAGTTTTTAAAAAATGTATCTTGTTCATAATTTTTATGTCTTTCTTACAGTGAATCCATGAACCTGACTACCACCAACTGGTCAGCTCCAGTTGTGTGGGATGGCACTTTTGATAAAGAAATATTGGAAAAGTATTATGAAAAACATAAAATTACTGTGGGATTGACTGTATTTGCTGTAGGAAAGTAGGTAATGCCAAATGTCCTTTATATTCAGGCTTTTTATTGTAGAAAATGGTAGATAATCAATAATCCCACCTCAAGAATCTAAGAAAAGTGGGACAAAATAAAGACAAAGTAAACAGAATTAAGGAAATAGTAAAGATGAGAACAGAAATCCATGAAACTGAAAACAGAGAAGCCATAGAAAAAAATCGAAGAATCAAAAAGCTTTTTCCTTGACAAAAAAATCAGTAAAGTTCACAATCATCCAGGAAGTCTGGCAAAGAAAAAAAATTGACACAAATTACCAATATTAGGAAAGAAACAGGGTATATCACCTCATACATGGCAGACATCAAAAGAATAATCAGGGAATACTATACTCTACACACATACATTTGAAAACTTAGGTGAAATAGACCTTGAAAACACTATCACAACCCACCCAAAATGAAATCGACCGTTTCAATAGCCCTATATCTGTTGAGGAAACAGAATTCATAATTTTAAAAACTCCTAAATTCTCCAGGCCCAGATGTTTTCACTGGAAAATTCTACCAAATATTTAAAGAATTAACATCAGTTCTATATAATCTTCAAAAAATCGAAGAGAAAGGAACACTTTCCAATTCATTTTATGAAGCAAGTGCTGCCCTCATATCAAAATCATACCCCAAAAAAAAGTATAAAAAAGATCATACCCATACAAAAAAGTATTAAGTTGAACAACTTACATGTTACCCATTAAAATTATAAATTTTTATAAAGAAGTTATCAAACTCAATACCCAAAAAACAAATAATCCAGTCAAGAAATGGGCAGAAGACATGAACAAACACTTCTCCAATGAAGACATACAAATGGCTAACAGACACATGAAAAAATGTTCAGCATCACTAGCCGTCAGGGAAATACAAATCAAAACCCCAAAGAGATACCACTTTACACCAGTTAGAATGGCAAAAATTAACAAGATAGGAAACAACAAATGTTGGTGAGGATGTGGAGAAAAGGGAACCCTCTTACACTGTTAGTGGGAATACAAGTTGGTACAGCCACTCTGGAAAACAATATGGAGGCTCCTCAAGATGTTAAGAATAGAGCTACCCTATGACCCAGCAATTGCACTACTGGGCTTTTACCACAAAGATACAGATGTAGTGAAAAGAAGGGACACATGGACCCTAATGTTCATAGCAGCAATGTCCACAATAGCCAAACTGTGGAAGGTGTTGAGATGTCCTTCAACAGATGAATGGATAAAGAAGATGTGGTTCATACATACAATGGAATATTACTCAGCCATCGGAAAGGGTGAATGTCTACCATTTACATCCACATGGGTGGAACTGGAGGGTATTATGCCAAGTGAAATAAGTTAAGCAGAGAAAGACAATTATCATATGGTTTCACTTATATATGGAATATAAGAAATAGTGCAGAGGACCATGGGGAAAGGGAGGGAAAACTGAATGGGAAGAAATCAGAGAGGGAGACACATCATGAGAAACTGAAGGTTACAGAAGGGAGGGAGATGGGGGATGGGGTAAACGGGTGATGGGTATTAAGGAGGGCACGTGTTGTGATGAGCACCTGTGTTATATGCAACTTATGAATCATTGAACACTATATCAAAAGCTAATGATGTTTATTTTGGCTAATTGAACATAATAATAAAATAAATAAAAATAAATAAAATAAAATTTCTAATTTTATCAGCTTTATAGTAACTCATTATTAAATATTAATAGTAATTTATTCTTTTTTTAAATAGACCTATTTTATAAGTTTTTGGTTTTTTTTTGTTTTTGTTTTTGTTTTTTTTTAGTAATCTCTACACCCAATGTGAAGCTTGAGCTCACAACCCCAAGATCAAGAGTCACATGCTCTTCTGACTAAACCAGCCAGGCACCCCTGATAGTAATTTATATTTAAAAAGAAAATAACACAGGGGTTCCTGGGTGGCTCAGTTGGTTAAGTGCCTGCCTTTGGCTCAGGTCATGATCCTGAAATCTGGTATCAAGCCCCACATCAGTCTCCCTGCTCAGTGGGGAGTCTGCTTCTCCCCCTCCCTCTACTCCTTCACCAAATTGTGCTCTCTCTCTTACTCACTCTCTCTCTTTCAAATAAATAAATAAAATCTTAAAAAAGAAAACAGAAGGAAAGAAGAAGGAAAGGTGGGAAGGAGGGAAGGAGGGAGGGAGGAATCCTTACAGAAGAAGCTCCTGTGCACCTCCTTCCCAAATCTATTCTGATCTGACTCCAGTGCTGCCCCAGGATCTGTAAGAGGGCACAACGAGTGACCCCATGCCAGGGCAATGCTCCTACTTTCAGGACATAAATGGAGCTTCTTCTTCCTTCCCACCCTCCTTTGGTAGAACACACTGAGTCTTAAAGAGTCCTATGCAAATGAGGGGCACTGAAACCAAATCCTCATTAACTTTATCATAAAAACTCTTTCGTGTGTGTTAAAGAACCACTGAGAATCTCAGTTATTAATGGCATCAAGTGCCTCTGAAAATAGGAGTATAGGTAGGACTGAAAACAGGATAGATTGAAAGTATCTATATTTGAGCCACCTGAGTGGCTCAGTTGTTGGGCATCTGCCTTCAGCTCAGGTCATGATCCCAGAGTCCTGGGATCGAGTCCTGCATCAGGCTCCCTGCTTGGCAGGAGGCCTGCTTCTCCCTCTCCCACTCCCCCTGCTTGTTCCCTCTCTCACTGTGTCTCTCTCCGTCAAATAAATAAATAAAATCTTTAAAAAAAAAGTATCTATATGGAGCATTTAGACATGAATATTTGCGACAGGGATGAACAAATAAGCCAATATAATAAGACATACACACCCATGCAGAAGTGAAAGACTCTGGCCATGGCTATGACATTGTGGATCTGTAGGGAAAGACTTCCACAATGAGGCTGGAGAAAGGTGATGTCAGAACAAGAACACCACAATTGTACCTCTGTGGCATGTATGTATGGCAAGTGTATACAAACATAATTCCCAGGGAGCTTGAAGACCAAACAGGAAAACCATAGTGTATATTAGTGAAATCAAGACAAGAAAGGAGTTCTTAATCAAGATACAGAAAATACTAATCATAAAGAAAAAGGTTGATAAATGTGACTGTATTAAAAATTAACTTTACCTAAGAAAACATCAGAAAGACCCAAACTGGAGAGAAACTGAGACCACCTGGAGGAGCCTAAGGAGACATCATGACGAAATGCAATATGTATTCTGGATTGGAGCCTAGAAACTAGAAAGGCCATTTAGGGGAAAAACTGGTGAAATCAAAATAAAATCTGTGGCTTAGTTATAGTATTTAACCACTGATAATTTCCTAGTTTTGACAAATGTACCACGGTTATATTATCGGTAGGGGTAGGTGGGTAGAGCACATACGGGAACTCTCTATAATATGTTTGCACCTGTTTTATAAATCTAACACCATTCCAAAATAGAAAGTTTTTTAAAACTTAAAAAAACAAAGTCTGCCATTATAGTGAGAGTGCCTGACAATAAACTTTTTTTCTTGTAAATGCCTGCCATTAAGCTTTTGATCACTGAGACATCCATGTCAAAGATATCCAACTCAGATAAACCTACTGCCAGTCTTGACGTGGTCACTAGCTAGACAACTAGGTAAAGAGCAAGGCCACCCCTCCCATGAAATTCCCCTTTTAAAGAGAGGCCTGGGTAACCTACAAAACCGACCACTTGAGTGACCCTGCGTTTTCCTTCCTGTGCTTTCATTCTTGCTATTAGGTTTTAAATTGTGAAACCCCAGGCACCTCACACCCGACCCCAAAAAAGGTGGAACCTCCAAGGTACCCCCTTCTCTCTCCCTACGTAGGACCTCACTCTGTGACCCTGCACTTATCCTGTACCCTCCAGCACTTGTGAGTAATAAATCTCATTTTTTCAAAGTTCTCTGGTAGTTGTTCCTGAGATGCATCTTGCAAGTGTAATAAGAACCACCAGGACTGGTCCAGCCAACATTGGCTCTGTAGGGGAAATGTCTGTGGGGGGTCGTGCCAGAAGTAGCAGGGCTCCAGTGAGTCCCAGGCATTCCTGGTGAATAGGATTACTATTAAAGGCCGAGAACAACAAAAACAGCCCTATAGTATGTCATACACAAAAATTCATTCACATGGATAACTAACTTAATATGAAAGTTAAAACAATAAAGCAACTAGAGGAAAACATAAGAGCATATTTTCACTACTTTGGGCAGGAAATGATTTCTGAAACGTAACACCAAAGCATGAACCATAAAAAATGTGGATAAATTGTATTTCTTTGCACTTGAGTTGTTAGTTTCCAACTCAGTAGACTATTTTAAGTGATATTTTTCATAATTTATCTTGCTTTAATTATTTAGGTATTTTAGATAATCCAAACTAGAAAGTTTTCTCCTGACTCCATCCACTATGTTTCTTAAAACTTAGGTCAATATTCAGAACTTATTTTTAAGGATTATATAAACATTATTTGAGGCTGAGGCGTGTATGATTGCCCATCCTTTTTTTAAGTTACCTCAGGTCACGTATTGTTCTGATAAGTTTCACTGTTTGGAGGGACGAGAAATGAGAGAGTTTTGTTTTCTAATCCTGCAAACTTAGCGTTATATTAAAGACCATGAGGCAAAACAAGAGAGACAGTGCAGATAGCAGTAGCTGACCAGGCTACCTGTGACCTTTTCTGCGTAACTGACTCCTCTTAAAGCAAGCCGCAGACATCAATCGCTATTCTTGCAATGCCTCAAGACCTTCTTGCCTACAACCTGAAAAGCAAATTCCCTCTTCTCTGATCACCCTGAAGGCTCTGGCTGTCATCTTGCCCTGGGCTTGATGCTGTTTCCTGACCTCACCAAGTTTCATTCCCCCTCATGAGGAAATCCTCTTCTTTCCTATAATTCGCAGAACCCCGTCAGGGAGAGGAAAAGCAGATGACTTCACTTGCTTTTACACCACTTAACTACAACTCAAGAAGTACTTCTAATATTTGGTTTGCTTACTAGCATGTTTGGACAAACTACAGCCAGGATAATTAAAGTAGTACTTGTTTCACCAAAATGTAAGACAATGAACTCAGTCATTTCTTATTTGCTTCACAGATACATTGACCACTATTTGAAGAAATTTATGTTCTCTGCAGATAAGTTTTTCATGGTTGGCCATAAAGTCATAATTTATGTCCTGATAGATGACTTCTCCAGAATGCCTTGGATACAGTTGAGTCGCCTCCGTTCGATCAAAGTGTTTGAAATCAAGCGAGAGAAGCGATGGCAAGATATCAGTATGATGCGCATGAAGGCTATCAGTGAACACGTTGAAGACCATATCCAATATGAAGTTGATTTTCTCTTCTGCATGGATGTGGACCAAGTTTTCATCAGGAAGTATGGATTGGAGACTCTAGGGGAGTCAGTAGCTCAGTTACACGCTTACTGGTACAAGGAAGACCCTACAGGAGTGCCATATGAAAGAAGTAAGTTATCAGAAGCATATATACTTTTTGGTACGGGAGATTTTTATTACCATGCTGCTGTATTTGGTGGCACGCCCATTCAAGTTTTCAATATTGCCAGGGAGTGCTTAAAAGGAATCATGACCGACAAGAAAAAGAGCATTGAAGCAGTCTGGCATGATGAAAGTCACTTAAACAAGTATTTCTTTCTCCACAAACCCACTAAAGTCTTATCACCGGAATATTGCTGGGCTTTTTCTAAAACGATGTTCCTTTTATTCACAACATCAAACTCTACTGGGCTAAAAAGGATTATAAAAATCTTAGGGTCACAGTGTAATTATATAGCACTTCCTTCAGGTTGTTGAAGTTAAGAGCATCATCATGTCTTATTCCTGAGGAAATTAGCACTTGATAAATTTTAGCACTAAAAAAAAATCCACTAACAAAAATGGCAAGGCCACCCACACAGTATACTCATACTTTTCCTCATATCCATTTCGGATTGTATAAGAGTGGACATAGCAGTTGCAGAATGGACATACTGACATCGGAAGGAGATACAGTGACTTCGTATCCTGTGTGAGTGTTGAGGAAATACTATTTGTTGGACCACATTGAACAAAATAGAATCTCTCACCAGAAAATCAAACCTGAAATATTTTTGTTGATCCATGCAGATACACACTTCTCCTATTGCTTAAGAAAGGGGATTGTCTAGAGGTGTGGATAAGAAGTCAATGCAAGAATAGTAATATTCCCTCTAAGTACAACATTAAAGATGTTAAAGTCACCACCAGATTGACAGATCATTACTTAGGAAACTTTGAGTCATTCAAAGATTTTTTGACTTTTTAGTTTTAAAACTACAAAGTTGTTTATTGTAAAAACTAACTGAAAATAAACAAGATACAGAGAAAATTGAAAGCCCCCCCTTTATTCTCCCTTTGAAAACCTACCCTTCAATAGTCTTTTTATAGGCATTACATACCTACCACATGAATACACACACACACACAGTCACACTCTCACATGTTTACATAGTGACAGGTGTTATACATAGTTACACAAATTGATTTATACCACACACATGTGCACATACATGCATACACACAGATTTTATCACTAGTCAGTGTCCAGTTAGAAAAACAGATACTACTATTCTTGGTATTTTAAACAGTGGGGATTTAGCGCAGAGAACTAGACATATAAAAGAGGTAATAACAGACCAGAGGAGTATGCAAGAGAGTGGAGCAACCCATAATTTTTTCTTTTAAATGAAGGCAGTAACAGTCCTAAGGCTGATGGAAAAATTGTAGAATGTCCAGAAAGAGCTAGAACCTAGCATGAGTTGCCAGACATGAGTGGGGACAATAAAGAGAGGAGTCCCAGTCACTGTTAAAGATGTCGCCTAAAGACAAGAGAGAAACATACAGACTTTTCTCCTTCTCCTATCCTGTCTGCCTGTTTTCTACTGTCCAGTGCTATCCATTAGTTAGATGCAAGGGCGTCTGGGAGATGTAGGTTGCTGCCATACTGAGCAAAGCACAGAAAAGATGAGAGGAATCTGACAGGAAACAGACAAATGTCTACCAGAGTTCACCCATTTTGTCACAAAGCACCCATATTTCTTCCACCCATGCTTAACTCCCGTAAAACAATTTCATGTTTCTACCTTGCAGAATTTAATCAACTTTTGCATAAACAACCACTTTCTCCCCAAAAGAGTGAAACACAAAGTAACACCCAACATTGTTTCCCTCATCGTGTCCAGGAACCCAAGATGACATGAGATCCTCTCCCTCGGGACTATATGTGGTTCTTCAGTTTGGTGAACTCTGATCTAAATTGTAAAGAAAAGAATAACTAACATTCCTCCTTAAGAAAAAAAAAAAAAAAAGCAGGAGGAGAAGGAAAAAGGGAAAATAATTAGTTAACATATAAAAAGATATATATATATACACACACACATACTTACATTTATAATATAAATATACATGCCTGCTATAGTCCTCATTTCTGTAGCCAGTTTTTTTTTTAAGATTTTACTTATTCATTTGACATACAGAGATCACAAGTCGGCAGAGAAGCAGGCAGAGAGAGGAGGAAACAGGCTCCCTGCTGAGCAGAGAGCCCGATGCGGGGCTCGATCCCAGGACCCTGGGATCATGACCTGAGCTGAAGGCAGAGGCTTTAACCCACTGAGCCACCCAGGCACCCCACTGTAGCCAGTTCTAAGGTCAAGTTCATATTGATCACTTCTTTCTTCCACCACCAATTTTATGTTCCTTACCCTCTGCAAGAAGCTCAGCTGAATAGGGTTCTTTACTAGTGAGATGACATAAGCCTTTTCCCTGTGGGATCTGAGTCCTTAGTGGGTCTTTATTCATTGGATTGCCGTGGTTCAAGAGGCTCCCAGGGAACACCTTGAATTCTATCTACAGCCCTCATTCCACTATTGTGTAATAACAACCTGCTGTCATCTTGGCAGCTGTGCTCAGTTCCCTGACCCAGGATAGAGACCCCCTTCTCTGGCTGTTGATTCAGCATGATGAGAAGGCAAAATGGCCAAGGGAAGTCTCAGATCCCAATGCAACAGGACCATCACTTTGTTTCCCTGTGCACTAGAACCTCCAAACTCACGGAGCCCAAGATTGCAGAGAAGAAACTGAAAATTGTCCCATAGATTATTTGGTGTAAAAGAAAGCCTCACATCTCTACTTCCAAGTTCCAGGATCCATGCATTCTGGCTTTGAGGAAGACAATATGATATAGCAACCACTATTTTAAGATATATCCCAAACCTTTAGGACAGAACTCCCAACTTCACCAAATGTTGCCTTATAGCTGATATTATAACTGATTCTTCTTTAGGCCATTTCTTAAAGTTAGCTGCTTCTGGGTTAGGAGTTCCATGGTAAGACCAGTGAATTCCACGGACAGGAACCTATCATTGCACTTAACTGACAATAAAATCTACATCCTGTCAGAGGCAGTGAATAAAACATTCTGTAAGTCCGTAAGTGGTGGTGCTTGCAGAGGCACTATGGAAAAGGAAGGTATATCTGTACCCAGAATATATTTGCTTGGGGACAAATTTCTTCTCCTTCCCTGATGGAAAAGATCCAAAATAACCAATATGCCACCAGCAGCCAGACAGTCCCTCAAAGAAAGGAGTCATCTGATGTAGTCAGGGTGGCGTCTGCTGTTGGGTGGTTGCACATGTAGCCGCAGAGAAGGCCAGATCGTCACTGATGAGAGGAAAGTCTATCTTACTGAGTCACTGGGTAGCCTCCATCCCTGCCCCCAAGGCTACTTTGTACATGCGTCATCTAGGAAGCACTGTGGTGACTACAGAAAGAGGTTGGCTAACATCACAGAAGTTTTTCTCTACTTGATGACTGAGATCCCCCCTCTACTAAGATTGCTCTGTGGTGAGTATTTTCAGGTGACACTCATATCCTTACCCTCTGTACCCATTTCAGAAGCCCATAAAGGACCTCAGACTTTCTTGTCACCAATTTTTCAATCTGCCTGAGTCCGATCTCATAGAAATGAGTTCCAGTGATGATGGATTACAGCTGCATATATCCATGCTTTTAGTTTGTTGGATCAGAAAGCATTAAGTTCATGGTGGGTAGGAGAGGTCATAGTCGAAGTAAATTTAGAATCCCATTGTGTTCAGTATTCATTGTCTACCTGGCTATGCAAAATGCTCTATTTAGTGCCTGTATCTGTCACTTTAACGTGCTAAGGGGCACAGATCCTTGCTCTGCAGACTGTTTTACATAGAGCCTTCTCTTGCCCTGGGTCTCTCTCAAAATGGGCAGGGTATTGGTTTCTCAATATATAGCTCAGAGTGGCACTCAAGTACAATATACGTTGCCTCCTATATCCGAAAGGTCCCACTGAGCTTTATACACACTCTGATGTGCGGGGTAAGTGGTGCAAAGTGCAAGAACTTGCCTAGAGCCAATAACCCTACATTCTCCATAGAAATGTCACTGATGTGTTGGGCCCCTGAATTATTCTTCCACTTCCTGGCATACATTTGTATTAGCATGACATCTGGGATTCTTGCTCCTTTCTGCTCAAAATGCTCAGCATGGTGTTAACAATGGTAGCCTGTAAGATGTCCAGGTGGTTAGGTGGATTGTATTATGAAAACCCAGGAGACTTTGTATAACTCTGAGGTTCACTGATGTCTCTGCCAGGTAAAAGCAAACTGCTTTGGATAATCCATACTAACTGGTATAAGGAAAAACATCTGTCACCTGCAGACCAAATACCAGGGAGTGTGTTCATTTGCCCTTGCAAAGATACAACACCAGGAAAAGTAGCTGTCATTGGGGTCACCACATGATGAACTTTATGATGATTGCCAGGCATTCTACAAATCTGTCTTTTATGCTGGCCCAACAAGCAAGGATATTAACAAATCTCAGGGAGGTGTACCTGTTTCAGTAACTTCAGAAATTCAGCTCAATCCAATATTATATTCCATTCATCCTAATCTAATATCATTAGATATTAAACAAGGGTGTGATATGAATTGACAACCTGCAGTGTTTGTTTTTCTTGGTTCCACTAATCTTTACAATCGCCACAGGGAGTTGGTATTATTATATAACTTGATTTACTACTTTAGTAGGAGAGATTTTTCCATTGGCTTCAGTTTGACCCTTCTTACCATGTTCTCCCTTACACCATTAGTCAAAGACTAATGTAAGTACTCTACTAGTTGTTAAATACATATATTCCAACCATGAAGTCAGGAATTCAGAAACCACAGAGTGGCTCTGTTATATGATGAAACCACTGTGAGATAAACTCAGGGGTGGAATTTAATTTATCCTCTATCCTCCATACACCTGTTTAGTAGATCACGATGCTATTTCTAGCCTCTAGAAATTGTCAACTCAGAGCTAGTGTCAATTCTGCATTTTCCTCCAAGGACACAGTTATCATACTAAATGAAACAGGTCCTTCCTTGAGGTGACATAGACCCTTCTTCAGTCAAGAGACTTCAGATCTATAAACTGGCTTAGGTATGGAAACATAATGAGGTACCATAACTTGTTACTGTGACAATTCAAGTCATGTTTCTGCTCACTAGGACTAGGGTTTCTCCAATAATGGAAATCCCATAATTCTCATTGAAATCTGGGAGTCCATTTCAATATCAGTATCTCCCCACACTGACTCATTTCTCAATGACTTAGTGAAAAAGAGAGTCCTCTGAGTCCTCCACCATGTCCAGGAGCATAGTTGGGGGAAGGTGAATGGTGTGAACCCGATAAATTCGCTTCAACATTTCTGTCTCCCTAAATGTTTGGATTTCTTCTACATCATGCCAAAAAATTTATGACATCTCAGCCTCATTGGTTGTAGGTTACCACTGAATTCAAATTTTAGTTAACATCCAAGAAAATTCTTAGAACCACTTACAGCTGACTAGGACAACATATTAAATCCAGAATATCAGGTAAATATACCTGTTTCAACAACTTCAGAACTAAAGCTCAATCCAATATTATATTTCATTCATCTCAATCCAGTATCATTAAAATCCATTCTCACATGTGTTTCCCACTAACACAAATTAGCAAAGAGCTTTAAATTCTTTTAGTGTACCTATCTCCTACTGGAGCAGACCTTGATTTCTGACTCTAGGTATTAGGTCTTCAGGCAATGAGAATAGGCATCACCTTATAAATCAACTATCTTGGGTGAGATCTTTACGAAGTCTTTAAGCAAGAAAAGACTCAGGTTTTCTCAGAGAGATAAAGAGGAGGGGTTGTTTCCACTGACAAGGGAAGCTCAGAAGGAGTAGAATTATAAGTTCTCAGATTCATCTGAATCCACCCAAATGCTCTCATTCCAAGTATAGGGTTTCCAGTCTTTCCAAATTCTCTAATTTTAACACGAGGCTTTTTAAAGTTTTTATTTAAATTCCAGTTAGATAACATACAGAGTAACATTAGTTTTAGGTGTAGAACCTAGTGACTTACGACTTACATATAACACGCAGTGCTCATCACAACAAGTGCCCTCCTTAATGCCCATCCCCCATCTAGCCAATCCCCCAACCACCTCCCTCCAGTAACCCTGTTTGTTCCCTATTGTCAAGAGTCTGTTTTCTGGTTTGCCTCTCTCTCCCCTACCCTTCTCTCTTTTTATCTCCTATGTTCATCTGTTTTGTTTCTTAAATGCCACATATGAGTGAAATCAGATGGTATTTGTCTTTCTCTGATTGACTTGTATTGCTTAACGTTTTACTCTCTAGCTCCATCCACAACATGGCAAGATTTCATTCTTTTTTTTCTTTAAGATTTTATTTATATATTTGACAGAAAGAGAGACAGCAAGAGAGGGAATACAAGCATAGGGAGTGGGAGAGGGAGAAGCAGGCTTTCTGCTGAGTAGGGTACCTGATGCGGGGCTCGATCCCAGGACCCTGGAATCATGATCTTAGCTGAAGACAGACACTTAACCGACTGAGCCACCCAGGCATCCCGGGTTGTAAGGCAGTTTTATTTTTAACTTTTTGAGGAACCTCCATACTGTTTTCCACAGTGGCTGTACCAGTTTACATTCCCACCAACACAAGAGACTTTTAGAAGTTGTATATAAACTTACATTCTAATTATGTATATCACACAATTTGATTTGGGGCCTTATCCTCAGCCATGTGTGCCTTATCACTATAAGTACACATGCATATGCATGCACATACACATACACAAATAAACAGGCTCCAAAGGAACCATCTTGGTCTGTGTCCATGCCTTGACCTGAGATTTCCAATTTTTGGAGTTCTCATTTTATTTCTGTAAGTTCTCCAGAACAGTCAGATGCAGCAATCCCATCTCAAAGACCTTGTACTTATTATGGCCACAATGGTGAGTACAGCACCTATGTAGTGTCCTGAAGTCTTCTCTTCAATGTACACTTCCTACCAAGCAATAATAGTGATAAAATAATTTAAATAATTGTGATGTCACTACATGACACAGTAGTAACCCACAGTAGGGCAGGAAACCAGAATCACACTTTGAGAGATTATTTCTTAGGGCCTTTGGTGGATAGTTGACAACAGTGAATATTAGTATCCCTCTCTGAATCCATGCCCATTTTACATTGCCCCAGTTGATGTTCTCCAACAGTCAGATATGTGAATACAGACCCAACCTACTAACTAACCCAACCTACTAACCAGTTGTGTGTTCTCCCAGCTGACATCAGCTAAGCCTAGCCCAGATCAGCAGCAAATGGCCCTAGACCCATAGGCAAAAGTAACACCTCATTGTTTTCAGCCCTTAAGGTTTGGGTAGGTTGTTATACAGCAAAAATCAATTGATATCAGAGCTCCTAGTCTGAGGAACTATTATCAATTGGAATCCAATCAGGACAATCAGAGTATTTCAAATGAGGGATTTTAATTCAAGAACTAGTTACACAATGATAGAACCGCTAAGGAGCAGATGGGACAGTAAGGAAACTGAGGAGCTGTGACTATCCCAAGACCCAGAGCAGCCCAGGAGGGAGGTGGTGGCACTGAAGACCAAAAGCCAAGGCCCATCAGTGGGGCTAGAACCTGCTATAACCATGAAGGGCAAGGCTATCTGGTGGGAGCTGGAGTCACAAAACAGACTTTAATTTAGGCCTTATGTTTTTTTCTTTAAGCTCCCTAGTGCCGTTAGATACAGCCCCTTCACCTGCCTGTTGGTTCTTGATTTCTTTATGTCCTTCATTTAGTTAAGTAAGTTAGCATGTGTGCATAGTACAGTGTCTGGCGCATAAGTAAGTGTTATAGGAGCCATCATTATCATATACTTTGCCTTTGATGAGCCCCTCAGTCAATCAGAGATAATGTAACTGTTTACTACTATATTTCACAGGCTGCCAGAAACCTGTCTCTGAATACTAATGTGGTTTTTTAAAAAAAAAATTGACTTTAGACCCAAATAAGTCTTAAAAACCAATTCTAAATTCTAGATTCCTCCTATTTCCCCGCATGTATGTTGCCTACAAACCCCCTCTCTGGTACCAAAACCTGAATTTGTCATGGCATTGATATTGACTCTAATTCATCTAAGCAGGGAAAGAATGTATCAAATGGCATGGTGGGTAAGAAAACTGAACCCTCAGACCTCAGCAGCCTAACCCAAAAACAAGTTCTCACTCACTCTACATGAGCAGTGAGGGTTGGAGCCAGGAAGTCTGCTCCATCTTGTCACTTGCAGACCCAGAACGATGGAGGGTCCATCCTCTGTGGTAGTTTGTCACAATGTCAGGGAAAGAGACACTGGAGAATGATGCAGGGCTCTTCAGTGCCTTAGCCTGGACTTATCACATGACCCTGCTGTAAGGGCCTGGTTGGCCAGAGGGAATCATTTTGTGTTCATGCAGTAAACTTAGATTGACCCCATGCAGTAAACTTAGATTGACCCTGCCCCTCCCAGAGGAACTTACTTGCAAAGCCTAGATACAAGGGCGGGTCAGGCCAGGTGAAGACATCCAATCAATTGGGCGCGCATATATCTACTAGGGTAAATTGAAATTCAATTGGCCACCCGTGTGTTACCTAGCAGTTTTTTTCTGTGTGTGGCAGACTTAGCATGACTGTGCAGTTTTCTCTGTATTGCAATCTCATTGGCCACCTGTGGATAGCCCGGCTAAACTACCTCGATAAAAGTTAGTCTGTGAGGCTGGGAGGGGCCCTGAGTGGTCAGTTTGATTCTCGATGCTTGGCGCGAAATAAAGCTTTGCTTGACCTTCGTTTTGTATCAGTCTCGCTCCTTTGATTACGGACCCTAACTAACATTGGAGGGGGCACCCGGATTCAAATGACGAGAACTGAGCCAGCATTGGAATTTTTGGGAAAAGCCTCTGGAGGTAAGATCATGGGATCCTATCTGTTTGTCTGGTTGGACCTCCAGGGTATGGCCCACCGCAGAGAAGCTGGACTCAGCCATGCTCCCCAGGGCTGGAGTGGATGCGGGGACACCCCATCCCTCTGCTGGTAGATCGACGGGGGGTTCGAGTCCCCCTGGGTGGTAGGGGGGTTCAAGTCCCCCTAGGCAGTCGCCGGGGGGTTCGAGTCCCCCTGAGCGGTCAGGGGCCTGCTGGGGGATTCGAGTCCCCCTGGGCGGTCAGGGGGTTCGAGTCCCCCTAGATGGTCGGGGAGTTTGAGTCCCCCTGGGTGCTTGGGGGGTTCGAGTCCCCCTAGGTGGTTGGGGAATAAAGAAAGCCCCCACCAGTGGCAGGTTCTGGGTAAGAATCGTTGGGCCTGCGGTTGTCTTTGCCTGGTCCTTTTGTTGTCTGTTGTGTTGTTCGTTATGATTGAAGGAATGGGGCAAGCAGAGAGCAAGGGGATGCTGACTCTCATCTCTCTGTTCTTCATAATAGATGTGAGGCTTCTCGCTCACTCATTTCGTGTGTTAAGGGCTATGACTGGAGCCAACTGGGGTTAGTCTAATGCTGGGTTATGGTGCCTAATGCTGATGCTCATTGGAGCCGGGCATGGAATATGAGTGCCTAGTGGGCCACTTTTGGTAAGCAGAACTGGCACTGAGGGATGAACCAACCTCGAGACAGAGACTTGAAGGAATATTCCCAAGCATCTGCCGAAACTCCCTTTGTTTCAGGGAATTCCTTGCCTTCTCTGGCCCGACATGGACTGCCTAGCCCCTCCCCCTTGCTGGCGGGAGAGCATGGCATCTGAAGTGGAGATGGATATTTGTCTGTCTCAAGGTTTTAATGGGTAATTGTTAAAGTGGCTTCTGAAGTCTTTGGTAACCTGAAACTGTGAAGGGTTGCTTGAATGACAAATGGAATTAAATTTGTTGGACATTTAGGTCTTAACCAAATGGGATAAAATGCTAGAGCATTGGCTGCTGGAACTGGGTTTGTGCTTTTGAAATCTGCTGGTGAACACGTTCTGTGCTTAACTGATTGATAAATTTGCCATCTAAAGAATTCTGTTGTAACAACTCACAATTGGTTTATATTTAGTCTTCAGTAGAGGTTAAGGTATTTCTAAGAGTACAAAATTCTGTTAAGTGTAATTAAGACTGATGGAAATGAGAAAAGCAACTCTGTATGTAAAAAGTAGGAGATATGTAAAAAGAGAGAAAAACAGCCCCGAGGCCACTGTCGGAGCTAAATCCATTCGTAAAAGAATGGAAGGGGAGACTGATCACCTCCCATTAGCCAGGGATACCCAAAGGGGAGGACGTCCAACCTGTTTGAATCTGAAGAGTGCCTGACTGTGTGAATGTGTCTGTATGGCTCCACCGCTTCCGATACGGAGTCTGAGTGGGCTGCACCCTGAGTCTTGCGGGGCGTCATATGGCATAACGGTCATCTCCTCCACGGAGCAGCCTGGTCCGGGGTTTATACGGACAGACCTAGCTAAGATGCTCCTAAGTTCCTGCGAAGGACGTGAGGAGGACAGCATCTGAAAGATCCCCCTCCCTTTGTCTGCGACATCCTTCACGATGGGAGGGAAACCTAGTAAACTCATTATCTGCATACTTTAAAAAAAAAAAAAAAACACTGGTTATAGAAAAGCTGGTTTTCTCTCTGTGTAAAAAGACAAAGTTTTCTTAAGTTAATTGATCTGTTATGGTTTTCTCTTTGCCTGCCCAGAAAATTCAGTTTCTATGTTTTGTTTTATCAGGTGTTTAACATCCCTAATTATATTTAGGTATGTGTTTTAAAACTTTCTAAGGTTTTAGCAATTGTTGACAAGATTTAAACCAATGATAAACCTTGGGTTACATTTGGGAAAATGCTCTGCATTTCCTAAAGTTTTATATATTGATAAATCATCACTTGATATTGTGATTATGGAAATTTACGTGTCACAGAAGTAACCTGATTTTCTTGCCAGTTACATTGTAAATTCTCATCTCACCAGCTCTTTATCATATCTATTCTGAGTTTTTGTCATTTGTAATTGTTTTAATTCTCTTGTAAGATAAATTCCGTCTCAAAGAAAATTCATATGGGAGACTTTCAGGACAAATACAGGTCTTTGATATGTTAAAATCCTGGAACTGAAATGGGTAAGAATTTACAGAAGTAAAAGCTGCATTCGGACTAAACCAGAATTATTAACATGGGACTAGGTGAACTGAAAGATTGTAATGTTGTATCTCTTGATGTTTTGTCTTATTTTAAACATTAATGGTTCTTTAATGTTTGCTCTTCCAGACTAGGGAAACTTTTTCTTAAGTTATCTGTAACTTACAGAGATAAAAATGTAGTCATTTGTAAACAAATCAAGGTATTCAACTCTTTCTCTCTATCTGAACCCTGTGAAACCAAAAGGTCTCAGCAAGTATTCTTTCTTCCATGGCAATCAGTCATTTGCATAAGTTCTATAAGAATCTGTTCTCCTTGTAACAGGACACCATTGGAAACACTGGTTATTTTACCATGGCTTTGACTGGAATGTCATATTTGAAAAGACTCAGATATGACTAGAAAGCTTAAAGGAACTAAGGTTGACTTTATAAAACCTGGAACCGTAAAGCCCTTTGGAACTGTTGGCCTGATACCTTGCTTACAGAGTTCCCAGCAGCCTCACCAGGTGAGTAAAGGATGTTACTTCCTGGCAGGTGCAGGAACCTCAGGATTCTTTGGGGGCCTCAGGAAGAGGAATTTGCCCAAATCGACAGTTATTGCAGGCATGTCTGATGGCAAGTATGTAGCTTGGCTTCTGGCCTGGGGAGGCTATCATAAGTTCAACCTAGAGATTCCTTAAGAGAAGTTGAAGCAAAGCAGATTCTAAAAGATTTATATGATCCCTCACTGTTCTTGCTGAGCTTATGTAAATAATTAGGCCAAGCTTGTTAAAACTGGACTTGTTTTTCAAATAAATTAGTCCTGATTTGGCTATCTCTGAAAACGAGGGTTATTTTAGAGAGAAAGATTATGTTTTAATAACACACCTTTATGGATGTTAAATTCTAGATTTGATTGTCTTTAAATGTTTGTTTACTTAAGCTAGACAACTTGAGGTAAACTTCAGGGAAGATGCACGATAGCTCATTTAGACGATCTTGCATTGCCAGTCAGTCAGCCCCAGATACAGGAAATTTCAGAAAATTGAAGGATTTGAAGGGAAGAATCTGACTGAGTTAGTGGGAATAGCAGAAAAGGTGTTTAACAACAGGGATGCACAAGAGGATGAAGAACAGACAAAAAAACTGGTTAAGTTTTGGCATTACATGAGGTGGGGAGGAGACGGGTAGGGGATAGTAAATGGAAGGAAAAAGCCTAAGCACAGAGAAGGCAGGTGGGAAGACTTAGATTCAGATCAGTGCGCTTACTGTAAGGAAAAAGGACATTGGGCCAGGGAGTGCCCCAAAAAGAAGACGGCAATGCTGGACACCAGAGTAAAAATTAAAGTTGAGGGGAAATCAGTTGATTTTTTTATGGACACGGGAGCCCAATTTTCATCATTACTTAAACCTATGGGAAAACTACTTGGAGAGGAAGTCTGGGTACAAGGAGCAAATGGCACAAAAAGACATAAATGGGCAACGGAAAGGACTTTAAATTTGGTCTCGGGAATAGTTAAACATCAATTTTTGGTCCTCCCTAATGCCCCATATAACTTGATGGGAAGAGATCTCCTCCACAAGTTAAGAGCTGGCATTCAGTTCTTGGAAGGAGGCATGACTGTAACCTTGAGACAACCCACTGTACAAGTGCTTATGGCAGCAGTAGATGAATACCTCCTTTATGAGCCAGTCTCAAAACCAGAGGAGACAAAGTGGGGGGAGCCTTCTCCAAATCCTACAGGACGAGTTTCCCAAGGTCTGGGCAGAAGGGAAGCCCCCTGGCTTGGCCA
This sequence comes from Enhydra lutris kenyoni, assembly GCF_002288905.1. NCBI lineage: Eukaryota > Metazoa > Chordata > Mammalia > Carnivora > Mustelidae > Enhydra > Enhydra lutris. The sequence goes on along the minus strand of NW_019154097.1, from coordinate 27,015,603 downwards.
AGGAACAACCTCCAGTGGTGGTACAATTAAAGGGGACAGCCACGGCTGTTAGTGTTTGGCAGTACCCCCTTCCCTGGGAAGCAAAGGAAGGTTTCAGAAAACACATTAACTGCCTCCAAGGAGATGGGATCCTAGTTCCTTGCAAATCTCCATGGAACACACCTTTGCTGCCCATCAAAAAGGCTGAGACTGGGGAGTACTGACCCGTCCAGGACTTGTGGGAAGTTAATAAACAGGTTGAAGATATCCACCCGATGGTGCCTAACCCCTATACCCTACTCTCCCTCCTGGGCCCCAAAAGAACTGTGTATACCGTCTTAGATCTCAAGGATGCATTTTTTCTGCATGTCTTTAGCAAAGGAATTCTCAGCACCTTTTTGCTTTTGAGTGGTCCGACCCACAGGAAGGATTCCAAGGCCAGCTCACCTGGACAAGACTTCCCCAAGGGTTCAAGAATTTGCCCACTATCTTCGACAAGGCCCTACATGAGGATTTGCGTGAGTACAGAACCTCCAACCCAGGAGTCACTCTGTTACAGTACGTTGATGACTTGCTAGTAGCAGCTGAGGACTATGAGTCATGTTAGCAGGGGATGAGAGCTCTCTTACAGACTCTGCAGGAAAAAGGGTATCGGGTGTCAGCGAAGAAAGCACAGCTCTGTCAGAGCCATGCCATTTATCTAGGCTTTGATCTTCACGAGGGAGTGCATTCACTGTCTGAGTCCAGGAAACAGGTGATCACCCGATACCCCTGCCCCACCATGTCCCGACAAGTGAGGGAGTCTCTTGGGACAGTGGGCTACTGTAGGCTGTGGATACCGCGGTTTGCGGAGATTGCCCAACCTCTCTACGAACTGGCAAAAGGAGGGATCACTATGATAGAGTGGACAGCTGAGGCAGAAGGAGCATTTTGGGAATTACAAACAGCCTTACTGAGTGCCCCAGCATTGGCCATCCCAGATGTTACCAAGCCCTTCCACTTGTATGTGGATGAAAAAGCAGGGGTGGCCAAAGGAGTTTTAACTCAGACTCTGGGGCCTTGGCAAAGGCCAGTAGCCTATCTTAGCAAGAAACTAGATCCAGTAGCAGCTGGGTTCCCCCCATGCCTTTGCATAATTGCTGCCACAGCCCTCCTGGTCAAGGATGCAAGTAAATTGACTTTGGGTCAAAATCTCATCTTGACCACCACCCACGCTATCGAGGGCCTTCTCCGGACTCCACCCGACTGATGGATGATGAACACCCGAGTGACAGGGTATCAGGCCCTCCTCCTCAATGAACCAAGAGTGACCTTCCAGCCCCCGGTGGTGCTAAACCCAGCCACACTGCTGCCAGAGTTGCTGGCTGACCATCCACACGACTGTGGGGAGGTCCTAACCCAAGTCACAGGAATAAGGCCGGATCTCAGAGACATTCCCCTCCCGGATGCTGAGATGACTCTGTTCACAGATGGGAGTAGCTACATGGTCAATGGAAAGAGGTATGCGGGGGCTGCGGTGGTTTCTCCTGAGCAGGAACTCTGGACAGCAGCCCTGCCACATGGAACTTCGGCACATAAAGTGGAACTGATTGCACTCACTAAGGCATTGCAGATGGCCAAAGGTAAAACTGCCAACATCTATACGGACAGCAGGTATGCCTTTGCTATTCTCCATATACATGGGGCTATTTATAAAGAAAGGGGCCTATTAACAGCAAAAGGAAAAGGAATTAAAACAGAGGAGAAATATTGGCTCTCCTCCAGGCTATTTGGGACCCAAAAGAGGTGGCTGTTATGCATTGCACGGGACACCAAAAGGGGACTGATCTGATTTCAAAAGGAAACCAATTAGCAGATCGAGCTGCAAAGCAAGCAGCCCGAGAAACAGTGCAAGAGCTGGTTACACTCCCGGCTCTAGCCCTACCAGAAAAACTGGACTATTCAGAGGAAGATTTAAAGTATTTACAAAAATGGACTAAATTAGACTACAAAGGGGACTGGGCTAAGACTAAAAGAGGAAAGTTAATTCTTCCTCGAAGACTAGGTAAGAAGTTAGTAGACCAGATACATCAGGGTACTCATTTGGGGTCACGCAAACTCAAGGAACTTAAAGGCAAGCAGTTCCAGGTTTCTAAATTAGGGCATATGGTTCAGGATATAGTTGATAGATGTGCTCAATGCCAGGCAGTTAATGTGGGAGGAACTAGAATGTGAAGAGGGAAAAGAGAAAGAGGTAAGGAACCAGGAATTTATTGGGAAATAGATTTTACAGGAATGAAACCCGGAAAATATGGGCACAAGTATATGTTAGTTTTTGTAGATACCTTTTCAGGTTGGGTAGAGGCTTTTTCCACCAAACATGAGACGGCAGGAGTGGTAGGCAAAAAAGGCTACTAGAAGAAATAATTCTTAGGTTTGGGCTGCCTCTCTCGATTGGGTCAGACAATGGCCCTGCATTTGTGAGCTCAGTCTCACAGACATTGGCCAAGGCCATGGGCACAAATTGGAAACTACATTGTGCCTATCGGCCCCAGAGTTCCAGGCAAGTAGAGAGAATGAACCGGACTCTTAAAGAGACCTTGACAAAACTAATTCTGGAGACTGGTGGTGGATGGGTGGATCTCCTTCCTTTCACCCTCCTCAGGGCACGATGTACACCTATTTAAACAAGGTGACCCCATTTGAAATAATGTTTGGGAGACCCCCCCCCCACTCTGTCCTCGGCTACAAGAGGTTGCCCTAGCAGAAATGACTGATCAGTCTGTACTCCAGTCACTGCAGGCATTACAGTCTGTCTTTAAAAAAGCCCATGCAGGGATCCAGACTGCCCACACTGGGACGGAGATGGAGGTGGAACCACATCCTTACCAGCCCGGGGACTTGGTTTGGATACGTTGCTATCAAGTGGGGAACTTGGAGCCTCGCTGGAAGGGACCGTTTACTGTTATCCTGACCACCCCCACAGCGATAAAAGTAGAAGGCATCAGGGCCTGGATTCACGCAGGTCACGTCAAACGAGCAGAGGACGAAGACGCCCCCCAGAGGTGGAAGCCACAGCCAATGGACCCCGCTGACCATGGACTAAAGCTAAGACTCAAAAGACTATGAGTTTATTGTTGCTCTTATTGTTACCTATTTATGTAAAGTATAGGAAGGAAATTAGATGAAGCAGTAAATAGCTAACTCATCAGCCGACTGTGTACTAGTGTCATTTGTACAAAAGAAAACTAGAGCGATAAAAATGTTAGACTTACATGCTCAATATAACCCCTTACAACCAGAGAACATAGAACTGGCTGAAAAGTCAAGGATTTGACTAATCTCCAAAGAAAAGGGGGGAATGTAAGGGCCTGGTTGGCCAGAGGGAGTCATTTTGTGTTCATGCAGTAAACTTAGATTGACCCCATGCAGTAAACTTAGATTGACCCTGCCCCTCCCAGAGGAACTTACTTGCAAAGCCTAGATACAAGGGCGGGTCAGGCCAGGTGAAGACATCCAATCAGTTGGGCGCGCATATATCTACTAGGGTAAATTGAAATTCAATTGGCCACCCGTGTGTTACCTAGCAGTTTTTTTTCTGTGTGTGGCAGACTTAGCATGACTGTGCAGTTTTCTCTGTATTGCAACCTCATTGGCCACCTGTGGATAGCCCGGCTAAACTACCTCGATAAAAGTTAGTCTGTGAGGCTGGGAGGGGTCGCCTCTTTGCAAGAGACGGCCCTGAGTGGTCAGTTTGATTCTTGATGCTTGGCACGAAATAAAGCTTTGCTTGACCTTCGTTTTGTATCAGTCTCGCTCCTTTGATTACGGACCCTAACACCTGCCAAGTGCAAAAGAGCTAAAAAGTAGAGCTTTCCCTGGAAAGGAAGGGGGAACCAGAGAGTGGTGAGTGGCAGTAATGTTTACTGCAGAAGAGTAGGAAGCCATTCACAGTCCTTAGCAAGTAACCACTGAAAAAGAAATAGAAAAGGACAAAGGGAGGAAATACATGATAAGATCCTGTAACAGGTATAATCTGTAGCAATATCCACCCTAATCCCATCACCCATTATCTCCCAGCTGATCTCCGTACCCTTGAAAACATCTTCCCTAACATTAGCCCTTGACTCTATTACAGATAATTTCAAATTGAACCACCTTAATGTTTAAAGTCCTGGGTAGGAGAATCTGATTAGCATGCCAGATAGTTCATGTCACGTGCCCACGTTTTAGCTGCAAAGGGCAGGGAGAGGAAATTTTTGCCTATTTCAGCTTCCACACTGGTCGGAAGGATGCTGTTGCTTCTTGAGTTTAAGAGTTCCTGTAAATGAAGGGTGTTCAGGTTTCTGGGCACATAAAACATAAAAATGTGTATTATGTAGTTTGAATATTTTACATATTTCAGAATTTTATATAAACAGAATCACACAGTATGTGCCCTTTTTTGCCTGGCTTCTTTCATAGTATCATCATTATTATTTTCTTAAGATTTTATTTATTTGACAGAGAAAGACACAGGGATACAGGAAACACAAGCAGGGGGAGTGGGAGAGGGAGAAGCAGGCTTCCTGCTGAGCAGGGAGCCCAATGTGGGGCTCGATGTGGGGCTCGATCCCAAGACCTTGGGATCACGACCTGGGCGGAAGGCAGATGCTTAACAACTGAGCCACCCAGGCGCCCCACACAGTGTTATTATTTTAAGGTTCCTTATGTTGTGGCACAAATCAGTGCTGAGTACTATTCCATTGCAAGGACACCCCACAGTCTGTTTATCCATTCACTTGTTGATAAGCATTTTTTGTTTCCACCTTTTGGCTAAGTGGGGGGAAAGCTACTACAAGCAGTCACGGACAGCTCTCTTTATAGACATATGCTTCTATTTCTCTTGGGTAAATATCTAGAAGTGGAATTGCTGGATTGTATGGTAAGTGTGTGCTTAAATCATTAAGAAACTACCAAACTCTTTTCCGAAGAAGTTGTAACATTTTACATTCCCACCAACCATATGTAACAGTTCTACTTCTCCTATCCTCACCAATGCTTGGTACGGTCAGTTTTCTTAATTTTAGCCATTCTAATAGGTGTGTGGAGGTATATTATTGTGGTTTTAATTTGCATTTGCCTGAAAACTAATATGATTTTTTCATATACTTATTTGCCTTCTGTTTGTGTTTTGTTTTATAAAATGTTCAAATATTTTACCCACTTTTGACTGTTTTTCTCCCAATCTGCAGTTTTCTTTTTATTGTCTTAACTGTTTCTTCTCCTATCTTCTCTACTACACATTTTATTATTTTAGATGTTACATTTAGGTCAGTCTTTCATTTTGAGTTAATTTTTATACGTGGTGCAAAGTACTGATCAAAGTTTGTTTTGTTTTTGTTTTGTTTAAGGGTTTTTTGTATTTGGATATCCAATTGCCCTAGACCCATTTTTTAAAAAGATTTTATTTATTTATTTGAGAGAGAGAGAGCACGAATGTGAGGGAGAGGCAGAGGGAGAGGGAGAAGCAGGCTCCCCACTGAGCAGGAAACCCTGGGATCATGACCTGAGCCAAAGGCAGACGCTTAACTGACAGAGCCACCCAGGTGCCCTGAGACCCAGTTTTTTTTTTAAGACTATCCTTTCACTAATGAATTGCCTTCTCTTATTTGTCAAAAATCAATTGTCCATAGAGGTACAGATCTATTTCTGGACTTCTGATTCTGTCCCAAAGATCTGTTTGTCTATATTAAAACCATATGGTCTTTTTTTTTTTTTTTTAACATATAATGCATTATTTGCTTCAGGGGTACAGGTCTGTGAATCATCAGTCTTACACAATTCACAGCACTCACCATAGCACATACCAACGTCCATAACCCAGCCACCCTATCCCTCCCCCTGAGCCCCCAGCAACCCACAGTTTCCTGAGATTAAGAGTCTCTTATGAAAACCATATGGTCTTAATAATGGTAACTTTAAATCTAAAATTATGCCAACATAAAAAGTTGATTAAAAATGCAGAAAGATAGAAATCTAATAGAAAATGAACAAAAGCTATGGACAGTTTACAGAGCAGGAATTACAATGGCTCTTAAACATTCAAAAACACACTCAACATCAACTATAACGAAACAAGTGTAAATTAAAGCTATGCTAAGACAGAATTCACTCAGATTTTCAAATACCCAACTATTTTAACAACACACTTCATATTGATGAGAATGTAAGAAAATGGGTACTTTTACCCATTGATGGTACTAGTTAAACTGGAACAAACCCTATGGAAAACAATTTAGTAACATTTACTTAAACATGAAGTGGATATAACCTTTGACCCAACACTAGTTCAACATGTGCTCATAGAGCAGGTTTGCATGTTCAAGTAGAAATGGAAGTGGAAACATTGTGGCATTTCTTATAATGGCAAAGAGAATAAACAACCAAAATGTCTAGCAATAGAGAACTGGTTACATAAATTATGATACATATATATATTAAGGTTCACTAGCAAAAGAATTGAGTTAGATATATGAAATGGAATGGAATGATCTTCAAAATATGCTGATATGTGAGATATTAGAAGTACTGAAGGATGTTTTTAGTATGCTGTCATGTGTGCGAAAATGAAACCTATACACTTAAAAATAGATAAATGTCCTTATAGTTCAGAATAGTTATGGAATAAATCCCAAGAACTGTGAGTGGCTGTCACTGGGGATAAGATAATGGAAGGAGTTGGTGCTGAAGAAGATAAGCATTATGTAATCTTTTCTCTGTTTGAATTTTCGTGGTGTGTGTGTGTGTGTGTGTGTGTGTGTGTGTCTGTCTTTCTTTTTCAATAAGAAAAACCATTTTAAACCTTTAACAAAGGTACATGCTATCTTAAATTAAGAGTGATCATCTCAGGAGAGGGTGATTACATTTGATTATCATTTCTTTTTTTTTAATATTTTATTTATTTGACAGAGAGAGAGAGATCATAAGTAGGCAGAGAGGCAGGCGGGGGTGGAAGCAGGATCCCCACTGAGCAGAGAGCCCGATGCGGGGCTCGATCCCAGGACCCTGAGATCATGACCCGAGCCGAAGGCAGAGGCTCAACCCACTGAGCCACTCAGGTGCCCCTGATTATCATTTCTTGTTTGTGCTTTTATGCACTTGACAAATTTTGTAACGTGAAAATGTGTTACTTCTATAATCAGAAAAATAAGTATTTGTAAGACATTCTAAGAAAGAGTAAGAAAGGATTAGATTTACCTGGGATAATTGGACAATGCCTAAAAGAGGATGGAGAGAAAGACGGAGCATGTTTTTTGTAATTCATCTACACATACATACACACATAGCACATCCTTCAAAATACATTTCTGTAAGTAAAAAATAAGTCAACAATAAAGGTAAGAAAGTACAACAAAGGAAACTAAAAGCAAACCATTTTTTTAAATCCTTTTTCAAATGGGACAAAATTTTACCATCTGGTAGCAAAGAGAACTTGGGACCACATGTATCATTACGACAGTATCATTGTAACTTTCAAATGCTTTCATCATCAAAAGAGTCTGGTGACATCACCACAAGCAAAGGATTCAAACACCAGGACAGTATTTTACAATATCTCATTTTTTTTTATAGATCCAAAAATATAATGATTGAGAAACATACTAGGACTTCTTTTACATCACCAAAACTAAAGGTAAGGCTCTCAAGAAGCTGTATGAAAAATGGGGTGATCTGGCAAAATCATAGGTAGTGGTCATCCCCAAACCTTGGCCTTAAAAGTATATTGTACAAAATAGATGACACTTCAACATATTACTGGCCTTTAAGAATAATGTCATTGAAGGCACACTGTCAGAAAATAATCTGACTAGATGGACTCTTACCACATTCATAGGGTATTTCTAATGGTTTTTTTTTAAGATTATTTATTTATTTATTTGAGAGAATTTATTTATTTATTCGAGAGCATGAGCACATGTGGAGAAAGGGGCAGAGGGAGAGAGAGAATCCCCAACAAGACTGTTCACTGAGCACAGAGCCCGACACTGCGCTCTGTCCCAAGACCCCTGAGATCATGACCTGAGCTGAAATCAAGAGCTTAAACAGCTGAGCCACCCAGGCACCCTTCTAATGTTTTTGAATTTAAAAGGTAGTCATTCCACATTCGTGGAACACTAAAATTGTGTCAAATTCAAGCCTTCCCAGTCTGGCAGTATCTATAGAAGAACTAACCAACAGAAATACAGTGCAAACCACATTTGTAACTTTAAATATTCTAGGAGCCACACTGAAAAAGGTTAAAAAGAAACAGATAAAATTCATTTAAGTGGTCTATTTTATTTAATTCACCATATCCAAAATTTCATTTCAACATTTCATTAATATATGCAATCATTAATGAGATATCATCCACTATTTTTTTCCACAATGAGTCTTCACACTCCACTGTTTGGACTAACAACATTTCAAGTACTCCCTAGTTACTAGTTGCTAATAACCACCATGTTGGAAGATACAGATCTAAGCATCTTGCTCATTAAATAAGTGTTCAAAAACTCAGTATCAGAGATCTCCATTTTACTCCAACACATACCCAAAAGCAGGACCTGTTCTTGGATAATGCCTACTGAAAACCAATTTATGCTGGTCAATAGAAACCCTTTTTTCCCCCTTTAAACTCTACCCTCAATGTGGGGCTCAAACTGATGACCCCCGGATCAAGAGTCACATATTGCACTAACGGAGCCAGCAGGGTGCCCCATGGATAAACAGAAATACTATCTAACACTTGCAACACAAGCTCAGTGCATTGGCTGGAGCCAAATATCCCATTTCAGAGTATAATACCTTTAATTTGGATTTTTAAACACTGTTTACAAGAATATACCTTTGAGAGAGCTTATATGTTTTTAGGTTACTAGTCCTATAGTCTTTGAATAAATTATTAGTCTTAATACCTTCGTGAGGAAAAAAAATATATATAAAAATCGACTTTGGGGGAAGAACATATTCCAGAGCATAAAAACACCTTCATAAGGACCTCATTTTCTTTTCTCAGAAGCACAAGTGAAAAAGAGAGAGAGTTTTACTGAATTTCCTTTAGGTATTCAGGGGGGACTTTGCTAAAATACAAAAGGAATCTCACAGACACTCTGCACCAGACCTAAAAATTATTAGTCGGCATTCTGAGACTTTTGTAGGCACTTCATACAAAATAGTGGTTTCCCTAAGTCTGCCTTCTTCCTAAGCTCAAGCATTCTAGAATCAGAAATCAGACACTTTGGTGGCCAAGTTTCCATAAGTTGATTCTGTAATTAATTAGTTATTAGAAGATGGCAAGGAAATTGTTTCTTACTTTCCCAAAAACTCCTTTCTCTCCCCCCACCTTTTTTTTTCCTAGGGGAGAATGAATTCTAAGTGGAAAATGCTGTTAACTTCATTTGCTTTAGTGCTGATGATTATGTATCATTCCCGGTAAATATAAAAGATTGATGAATTACCGCCTTTAATGATTGGCACTTGATCTAAAATGCTGAGTTTTGTGTAAAAAAAAAAAGTTAATTGGAGATTTTCTCCTCTTTGAGGAACTAATTAAATTATAGATACATTCTTTCACTTTTCAACATTCAACAAATATTTATTGAACACTTTTTTTGGTGCCTGTTCTAGGTGTTGGGAAAACAGTAATAACTCAAAGAAAGTGACTGCTCTTAGGCAGCTTTATATTCTAGGTAGAGAAGAGCGACAGTAAGCAAAGACATATATAATATAATGTCAGGAGCTGTGTATTTTACATAATAGTGCTAGGAAGAAAGAAGTAAGGCAAGATAATAGAGAATGGAGAATGTTGGGGGTTATTTTAGGTGGATTTTAGCTTAAAGCTATGTCAGTGCTCCACCTGATACGAACGAGACTCAAAGTAATGTGCTGTAGAAACAGAGCAGCACTTGGAATCTGTCAACCTGCTAGAATTCTCTCATAGAAAAATTCAAATTCTTCCTTCATCCCTGTCTTCCTCTTTATGGTTTCTTTAAATAAGCAATGCTGTTGGGTCCCCAATGTTGGGTCCCCCAATAATGGGTCCATGGTCAAAGGAGCCAGACTGATAGAAAGCGAAGGTCAAGCAAAGCTTTGTTTTGCACCAAGCATCAAGAATCAAACTGACCATCAAACAGACCGGTCGGGGCCGCCCCTTACAGAGAGGGCGACCCACTCTCTGTTTCACAGGCTAGCTTTTAAGGGCAAGGGCCATGTGGTTGGGCCTCGCCACGCACAGGTGGCCAATGAAATTGTAACACACAGAGAAAGCTGCACAGTCATGTTAGGTCACACATAAGTGACCAATTGAATTACAATTTACCCTAGTAGATATTTGAACCAGCCTATCACCTTGGTCAGAATTGGCGCCCAAAAGGTGCCCAAAGGGTGGGGCCCATACTCCTCGGTAACTAGGGAGACCGTATGCTCGCTTTACTGACTGGATGCCTCCACCTGACCTGACTCATCCCTGCATTTGGGCTGTTATCTCCACCTGACCTGACCCACCCTTGTATTTGGGCTTTGTTACCTGGGACTGGTTTCCCGGACTTGCTTTTAATTAAGTTCCCCTGGGAGGGGTGGGCAGGGTCAATTTAAGTTTTACTGCATAAACAACAAAATGGCAGTTCAACCGGGGTGGGGCTGCTCTGGCTGAATAGGCCCTTACAATGCCATGTTACTGACTGCTATTGGAAAATCAGCTATATTGTGGGAGCTAATGTCTTTTAAAATTAACCTTATTGGTTTGGTATTATGTTTTACATGTTATTTGCCCTCTTAGGGTGTTGTACCTTAATAGAAAGGACTCGATGTCACTTGTAATAGTATTATTATAATCTTTTTGAAGATAGGGGGCTTAGTCAAAAAGTAAATAAGAGACCATAAGCTCACTGCAGGGCTGGATTCCAGAACCGTAGCATTATTTTGGCCTATAGCAGGTATTTAGTAATTGTTTGGCTAACAATACCAATGAATGGATTTGAGTTCTGGATTTTTTGTTATTCCAACTGTAATAGGCATTTGTTCAAATTTAACACTAAAATATCTTTTTTTCATATATATTAAGAATAAAGAACCACCTACAGAAGATGAATCTCTGCTGGTAAGAATCTTTGTTCGATAAATATTCTAAACTGAGGGCAAAGTGGTTGGAGTCAAGTGAGTTCTAATGATGATGGCAGTCAGAAGGATCAGAAAACTGGACTGAATTCTCTAGAGCAACCACTGACAAATTTCTCGGGTATCAGTTCAGAAATATTTGATGTACATGTATATGTGCCTGTATATGAGTTTGTATGGATATGCATATGTGCACATCTTCAAATTTTGCTCCCTCACCACACTCACCTGCTTACACCAGACAGATTTTTCACATTTGCTATAGTTTAAGTATCTCTCTATAGGATGATATTTTTCTGTAGATTGATAGCCTTCTGTAGTCCACCATGTTTTCTACTAATGACCCAGGTAGGACCTGAAAAATTAGTGAAACCAACTCTCAAAAAAATCAACTTCTTTTTTAAAAGTTCTCCATTTGTCACTATACATTTTTAATGAAGTTAGGCATGGTCAAATTGGATTTTGAAAAAGCACAAGTCTTGAGCAATCCTATATTAAAATATTTTTGGTTAAAAACACCTCTGAAATGTCAAAATGGGATGCACTTTCAAAGTTATTATTTAATATTTGATTTTGAAATAATTACAGATTCATAGGAACTTGCAAAGATAGTAAAGAGGTTACATGTACCCTTCACTCAATTTCCCCCAGTGTTACATCTTACATAATTGTCATGCAATATCAAAACAGGAAATTGATGCTGGGACAGTGTATGTATATAATTATATAACACTTTCTCACATGTGTAGATTTGTAGACTGTCACGGCAATTGATACAGAAAACTATTCCATCACCACAAAGATCTCCTCTGAGCTACCATTTATACTCAACCCTAACCTCCTCTCCTCAACCCTTTCTAACTCCTAGTACCACTGCTCTATTTTTATCTTTGTAATTTTACCACTTTGAGAATGCTTTATAAATGGAATCATACAATATACGATCTATTGAAATGAGCTTTTTTTTCACTTAGGATAATGCTCTTGACATCCAGCCACCTTGTTGTGTATTTCAATAGATCACTCCTTTTTTGTTGCTGTGTAGTATTCCATGAAGTGATGTACCAAAGTTTGTTTAACCATTCACCAACTGGAGGACTTAAAAAAAAAAAAAAGATGTATTTATTTATTTGAGAGAGAGAGAGTGTGCGCACGTACAAGCGGGAGCAGTAGAGGGAGAGGGGGAGAGAATCCCAAGTGGACTACTCCCTGCTCAGCACAGAGCCTCAATCTCGCAACCCTGAGACCACCACCCAAGACTAAGTCAACTTTCAGGTGCTTAATCAACTGCTCCACCCAGGCACCCCTACTGGGGGACAGTTTGGATGACAGTTCTTTTCTTAAAGCACCTGAAAAATATTGTTCTACTTCCTTTTGGATCCATAGTTTCTAATAAAAAATCCATTTCATTCAAGTTATTTTTCCCCTATAAGTGAATCATTTTCTTCAGTCTGTTTTCAAGATTCTTTTCACCTTTAGCTTTCTTTTCATCTTTATGTTTCAGAAATTTGGCCATCATGTGCCTTAGCAAGGTTTCGTTTTCCCTTAGGATTATCCTGTTTAGGGGTCACTCAGCTTCTTGAATCTGTATGTTTATCTTTTGCCAAACTGGGGGGGGGGCATGTTCAGCCATATTTTTAATACTTTTTCAGCCCCCTCCTCTCCCTTTCCATTGGGATTCCAATTACATAAATATTAGATCTTTTGTTTTGGTCCTACATGTCCTTGAAGATTTCTCTTTTCTTTTTCTTTTTCTTCCCCCCCACCCTCAGTTTTTTCTCTCTGTTGTTCAGGTTAAGTGATTTGTTAGTTTGTCTTCAAGTTCACTGATTCTTTCCTCCACCATCTCCATTCTGCTGTTAGGCCTATTTCTTGAGTTTTTATTTCAGTTTTATATATATATATTTTAAAGATTTTATTTATTTGACAGAAATCACAAGTAGGCAGAGAGGCAGGCAGAGAGAGAGAGGGGGAAGCAGGCTCCCTGCTGAGCAGAGAGCCTGATGTGGGGCATGATTCCAGGACCCTGAGATCATGACCTGAGCTGAAGGCAGAGGCTTAGCCCTCTGAGCTACCCAGGTGCCTCCCTCTTTTGATATTTTTAAAAGATTTTATTTATTTATCTCAGAGAGAGAGAGCATGAGAGGAGAGGAGAGGGGGAAGAAGGCTCCCTGACGAGCAGGGAGCCTGACACGTGGCTCTATTCCAGGACACGGGGATTATGACCTGAGCCGAAGGCAGATGTCACCCAGATACCCCCTTGGAGTTTTTATTTTTAAGGCTTTTATACATAAACCTAGTGTCTCTTTATCAAGAACCAGGCAATTAAAGGTCATAATGAGAAAACTGTTATCTAGTTTAACGTTCCTGGTTTTATAAGGGGAAAGAAAAAAAAATCTTTTTAGTAGCAGCCTGAAAATGCCATTAAGGACTTCTCTTGATTTTGGCATTATTCGGGGAAAAATCTCATTCCTTATAATGGCCACAAAGTATTCTATTTTATGGCTGTATACCATAATTTATATAGCCAATTCCCTGTTGGTTTTGAATCATTTGCAGTTTGAGGACTGTTGTAAGTCATGCTTTGTTGAACATCCTTGTACATATATTTTTGGTCTCTCTTGTGCGAACTTAACCATATGATAAAAGCCTATTGTAGTGTCATTAGTTTAAGAGACGTAGACATTTTACATTTTTATTCAGGTTGCTAAATTGTCTTTTAGTAGTTATTCCATTTATTTTCTAATTCACAGTGGATAAATGTGAATAATATTTTATTTGTTTTATAAATTTACATTTTATTCTAGTAGTATCAAATATTATTGGCAAAAACTGCTAGTTAAAATATCTCAATTCAATTTGCACTTCTGTAATTATCATTGAATTTGGACATCTTTTATATGTGTGTTCTTTATTTGTATTTCATGATCTGTGAATTCTTTTTTTATATTTATGTCTGTTTGTTTGTTTTAAAGATTTTATTTATTTATTTGACAGAGATCACAAGTAGGCAGAGAGAGAGGAAGGGAAGCAGGCTCCCTACCGAGCAGAGAGCCGGAACGGGGCTCGATCCTAGGAGCCTGGGCTCATGACCTGAGCCGAAGGCAGAGGCCCTAACCCACTGAGTCACCCAGGCGCCCCTCATATTTATGTTTTTAAAATAACCTCAAGTGCACAGAATGAGATAATAATCTTTGCTTCATGACTCACTCCCATCATTAGGTTATGCAAGATCCACTGTTTACTTGCTTGCTTATTTTTAATGAAACAAGAACGTCAACATTCAGTAACTTCAACGCCCAGCTCTGCCTTTTCCAGTACCCCCATTCTGTCTCTTCACCCTCTGCCTTGAAACAACCTCTGTCCTGAATCCTGCGTCATCATCCCCTTGCTTTCTCTTTTTTTAATATAAGTTAGATCTTCCCTATGTGTCCTGGAAATAGCGTATTTTTAAAATTTTAGTTTTGGTAACTTTATAAAGAGGATATAATGCTGTGTGTAATCTCCAGGGACTTAGTTCAACCCTTAATATTAGAGTGCTTACATTCATCCAAACTGCGTATCACTATCATTCATTTTGATGGCTGCGTGATAGTGGACTATAGAAATATACCACAGTTTGTTCATCCATTGCCTTAGTAATGGGCACTTGAACTGTTTCCAGGTTTTTGTTATTATGAACATTAAGAAGTAACACTCTTGTAAGAGGTCTTTTTAAAGAGTTCAAAGTATTTAAAATATGAAAAAAATTAGAGATAAAATAGCTGCCCAATATCTGTCTCTGGCCTCATCTTCAACTATTCTTTCCCTCCCTCCACTCCACTCATGCTGGCTCCTTGCTGTTCTTCGGATGCACCAAACATGCCCTCACCTGGGGATCCTTGCACCGCTGTTCTTTCTGCATAGACTATCCATCCTCCGAACAGCCAAATGACTCATTCTTTCACTTCCCTCAGGACTCCACTCAAATGTAATCAGTAAAGCCTTCTCTAATCACTCCATATAAACCGGCACGTCATCCCTTTCTCCCTTATCCAGATTTACTTTTTTCATTGCTCTTATCAACATTTGACACACTATATATTTGCTTGCTTATTTATTATCTGCCTCTCCCATGAGAATGTGCCTAGAAAAAAAAAAAGCCCAAATATACTGTAGATTCAATATTTGTAGAATAAGTAAATACATGAGACCTTTTGTCTAATTGAAATGATAGCACCTCCATAACAATGTAATAGTAGTGGTAGGAGGCATTGTGTTTTATTATGAAGCATCATACTGGCTTTTAGTTTAAAATGAAATGACCTCTTCAATACTGAGATATCAGGAAGAAGTTCATTTTCCATTCTTATTAAGTAGAAAAAACTATAAGCTTAAAGTAAATAAATATAAAAAATAAATGTCTCAGAACATCCAAGGAAAGTGTGAAAAATAAGAAAGTTAAGAGGATTTTTCCTTAAATATCTGAACATATTCTAACATCATTATGATCAAGTCAACATGGAATGGATCGGAGGAGGAGTAAATCAGAATTAGATCACAGTATGTATCAAAGTTGATATATAACAAAAACGGTATTTTAAAAAATCAGTGATGAAAGGAAGGATTATTTCATAAATTATACTGACACTACTAGCAGACTAAGTATGGGGGGAAATGGGTCCTTACTCGTATGTCATAAAGATAAATTCCTGATAGATTACAGACTTGACTGTAAAAAATAAAGCAGTAAAAAAATTTGTTAGAAAATCAGTATGACAACATGTAAAGTCTAGGTAAGAAGGAAATCTTAATTCATGCTGGGAAGTTCCTAGCTATTTACAAAAGCATATTTTACTATATAAAAAAAATTAACGTTTATTTGGTTTAAAACCAAAAATTTAGTAGACAAAAATTTGGAAAAAATTAATTGTAATACAGATAATTACTGAAATATAAGGAACTTTTATAGAAGAGAAAAAATTAACAATTCAGTAGAGAAATATGAAACTTGGGGCATCTGGGTCGCTCAGTAAGTTAAGCATCCGAGCCTTAATTTCAGTTCGGGTCAAGATCTCAGCGTCATGAGCCCCACATTGGGCTCTGTGCTGAGCGTGGAGCCCGCTTGAGATTCTCTCTCTCCCACCCCACCCATCCCTTGTTGCTCATGTGCGTGCCCTCTCTAAAATATATATAAATATAAATATAAATAAATAAATATATACATATATATAAATTCCTTCACATTAGAGCAAATTGAGATAGCCAATAAATATACAAAAAGATACTCAACTTCACTAGAAATCACATAATTGTAAAATGATGTAATAATGAGCTACTATTTATACCTATCAAACTGAAATCTTTTTTTTTTTTAAGATTTTTTTATTTATTTGACAGACAGAGATCACAAGTAAGCAGAGAGGCAGGAAGAGAGAGAGGGGGAAACAGACTCCCCGCTGAGCAGAGAGCCCAATGTGGGGCTCAATCCCACGACCCTGAGATCATGACCTGAGCTGAAGGCAGAGGCTTTAACCCACTGAGCCACCCAGGTGCCCCCAAACTGAAATCTTTTTAAAGCTACAGTCAAAGTATAGAGGAAATGCTGGTGGGAAGGTGAAGTATTGCAGTCTTTCAAAAAGTAATTGGGTAACAACCCAATTTTTAAAAATATTTATTTATTTATTTGTTTGTTTATTTGAGAGAGAGAGCGTAAGCACTCCCTCTCAAAGTGGGGGAAAGGGCAGAGGAAGAGAATCCTCAAGCAGACTCTCCACAGAGCACAGAGCCCTATGTGGGGCTTGATCTCAAGACCCAAGAGATGAGGACCTGACCTAAAACCAAGAGTTGGTTGCTTAACCAACTGTGCCACCCAGGTACCCGGGTAACAACTATTAAAAAGGAACATGGGTATACAGGAATCCTACTCCTGGGATTAGCCAGTAAAAATAACAGCAACAATACCTAAGGACATAAGATTAAGGTTGTTGTATCACTTTTTATAAAGACAGCAATCGCAGAAATAAAATGAAAATCTTTTCATAAGGAAATGGCTAAACAAACTGTGCACACCTTGGAATATTATGCAGCCATTACAAAGAGTGAATAAGAACTAGTCCAGATAACCTGAAAGGATGTCCACAAAGGTGTGTCGAGTAGAAAGGCAAGCTGCAGAAAAGTATGCATTATCTCATTATTATGAAATAAGGTTTTAAAGCCTGGATATATGTGTGTATTTAATGTATATGTGCATATTATACACATATTATCAACAGAATTCTATGAATATGGTGGGGGGAAGAAAACCATATCAACGAGGCTGCTAGTATGGCAATCTGGCTGGGAAGAAGGGAGGTGGAAGACTGTATACTGTGGAGCAGGAAACATACACCCCGAAAATTTTCTAGTACTACCATGATTCTGTTTGCTCATGGTATATTTATCTCTATGCCACCACTTCTGCTTCTTACACTTTTTAGACTCCTATTCAGTTTCCTAAAACTAGATATACCACAATATAGCCTGGACTTACAGGAAGAATCCCCGCCCCCTCTCTCCAGAAATACTTTTTGAACAAATTATACCCTCCCATATTATTGTCATGATCCCATCTCACCAAAACTTAGTAATGCCTTCTAGCATTGAAATAATTTCTAATTCATTTTAGCACCTATTCTCTATTAGGAATGTGGATATCTTAGGCCATATATATGATTTCCCTCCTTCATTATCATACCTCTATGTCAGACCTATGATAGTCTATAGCACTACGACACTTTAGCATTCTCACCTGTGTACATTCCTTCTGCAAATTTTCATTGTTAGCGATATACTTCATAAGTAGGTCAAATTGTATACTGCCAAATACCACCTGCTCAGGCCTCCTGAGGTATTTTCTAAGCTCTTCAGATACTGAATCTATTAGGGTATGAGAGAAACAGCTCAACTGAGATGAAGTAACTTTAGTGAAGGGGTGGTTGGCAGATGTGTGAACAAGGTGAAGAGACCCAGCAAAGGATACAGAGGCATCAAGAGACTTGCAACAGCAAGAAACTGTGACCACGCTCAGCCTAAAGGGACAAGAGAAGGGATGGTGTTCTTGGAGATTTCCAGGGATTTCTGGAACCAGGAATGGGCTGCCCAACAGAAGTTGTAGTTGTATATGGACACAGCCACTGTCAAGATCTCAACAGAGCTGGGAGAGAGAGAAAGAAAATAGACAACCTCCTTTCCTGTCCTCTGATCTTATGCTGGTGCCTCCCACTAGTAGAACTCACAGCAAGCCATACAGCTGGGAACTTTGGGTGATCAGTTCGCTCCCAAGGCAGGCCAGGTAGAGAAGTGCTGAGGATGGATAGCGGAACAGTAAATGGAGAATAACTAACACAATCCAACCTTTTGGCCACTAAGCATCATTTCTCAAATTTGACTTAGATTGAGAAGCTCATGTTCCCCAAACAGGAGAAATAGGAAGTCACATCAGCTAAGGGGTATCATCAAGATGATGGCAATCCAGCCATATTCCCAACCTAAAATGTAACCTAAATTGTAACATTTGCCATCTCTAGCACTCTTCATATAAGGTGGCGAGGGGGAGAAAATAATTAACATAGCAAATTATGGCTACTATCCCACTTCTGCAGCTGTACAGGTGGTTGGCAATTAAAGGAGGCAGCTAACAATTACCTCACCATGATTTCTTTACTGTCTGCTAACCCCTTTGATGGCCAGAGTTTCTATCTGATAGGGTGACTCAAACCGCCATTCCTGAAGAGTCTGATTCTCTTTGTGGTCTGACCTTATGGAGTTGCCACAACTTCCCACTGACCATTATTACTGGAAATGAGAGTAGCAGGGGCAACTTGCCAGAATCACTTGCATTCTATATGAAGCCCTCCTTGCCACCACTGTATAACCTCATCTTGATATCTTCTTGGTGAGGAAGATCAGTCATGCCAACCAGATGTTTCTGCCTGTTAGCTCTGGAGCATGAGGAACTACAAGTGACCTGCTATCAGGTTCACAGAACTATGACTTACTTCCTAGAGGAAAGACTCCTCCCTTGGGAACTGAGAACACTACACATACTGAGCACAAGGTCACAACAATGGCAAGTAAACGTTCTGTAAGTGAATTATGAGATGTAATCATGAGCAGGAACATCCCCACATCCACCTTGTTTTATGAACTGTATGTTAGCTTTGGAAGAAACAGTGTTTCATAGTGTTCACTGATTCAAAGCATGAATGGCGTACTACTACAGAACAGTTCCTCTACATTTTCAGGGGAATTAATCTCAGTACTAGCACTGAAATTGAGACTTTCCCTGGCTATTCCACTTTCTATCAGGCTAGCTGCCTCTAGACCGTGAGGCACAGAGTTAGACCAGAGAACTTTATGGAAGTGGGCCAACCGTTATACTACTTTCACCATGAAATGAGTACCTTGGATAGAGGCAATGTTATGTGTGATACAATGGCAATTAACAAGATATTCTGGAAAAAAAAAAAGATATTCTGCAAGTCAACAAAGCTGATCTATTTGTAGACAAGGAAAGCAAATCCCTACCCAGAACATAAAACATTCCCCTTGAAGGAAAATCTTGTCCCTTTCTTTTATAAAAGTTTGATCTAATCAACCAACCATCTGGCTGGCTGGTCTCCCTGGGAAATGGTGTCATAGTGTGGGCTCCAATTGTCCCCTGTCATTGACAAGTTAGGTGCTCAGGACTGGACATAGCTTGGTCTTAGCAAAGAGATATCCATGACATTGAGCCCATGCATAAACTCCACTGGACTCCAAGCCACTTTACACAGAGACACTAAGCAAGCCATGAAGGAAACTGGGCAAGGTGTCTAGTTGCCATCCAGAGGGTGCCAGACTGTTAAGCAACTCCTTTGCAGAGAATGCCCTCTGGCCAGCATTTACCTTCCAGAGAAGGAGTTCCATACCTGTAACAGAAATCTAATGACTCCAAATCTCTCCTACTTCCTCTTTTGTTTTACCAAACAATTTCTTTCTTTTTTTGTTTCTTTAGATTTTATTTATTTATTTATTTGACAGATGGAGATCACAAGTAGGCAGAGAGGCAGGCAGAGAGAGAGGAAGAAGCAGGCTTCCTGCTGAGCAGAGACCCCAGTATAGGGCTTGATCCCAGGATCCTGAGATCATGACCTGAGCCCAAGGCAGAGGCTTAACCCATTTAGCCACCCAGGTGCCCCTACCAAACAATTTCTAAACACAAGTTTTAAACTGACTTCTGCTTTCAGAGACCCTTTTTGTTCTGTTAGCAAATCTTTAATCTGACCTAATGAAGAAGGAGGGATAATCTTCAAACCCTTTCATCTTCTCAAGTAGATATTGATTTGCATCTGTGATGTGCCTAATTGATAAGCATCGTCACTGTGATAAGGGCACATCTGGCCAGTATTAAGGTAGAGTTTGAGACTTGTGAATCAAATAGAAGTGCATGACTACAGACTTTAAGTAGGGTTTTAAAATAAATGTATAATAAGTAAATGTGAAAGTTTAAAAAATCCCTAAAATAAAATCTTTTGAAGATCTTGAATCTTGACTCTGCCATTTGTTAGCTGTGGAATACTAAATTATTGACTCAAGGGGCACCAGAGTGGCTCAGTGGGTTAAGCCTCTGCCTTCGGCTCAGGTCATGATCCCAGGTCCTGGGATGGAGGCCTGCATCAGGCTTTCTACTCAGCAGGGAGCCTGCTTCCCCCTCCCTCTCTGCCTGCCTCTCTACCTACTTGTGATCTCTCTCTCTCTGTGTCAAATAAATTAAAAAAAATAAAATCTTTAAAAAAAAATAATTGACTCAATCTGTGCTCACGTTTCCTCATATGAAAAATAGAGATAATGATAGTATTTATATTATGGGACATTGCAAGAATTAAACAAAACCTGTAAAGCACTTAATCACTGTGCCTGGTACATAGTAAGTACTTTATAATCATTAGCTATTATCACTTGGACCAAAACTTCTGTTGTCATGATAAGGTGGTAACTTAATTTGTTTCGTGTTTGTTCAACAGAAAACGTCCTGATGTAAAAACAACAACTGATTGGTTTGCACCAATCATATGGGAAGGAACTTATGATAGACAAGTCCTGGAAAAGTATTATAAAAGGCGGAACATTACTGTAGGCTTGGCTGTGTTTGCTACTGGAAAGTAGGTGCTACTAACATTCATCCTTTTTTATTTTGGAAGAACGTGGATAAGCACCCACGAACTCTCTGCACAGCTAAAGAATTACTCATAATTAACCCTAATCATGATTTCTGGCTGAACTGCATAATTATTTATAGTGGTTATTTTCTCTAGCTGTGGCTGAGTCCTTTACATGACTTAGCAATCTTCTTATCAATATCCACATAGCTCTCTTCTCCTTTCTTCTCAACCAACTTTATGGCTCTTCTGAGGCCCCCAAGCTCACTACCTCCTCTTTCATTAACCAACATAGTTAAGCTCTAGACGCAACTTCTCGGCTCCTACCTACTGGTAGGTCTTAGCAATAATAATATGTGTGTTAAATGACATTTAATCTCCTGATGAGTTTTCAAAATGTTTTGTTTTTCATGTTTCACAGGTTTGTGGATCAGTACCTGCAACAGTTCATCCAGTCTGCTAATAAATACTTCATGAGTGGCTACAATGTTATCTTTTACATCTTGATGGATGACTTCTCCAAACTACCTCCTATAGAGCTAGGTCCCCTTCGAACATTTAAACTATGTATTGTACTCAGACAACATGTGTGGAAAGACCTGAATTACATGTACATGAGGAACTTGAATAAGTACATCCTAGAACACATCCAACATGAAGTTGACTTTCTCTTCAGTATGACTGTAAACCAGATCTTCAAGAAGGACTTTGGGATAGAAGCCCTGGGCAAGTCTGTAGCTCAACTCCATGCATGGTGGTATTTTGGACATGACAAAAATTTCCCTTATGAGAAAAGCCCTAACTCAGCAGCTTTCATCCCTTTTGAAAAGGGAGATTTCTATTACCATAGTGCAATTTTTGGTGGCACGCCCTCTGAGGTTTTAGCCTTCATCGAAGAATATAAAAAAGGAGTTCAAAATGATGCTAAAAGTGGATTTAAGAGCACATATGAACGTTACCTAAACAAATACTTGTTTATCAATAAACCCACTAAGTTGTTATCACCAGAATACAATTGGGATCCAAATTTTAGATCTCCCCCCCAAATTAAACATGTGAAGATAGAATGGCAGTCAAAAAGTATTTGATGGTTATAGCATTAAATTTATGAGTTAATAAGTGAATCATCAAAATTCCTCAAATATAAAACTTACTAAAAGTTTCAGTATTTTAGAAACTTACAAAAATGTGCAATCTTTTGAAATTGTTTTTCTCCTGTCAATTTTGAACCATCTAAATCTACCTAAACTGGATTAAGAATAAATGGATGCTAATTAAATATTAATGCACAGTGATGTTATAATTTATATATCATAAATAATGTAGAAATACTTTTGGAGGCATAAAATGAAGAAACACACCCAGACTCTAGTTCAGAAAATAAAGATGGATCGAGAGATGATAGATAGATGGTAGAAGGATAGACAGATAGATAGAAAGACAGATATACATATACATGTACACAATGTCAAAGGGATATATGTAAGGGAAAAAAATATTCATCAGATGAAAACATCAAATACCCTTTTTAGTGTTGGGAGATGTATACTTTTTGTAATTAATCTCAATTAGTATTTAATCTATTATCTGATTGAACTTAGGTGAATTAGAGTCATTCTACCAAAAACATATCTTACCTCTATTGTTACAAAGATTCATTCTTTGTAATATTCTTTTGCACTCATTCTTTATTCTTTGGCAGGGGGCATAGGGAGAGGGAAATCCTGGAAATAATTGTAGACAACTATAAGAGGACTCTGAAAGGTAGAACAAGGAAAGCAAATGGGCTAGGGACCCTAGGAACCTCAGGGACCTTAGGACTTGAGAAATGATATGGAGGGAGTTCCCTGGAATTTCTTTTGTCTCCCATATATCCCCGACTGGGCACTGTAGAGGCACACAGCTCAGAACCACCAAAAGCCAAAGCCAAGAACAAAAAAAAAAAAAAAAAAAAAAAAAAAAAGGCAAATAAACTCTAGGACCAGCCAGGAAAAAGCCCAGGAAAGAGACAGCTTATCAGAGACCTAATGGGGAACCCCATCTCCATGCCTTACCTGGCAGCCTGCTCTGCCTACACCAGCAGCACCTGCAAAGAGAAAACAGAGAATTCCACCCAGAAGCTGTGTCTCTTGGCCCTCACTTAGCAGTAGACAGAGACCTATTCTAGCATCTCTTGGGCCTCTACCCAGTGGTAAGAGATGACCACCACCGCTACTACCAGAGGCAGAAGGAGGCCCAGGTACCTGCCTCTCTCCCTCAGGGGCACTAGCAGAGATGGGGAAGAAGCCTGTCAGCACTAGATGACCTAGAGAGATGGTTCTGGAAAACACTTCATCCTCCACCGACCTCCTAGAGCCCAGGAAAGCATCTTCCATGGCCTCAGACAATACCAGCAGTGATTAGGTAGACACAGGGTGGCCCAGACAACAGGCTCAGGGAAGCACTCACTGTGTCATAGCCTAGCATCTCCCACACTCCCCCTAGCAGGACCTGCCTGGGAAAGAGCTCTTTAACCCTGCGGGCAGCATCAGCACAAGCAAACAGGAGCCCAGATGGTTCCAGGTGAGTGAAATGGACCAGAATAGCACTATACAGGCTCTGAATCCTATACTATCACTGGAACCACAGCCCAGAAATGAAAGCCAGGGATGATGCCTCAAACATTGGCTGAAATAAAAAACTTAAAGAGGATCCAAGGACTCAACCCTTACTATTCAAAATTTCCAGGATATGATTAAAAAAATCATACCAAGGACAAGAAAAGACACAACCCAAACAAGAAAAGGCAATCAACGGATGCCAATATAGAGATAAATCAGATGCTAGAATTATCTGACAAATTAGAACAGCCATCATAAAAAACTGCTTCCATGGGCACCTGGCTGGCTCAGTTGGTGGAGCATGTGACTCTCGATCCGAGGATTGGGAGTTTGAGCCCCACATGGAGCATAGAGACTGCTAAAAACAAAACAAAACAAAACAAACTACTCACTACTTCAACAAGCAACTCCAAATATCTCAAAACAAATTTAAAAATAGAAAACTTCATGAAGGGGCATCTTGGTGGCTCAGTCGTTAAGTGTCTACCTTTGGCTCAGGTCATGATCCTAGGGTCCTGGGATGGAGCCCCACATCTGGCTCCCTTCTTGGCGGGAAGCCTGCTTCTCCCTTTCCCACTCCCCCTGCTTATGTTCCCCTCTCTCGCAGTCTCTTTCTGTCAAATCTTAAAAAAAAAAAAACAGAAAAAAATGTTTTTAACTGAATAAATAATATTTAGCCACACTATCTGTGGAAGAACACGTGCCATGTACTATCATTTATATACTACTTTAAGGATGCGAAGTAACAGTACATGCTGCTTAAGAATAAATATGTACAGGCAAAAATATAGATATAAATGCAAGGATAATCATATTTGGAATTGTGGTCAACCTCTGCGATAGGATATGTATCCAGAAAGGGATATAAAATATATTTCATCTGTACATGAAATGTTTTATTTTCCAAGCTTGGTTACTGGTACTAAATTGTTCATCATAGGGGCACTCAGGTCATGATCCCAGGGCCTTGGGATCGAGCCCCACATTGGAATCCCTACTCAGCAGGAACCCTGTTTCTCCCTCTCCCACTCCCCCTGCTTATATTCCTGCTCTCTTATATTCCTGTCTCTCCCTCTGTCAAATGAATAAATAAAATCTTTAAAAATAAATAAGTAAAAAATAAAAAAATAAAGTGTTCATTATAATAGTCTACATTTTTATGTCTGAACTATAATAAAAAAGGACTTTATTGAGCAACTCTACTGAGTGATCTCTGTCTCCTGTAGTTCAAAAATTTTCACTCAATGCCTTAAAGCTTTAGAGCTTAATTTGCTAATTTTTACTTTAACCTTTAAAGTTTTCAGGTTACAAAATCTATTGCCCCTACCAAAGACTGTAAAAAATGAATATATTTCAAAGGAGAATAAATATTTACATGTGGAATCACTATCTACAATAAAATCTAGAATATGACCATACCTAAGAGGAAAGATGGTCAATGTTATAGTTTTTAAATGAGGTAGTGGTTTCTATGTAAAAAGAGTAATGAAATTGACAAACTACTCACAAAATTTAATAAGAAAAAAAGAAAGAAAACAATATCATAAATAGGAGAGATGTTGTTACCCATAGCACAGGTACTTCAAATACAATAAAAAATACTTTAAACAAAAATTTTTAATAAGTTTAAATATATGAAGAAATGGAAATTTTTAAAGAAAAATATAAAATTGCAAATGACAGGAAGAAATAGAAAAATTAAATATCTTAAAGAAACTGACTCAGAGGAAGAAAACAAGTCTTCCCTCAAAAATTACTAGGTCTTGTGTGAAACAGGTGAAGGGGATTAAGAGTACACTTATCATGATAAGCACTGAGTAGTATATAGAATTGCTGAATCACTGTATTATACACGTGAAACTAATATAACATTGTAGGTTAATTATGCTGGAATTAGCATTTTAAAAATCTGTAAAATAAAAAATAAACCCTTACCTCATACTGTTAAAAAAATTAACTCAAAATGGGTAAAAAATCTAAATATAAGAGCTAAAACTAAAAAATTCTTAGAAAAAAACATAGGGATAAACCATGACCCTGGATTTGTCAATGGTTTCTTAGATATGACACCAACAACATGAGCAAAGGAAAAAAATAAACTGAAAATACAAAGCTTTCATTTTCATTTTATTTTTATTTCTTTGATAGAGAGTGAGAGCACAAGTGGGGGAAGGGGCAGAGGGAGAGGAGAAGCAGACTCCCTGCTCAGCAGGGAGGCCAACGTGGGGCTCCATCCAAGGACCCTGGTATCATGACCTGAGCAGAAAGCAGACACTCAATGGACGGAGTCACCCAGGCACCTCCAAAAACTTTTATGCATCAAATGACATGATTAAGAAAGTGAAAAGACAACCACAGAATGGGGAAAAAATATTGCAGATCATTTATCTGATAAGTCTAGTCTCTAGACTTACCTATATAAAGAGTTCTTACAACTCAACAACAAAAAAAGGACAAACATTCCACCCTAAAAATGGAATGGGCATTTTTCTTAAACTATATATATAAACGGCCACCAAGCATATGAAAAGATGCTTAATATCATTAGCCATTGGAGAAATGAAAAAACATTGAGATACAACTTCACACCCACTAAGATGGCTATATATATTTTTTAAAGATTTTATCTATTTACTTGTCAGAGAGAGCACAAGAGAGCACAAGCAGGGGGAGCAGCAGAGGAGAGGGAGAAGCAGCCTCCCTGCTGAGCAGGGAGCCCAACACGGGGCTCAATCCCAGGACCTTGAGATCATGATCGGAGCCGAAGGCAGACACTTAAACGACTGAGTCACCCAGGCACCCCGGGAGGGCCATAATTTTAAAAGATGGAAAATAACAATTGTCAGAGTGTGGAGAAGTTAGAGCCCTCATACATAGCTGTGAGAATGTCAAATAGTGCTGCTGCGGTGGAAAACATTTTAGCAATTCCCCCAAAAAGTTAAATATAGAATTATCACATGACCCAGAAATTCTGCTCCTAGGTATAAATCCAAAAGAGCTGAAAACGGGTGTTAAAACAAAAACTTGCACATGAACGTTCACAGTGGCACAATTCAGAACAGCCAAGAAGTGAAAACAATCCAAGTGTCCATCTGTGAGTGAATAAACAGACTGTGGTTTCCACACCCACACACGGAATAATATTCAGCCATAAAGAGGAACGAAGGACTGGTACATGGAATCACATGGGTGAACTTGAAAACATTACAGTAAGTGAACAAAGCCAGTTATGAAAGAACACCTATCATCTGGTTCTATTTACATGAGATGTCCAGAATAGGTAAATCATAAGATAGGAATAGATCAGCGGTAGCTTAGGGCTGAGGGGAAAAGTTAACAGCTGAAGGGCACGTGCTCTCTCTTTGTGGTGACAAAAATGTTCTAGGGTTGACTGTGGTGATGGCTGCACATATTTGTGAATAAAAAACCACTGAACTGAAGGCTTGAAATGGGTAAACTCTCTGATATGTGAACAGTATCTTAAGAAAATTGGGACAAATTATTAATTTAAAAAATAATTCCAAGCTCTGATGTTTTCTCCGGCAAATTCAAAGAAGAAATAATGCCAAAATTATACAAACTCAAGGATGACAGGAAAGGAGAGATGCATCAACTCACTTTCAGAGGCTGGTTAAACTCTGATACCAAAACCTGACTGTGGGGGCGCCTGGGTGGCTCAGTGGGTTAAGCCTCTGCCTTCAGTTCAGGTCATGATCTCAGGGTCCTGGAATCGAGTCCCGCATCGGGCTCTCTGTTCAGCGGGGAGCCTGCTTACTCCTCTCTCTCTGCCTCCCTCTCTGCCTGCTTGTGATTTCTCTCTGTCAAATAAATAAAATCTTAAAAACAAAACAAAACAAAACCTGACTGTGCTCTCAGGCATCCTTTAACCAACAAAGGCAACGAAAGTTAGAGGCCAATCTCGTTCACGGACATAAATATAAAAAATAATAAAGAAAATATTGGAACCCAAATTGAGAAATCTATTAAAAAGATATTCAGTCAT
Organism: Enhydra lutris kenyoni; assembly: GCF_002288905.1. Classification (NCBI taxonomy): domain Eukaryota; kingdom Metazoa; phylum Chordata; class Mammalia; order Carnivora; family Mustelidae; genus Enhydra; species Enhydra lutris. The sequence continues at coordinate 26,987,743 of NW_019154097.1, read as the reverse complement.
GATCAAGATGGATTTATCCTAGGAATGTAAGGTCAGTTTAACATTAGGAAATCAAATAGTGAGACTTACCACATTAAAAAATTAAAGCAGGGGGAAAAAAATCACAATATTTCTAGATGTAAATTTAAAAAAAATTTTTATAAAATTCAACATCCATTCATGATTTTATTTAAAACTTTCCCCAAAAAGTATATTGGAATTTTCTTAATCCAATCAAGAATATCTACAGAAAAACCAAAGTAAAATTAGTATTTGCTCAATGTTGAATATTAGAAGTTTTTTCTCTGAAAAGAACAATTAAAGATTCGCTGGTATCACTACTTCTGTTCTAGGTTGTGCTAGTGATTCCAACCAGTACATGAAGGTCAGGAAAAATAAATAAAAGGCATAATTATCTACAGATGGTATATTATGTTCATAGAACCCCCAGGAAAGATAAGCCATTAGAATTAATAAGAGCATTTAGCAAAATTGCTAGATGAAGAATCAAAATACCCAAATTAACTGCATTTCCAACTACTAGCCATCAACTGTTAGCAAATATATTATTTAAAGATGTCTCTTTACAATCGCATAAAAAATCAAGTATCTAGAAATAAACCTATCAAAAGATATGCAAAACCTCTAAACGTATTGAAAGTCATTGAAGACTAAAATAAATGGTGAACTGGAAGGTTTCACAGGGCTAAACATGCCAATTCACTCAAAAACAATTTATCAGTTCAATTCATTTCTAATTAAAATTCCCAATAGGTTTAGTTTTTTGCTTTTGGTTGGGGTATTTTTGTTGTTGTTGTTTGAATTTGATAAATTAAAAGAAATTTTTTTAGAGAGAGAGAGCACACGTATGCATGAGTGGGGCAGGGGAGTACGGGCAGAGAAAGAGGGAGAAAGGGAATCCCAAGCAGGCATTACGTTCAGTGCAGAGCCAGACAAAGGGCTCATCCCATGACCTTGAGATCATGACTGAGCAGAAATCAAGAGTCCATTGCTTAACCAACTGAGCCACCCACATGACCCTAGACAAGCTGATTTAAAACTTTATGGAAATTTTAAGGGCCAAGAATATCCAGAACACTCTTTAAAAAATAAGGTGAGAGTTCTTGCTGTATGAAATATGGACTGATTATAAAGTTGGAAAAAAAAAACCCACTAATACTGTCACAGAAATTGACAAATCAGTGGAACATAACCAAGATATGCAATGACTCATACATAAATGAACACTTCATATATGACAGTAATGGTAATGCATGGTTATAATCTTTTCAGTAAACTGTGCTGGGAAAACAATATACCTATAAAAAATGAAGTTGTATTCTTTCTCATCATACACAGAAACCAAATCCAGGTGAATTAAAAACCTACAAGTGGCCCCTTCCTTCCTTTTCCTTACTTTCCCAAATAATTTAGTCCCAAAGCCTTGAGGTAGGGCAGAGCAAAGTAGGCATTAACAGTTTCTTACCACCTTACTCCTCCTTCATTGTCATCCATCTGGCTCATGTTGTAATCTCTCGCTTGGATTATTAAAACAGCACCTTACTGCTCTCTCTGCTTCTGACTTTGCCTTTCAGTCTGTTCTCAACACAGCAGCCAGGGTGATCCTATTAAATGGTACACAAGGGGCACTTGGATGCCTCAGTTGGTTAATTGTCTGCTTTCGGCTCAGGTCATGATCCTGGGGTCTTTTTTTTTTTTAAGATTTTATTTATTTATTTGACAGAGAGAGAGAAATCACAAGTAGGTGGAGAGGCAGGCAGAGAGAGAGAGGGAGAGAGAGGGAAACAGGTTCCTTACTGAGCAGAGAGCTTGATGCGGGGCTCGATCCCAGGACCCTGGGACCATGACCTGAGCTGAAGGCAGAGGCTTAACCCACTGAGCCACCCAGGCGCCCAATGATCCTGCAGTCTTAAGATCAAGCCCCACATCAGGCTCCCTGCTCCGCAGGGTCTGCTTCTCCCTCTCCCTCTACTCCTCCTCCCTACTTGGGCGCATGCTCTCTCTCTTTTTCTCTTTCTCTCTAAGAAAAAAAATAATAAATACACAAGACCATGTCCCTGATCAAAACTCTGTTAGGATTTTCAACCTCTAAATAAATGTGATAGTCCTCACTGTGATTCCAAAGGCTCTTATCTCCTAATGATCGCCCCCTAGTTCAGCCTTTTCCTCCTCACTGTTCCTTGCACTCGGCAAGCTTTCCACTTTGGGGTTTTTGCACTATTACCTCTGCCTGAAATGCTCCCTATCTCATTTTTAATCAGAGGCTTCCCTGACCACCTGATTTAAAATTATAGACCCTCTCCCCACAAAACCTTAAATTTAACCCTTCCTTCCTTGATTTACTTTCCCCTCTTCACGTGTATAACTATATAGCATAGGTTTCATTTTACTTATGCATTATCTTACACTCAAGAATGTAAGCTTCCATAAATTCAGGGGTTTTGTCACAGTTTTAGTTTCAATACCTAGAAAAGTGATTTGCATATAGAAAGTATTCAATCAGTATTTGTTGAATGAGAAAAATAACAAATGACTGATGACTTCGGAAACAACAGATTCTTAATTCACGGAACTAGGACAAAAGAAGTACATCAAAGCTAACACTAGGTGGCGCAATACAATAAGGAAAGTATCCTAATCAACCCAGCCTTTCCTCCTGTGATACTGCTTCCAGAAAAGCCAGGGTTGCCAACTTTCCTCTGGCCTCCCCACTCCACAGCCTGTTGATATTATATTTGCAGTAAGAACTTAAAATTCACCGGTGAATGCCCCACCTGCATGAATGTTATTCTGTCCTGCCAAGCACATCAGTTCTTCTATAAGCGCTAGTACAGAACATGCCATTGTATGTTACCAAGTTCCTACTCCCCATCCCTTGCAATACCCCCAACCCACCTTCAACTGATGTCACCACTGCACCAAAGCCTTCAAGTCTCCAGAGCAGTGGGGTGGTCTGTGGCGAGAAAGAATCTTTCTCTACTGGGTTACACTCTGATTTTACTTCCAACCTCCTATCTCTCTAGAGCCTACACTGACCCATAGCATCCGTGGGTTAGGAATCGACGTGACTGGCAGCTACCATGGAGGACTAAGAATCACTGTTTCCCTGCACCACTAGAGGCTCTCTTACTGCAAGTGTAAGGCTTCCTGACTGGCCACTCCCTAAGGACCGGTTATCCCAGGAGACTGGACTCCGTGCTTCTGCCAAGAAGTTGCTGTCACTAATCTGCCCCACCAGTTCCTACCCAGCCGGGGTAACCAACTTGTCCCAGTTGCCAGGGCATTTCTAGTTTTAGCATAGGAAGTCTCAGGTTCCAGGAAATCCCTCCATCCGGGGCAAACTAGGACAGTTGGCAACCCTACATTAAGCCCTGATCCTTCAGTAGTTCACTCACACTCAGATCGGAACTGTCACATGGGCACTACAAATATTACACCGTTCTCTCATTCCACTAGTTATCACCAAGCACGTCATTTCTCTCTCCTTTGTGTCACCTATGTTCATTTTCTCCTCAACATGCTAAAAGTTAGTGGAAAACAGTAACCAAGAAAAGACAAGACCATGGAAGACTCAGAGCCTTTGGGAGTGAAGTTTGGATCATGTCACCTGGGGTAGGCACTGGCTCAGAGCAAAGGGAAGATGAAATGAGTAGGGGAAGAAGGAAGTTAGAAATGTCAACCATAGGCTTACAACCAGACAGAAAAAAAGACTAACATTTAAGCATTATTTTCTTCTTTGCTTAATGTATGTGCACATGTGTGTCTGTTTATGTATTTTTGTACATATTAAGTAATTTTTTCTTCTCCCTTCCCATGGTGCTTTTAAGAATTAATGGCAGTGGTTAACTTAAAATTTCATCTTTAGATTACAGAATATTCAAGAGGGACTCCAAGTGAACATGAGTAATTGACACCATCCAGACATGAATGTAATGACATTTGGAAACTTTCCTTTTTGGGGTTAAAGGTGAGAGTGCCTATTTCTACAAAGGGTAGTTGTATCTTGTTAGAGAAATGGCTAGAATTTGGTATTGCTGCACAGGAAGTTGAAATAAATGGAGAAAGTTGTGTATGGACATGGAGTAGGCAACATGAGGAGCTGTTCCTGTCATTAAACCATTGCCTCTCAGTCCAAGCCTACTTTCATGCTCTGCTTTGTGATGCCCGGGCTGGGACTATAGGAACTCTATGTATGCATTGCCAGTTGACTTCCTGTTGAATTCTACAAGGCAGAGGACAGGAGAAGGGAAGAACTGCTTTCCAGACAAGTAGTTAGCAACAGTAACATTCAACTTATGGGAAGCACTTCTAGAACCAGGCTCATCATACCTAATCAAAGGTATCAACAACAGTTAAGCTATGGTTCCTGCTCCGAGGTCTGAGGGCCCCTCCTTTGAGCTTCCTGCTGTCACCCCAGGCCTAGAGCAGTACCTTCATCCTGGAGTTCCCCTCTCTAGGTTAGCTTGGTATCCTCTTCTCTGCCTTTTCAGTTCTCTAAAACTGCTTAACCAATTCCCTATATCAAATTCTCTCTGTTGAAATTCTGTGTTTTCTATTGTTCTGAAGTATCCTGACTGATCCAGTCACCCTAAAGGTACATAACCACCTGCAGTGCTGGCTAGAAACAAAGGAAACGTGAAGTAAATGGCAGAGGAGGGAAGTGCTCAATATGGACTATGACTTTTTACAGCGACAAAGACTGCACCACGAATGTGTATTTTTGTTATGTATATATTAACCAATGATTTATACTTTTCCCCCTTCCCCTTTACAGTTTTGTATGGAGCACGGGTGGAACTTAGTTTACAATTTTGTTCACAGGTCACCAGGCCACAAGTTACCTCTAGACCTGCTAGAGAGGAATGAGGATCACCAGCAGGTCCTGAACTTGAAAAGGATACAATGACTAATGGGACTTTGAGTCTGTCTTCCTGTTTGGGGAGAAGGAGTGTCTTTGTTTGTATGATGGGCAGAAGTAGGAAAGTATTAAATGTGAGTAGAAGAGTGAACTGAAATGCTAAGTCGTAAAAGGGATGGGCTCTATAGACGTTGAGCCCATTTGTTCTCAGATTCATGTTTGTCCTTCCATTGCTCTGCAATCTATGGGAAGAGACGCTGGCTTCTTTTAACCGTGGTGCCCAGCCTCACTATCAGCTGGTTTCTGAAAGACTGGAGAACGAGAGTAGGAAGGACAAAGCCAGGACATTTCTCTCCCTCTCCCTTCTACCTCAGGGACTGTAGCTCCATAGGGGCCCCAGTGCTCACTAGACAGGTCCTTAGAGGTCTGAGGCTCCAGAAGATGAGCCCCACCCCTGGGACTCAGAAACACAACTTTCTTAATTTTGTCTCTTCAGGTTACAGACAGTGGCTCTTCCACTGTTACTAATCTCTGAGTTGCTTTCTCAGTTACGCACTCAGTTCTGTCATCTGGCAGGCATGTCCCTGCATGATATTTTCTCTGTTGTAAATACTAAAGACGGTTGCTATTTTCCTCGTTGTCCCTGACTATGAAGACAGATGATAGCTGACTATATTATCACACTATAAAGCTAAGTTGATATTCTGCAATTTTCCCATTTCTGGGAATTTATCTAAAAACATATCCACATACCTACAAAATGAGATTTGTATGAGTTTATTCCATTTGCAAAGCCAACAATATATTGAGAAACAAACACAAGTAATTTTCTGTAAGGGAACTGGTTAAATAAATATTAGGACATCAACAAAGCTGTAAAAGAAAAATAAGGAAAATCCTATGAACTAATACAAATTCTTCAATGAAGAGAGCACAGAATGGTTATCTTTTGTGTAAGAAGAAGAAGAATATGTTTGTATTTGCATAAAGAAACCCAAAACTCACACAAAAAACCTAAGGAAAGTGGTTACTCACAGTGGGTAAGGCAAAGGAGAGCAAGGCAGAGACAAGAGGGAGTACTCTCGATATTCATTTGTGTTGTTTGGGCTTTTGAGCCATATAGTCCCATTACCAACAGAAAAAGTAACAAAAACTATACAAATGCATGGGAAAAAATGCAGCCTAGTCACTAAATGATAAACAAAACCAATATCAAAACACTTTATATAAAATTGTAGGAAAATAAAAGAGGAAAAAACGACTACATACTGTATGATTCCGACTCTAGGACATTCTGGAAAAGACAAAGCTATCAGTGGTTGTCAGGGGATTGGAGGGGGGATGAATAGGCAGAGCGCAGAGGATTTTTAGGGCAGGGGAAATACTCTGTATGATATCACATGATATTACAACGATATATTATATGATGTTATAATGATATATTATATGATGTTATAATGATAGACATATGCTGTCATACACTTGCCCAAACCCATACAAAGTAGAGCACCAAGAGTGAACCCTGATGTAAACTATGGACTGTGGGTGATTATGATACGTCAATAGAGATTCATCCTTGGTAATTAATTTATTTATTAAAATAAAAATGTACCATTCTCGTGAATGGAAGAGGCTATGCCTGTGAGGGGGCAGGGAATATGCAGGAACTCTCTGTACCTTCCTCTCCCTTGTACTGTAAATCTAACACTACTCTAGAAACATAAAGATGAGAGACAAGGGAGAGGAAAAGAAAGGCAGCAAGTAGTCAGAGGGCTCCAGGCCTCATTTATGCTACTGGTCAAGAAGCCAGTGTGGAGATTTTAACTCCCCTTCTCTACCCATTCAAGTTTTGGTTGTCTTTGGCAAGCATAAGCCGGGTATGGTTCTTTGCCTGATTAACTATCCCACACTTATTCCTGAGGTATCCGAGTCTGCCTTGTTTTTTGTTAGACTTAATAACTAGGTATGTAAAAAGAAGCATTCTCTACCCAGCATAAGCCTGGCTTTATAGCAGTAACCCTAATTTACCTTCGATAATGAGGGCCAATCACACCGACCGACACATCTCTAGCTGTGAACTGAGTTTCTTGACTGATCACAATGTTTTATAAAATACAGCAATGATACCCCCCCAAAAAAAAGCATTCAGTGATTCCATGGATTACATTAATGGTAGAATTATAACAAACAGAAATGGCAAATCCAAACAGATTAAATGTCAATTTTGATGATTAAAAAATGTTTCCCCCAAGGCTTCCAGATAAAGATGGCAGATTGAACATAATAATTCAATTTCATTTCCTCTGAAATCCCACTAAAACTACCATAAAGGGATCTTTCAAAGCCCATAAAACTATAAATACAAAGACAAGGGAGATAATAGAAACAAAATCTTGCTAGCTGGAATGTAGAAAAGCACTTGGGATATAGTGGGAAAAGCCAAGAACTGAATTGATGCATATCACAGAATCTTCCAAGGGCTCAGGAACTGAGTGGACTTTCAGAAGTGGGGAATAAAGGGGCACCTGGGTGGCTCAGTGGGCTAAGCCTCTGCCTTTGGCTCAGGTCATGGTCTTAGGGTCCTGGGATCGAGCCCCGCATCAGGCTCTCTACTCAGCGGGGAGTCTGCTTCTCCCTCTCTCTCTCTGCCTTCCTCTCTGCCTACTTATGATCTCTCTCTGTCGAATAAATGAATAAAATCCCTAAAAAAAAAAGAAGAAGAAGAAGAAGTGGGGGATAAAAAGAGATATTAAATAAGCATTGATAGAATGCAGTTTTGAAATACATTCCCCACCCGAATGTGGGCTGGATTTAGTGACTCTCTTCTAAAGAATAGCATAGGAAAAGAGAAACAGTAAGTAGAGAACCCTGAGACACCAACCTAGCCAAAGTGCTCAAGGTTAACATCACCGGTCCTTAGTCATGTTGATTCCGGGCACCCCTGACATGACGCAGCTCATCCCTGTGGTGTTCTTCCCCAAAATGCATATTCCCAGTGTAATCACAGCAAACCCAATGGAAGGACAGCCTGCAAAACACCTGACCAGTAACCTTCGAGACTGTCAAGGTCACGAGAGACAAGGAAAGACCAAACAACAGTCACCGATTGGAGACCAAGGGGACATGATGACCAAAGGCAATCTGATATCCTGCAACAGGAAAAGGACATCATGGAGAAACTGGTGAGATCTAAATAATGTCTGTGGTTTAGTGAACAGTGTCATCCTCCTCTTAATCATAAGAGATGTTACCATAGGAGAAGCTTGGGGGAGAATATATAGCAACTCCATAATACCGTCACTTTTTTTTTTTTTTTTGGTAAATCTAAAATCATTTCAAAATAAAAGGATTTTTAAAAGACAAAAATGAGAAAAGGAGGTAAGAGTTCTCATTCCTAAACAAGACAAAACCAGAGAGGGAGACAAACCATAAGAGACCCTTAATCTCAGGAAACAAACTGAGGGTTGCTGGATGGGAGTGGGGTATCAGAGATGGGGAGGCTGGGGAATGGACATGGGGAGGGTATGTGCTATGGTGAGTGCTGTGAATTGGGTAAGACTGATGATTCACAGACCTGTACCCCTGAAATAAATAATACATTATATGTTAATAAAGAAAATTAAAAAATAAAAACAGGGGCGCCTGGGTGGCTCAGTGGGTTGAGCCTCTGCCTTCGGCTCAGGTCATGATCTCAGGGTCCGGGAATCAAGTCCCACATCGGGCTCTCTGCTCGGCAGGGAGCCTGCTTCCTCCTCTCTCTCTCTCTGCCTGCCTCTCTGCCTGCTTGTGATCTCTCTCTGTCAAATAAATAAATAAAATCTTAAAAAAAAAAAACAAAATCTTAAATAAATAGATAGATAACTGTTGAAAAAATAAATCCCACATGGCATTGACTGGTGAATGGGGAGTGACCAAGCAGCTTCGGGAACAAGAACACTACTGGAAAATAGGAGCAGGACCTAAGTACCTGCGTACCAAATGCTAAGACCCAATACCAGCCTTAGACCTGGGCATCGGGGCCCCACACAGTAGAGGCCCTACAGGTCAAATAGATTGAAGAAAGAACCAGTAGGTGCCATTATCACCCAAGACCCAGCACTCGGTGCCAGCACAGTGCAGTCTAGAAACTTAGATGTTTTATTCTGCGACGCTATCTTCATTTAGGCTTCAGGGAGACACTTCTCCACTTGTCTTGCACTTGTCCTCCTTTGTCCTTGAAGTAAAAGGTGACTGTCCCTGAACACTCTGTAAGTGTGTGGGTTGTGCCTCTGCTGTCAGAGACAGACTTTGCTACAGGGATAATGTGTGGAGTAGGAGCACTTTGGTAAAAGAAAATACAAATTAACTAGAGCGACAAATCCTTCCTCTCTGAGAGCATGAATGAAATAGATACTTGCATTTTAAAGTCTCTGAGTATTGAAAATCTACTTTTTTTTTAAACCTCATTTCAGATTCCATTCGGAGAATTCAGTGATATTCACTAATTAGCATACTGTTCGACACTGTTACACATAGCAGCTGAGCAACATTTTGTAGGATTAAATAATTCATATTATTCTTAAATCTGTATGTCTAGAAGTAATATGTGTGAAGCAAGCTATGCATATTTTACACTGACAGATGGATACTAATTCTAGAATTGTAATTACTTTCACTTTTATAAAGCATTTGATACAATTTAATTAAATTTTCAAAATATATAGTTAAAAATTCCAACTTTAAATATTTTATTTTAAATTTTTGTATTTATTGACTATCATCAGTCTCTTACCTTTAGTTTTTTTTTTTTAATTTTATTTTTTATAAACATATAATATATTTTTATCCCCAGGGGTACAGGTCTGTGAATCGCCAGGTTTACACACTTCACAGCACTCATCATAGCACATACCCTCCCCAATGTCCATAATCCCACCCCCCCCTTACCTTTAGTTTTAATAGGTTATCTTGAACATTTTAAAAGAAAAATACGTAAAGTCTACCATGACCCAAGAAAGGTCTAATGTGATGTTGTTGTCAATAAATCAAATTTTATGTGACATTTCAGGGTAATATTTTTGCTGAAAGTAAGAAAAAGAAAATTCATAGCAAAGAACAGAATCATTTATTAGTTTGGCAAGCCTTTACTTTACTATTCATCCAAACATCACTAACTCTCAGACATATGCAATAAAAATTAAAATTCAGGAGCCTAATAATTCACAGCCTTTCAGTCGTATAAAAACCACAGACTGAGATAATTTTTGGTTTTGTTGTGAAGGTATCTATGTCAACTCAAGAGAAGAAAAGAGAGTTTATTTAATAGTTTGATTTATAACTTTTAAATATTTAGACATTTGGGTGCTCGCTTCGGCAGCACATATACTAGACATTTGGTATGTGGGCCTCCATTAGCATTTATCATGGGACACATAAAATTATACTGAAAAGCAATTTAAATCAGTAACTGGTATAAAGAAAAATAAGAAATTTTTAAATAAGCAATTTTAAGGGCGCCTGGGTGGCTCAGTGGGTTAAAGCCTCTGCCTTCAGCTTGGGTCATGGTCTCGGGGTCCTGGGATCGAGTCTCATATTGGGCTGTCTGCTCAGCGGGGAGCCTGCTTCCTCCTCTCTCTGTCTCTGCCTCTCTGCCTACTTGTGATCTCTGTGAATGGATAAATAAAATCTTTAAAAATAAATAAATAAATAAGCTATTTTAACCTCAGAAAAAAGCACAAAATAAGAAAAGAGATATGCTTGTAATATATTTGACTATGCATAATACTGGCATAGGTATAGTGTAAATACTGAACATTCACTCAGCCAAAAATTATGTTGAGAGGATAGGGTCGGGAAGCAGAGAGGGTGGGAGGATGAGAGATAAATCCTCGGCTCTCATAAGGAAAGTCATTACTTAAGATCTAAAATCACTATTCCCCACTCCCCACAGCGGAAGAGATCCACTGTGATATATGTGTTAACAGAGAACTGGCAAGGAACCTACAGGTACAATGTCAAGTGCAGAACCCAGAACGGCCTGCTGTTGCTAGTAAACCAAGCCCTCAGCAATAGCACAGACCAGAGCAGCCTTGAAGACAAGAAGTCCATGTTGCTAAAGCCCATGCATAGCCTCTACCACTGACACCATGGCTACTGTGCTGACAAGTCCATTCAGCAAGCACCGGGCTGGCTGGAGACAAAAGACAACTGGCATCTACAGAGTAAGCCATCTCGAACATCCTCGTGTCAAGAAGTTCTTCTGCAGAGGAGAATTTCTGCTGAGCATTTCATGAAAGCAAGAGGGATTAGAGGAAAGAAATCTAGGGAGTATTTGCTTTTTATCTATTTTTAAAATATTTTATTTATTTATTTATCAGAGAGAGAGAGCACACACAGGCAGGGGGAGTGATGGGGGGGAGGGAGAAGCAGGTTCCCTGCTGAGCAGGGAGCCCAACGTGGGGCCCCACCCCAGGGCCCTTGGGATCATGACCTGAGCCAAAGGCAGGTGTCTAACCGACTGAGCTACCCAGGCATCCCAATTTTTAATCTATTTTTTAAATTCTTTATTTATTCTTATTTTAGAATTCTTTTTATCTGTTTTTGAAAAATTCTTAGTAATAAGAAATAGTCACATATCATTCCTATGACCAAAAATAAATTTTCATGAATTAACTATGGGAAAACCACCCTGAGATGTGATTATCACATTCACCCTGCTACGTGATGACCATGCCTACTATTTGTTCATTTCTGTCAAAGGGCTCTGCCACCCCCACAGAGATTATAGCTCTCACTCCAAATGAGGCCCTATCCGTCAGCATTCTCAGCCTAGAAAGGGCAGCCAGTGGAGTGCTTTTTAAAGACTCTCAGACTTCCTTCACAAACACATTCCTTGTGGCAAAACTAAACTGAGGGCTTTTGGAGTCTATCAGGGGCCCCAGGCAGTTTGCATGACAGATGGCACCCTGCCCTTCTATACCTAAAATTTTTTATCCTTTCTTTTAGACCAAATTCTTTCTGGCTCTTCAGTGTTATTTGGGACAGGCCAGCTCAGTGCCTCGTTGGAAGTACGGCTGACTGCCCAAGGAACCACAATGGCTGCAAGTGCAATCTTATTACTTTGGCTTAGTCTGAAAATTCCATTTCCATTTTCCTAGTCAAGAACCCTCAAATGCATTCTGCCAATATTCCTCCCAAACGAGCAAATTCCTATCATTCTTGTGGATGTTAACACTCAACTATGGATGTGCCACAACTGAAAACTGTTTCAGATAAATCTAGGAGTTTGGGGTTCTCTAAGGCTTGGTTTCTGTCATATATCGTTACTCAATTTGTCAAGACCCCCTCTCCTCCCCAATCCAGCTTAACCTACCATTCATGTAAAATATATGGCCAGGTATTTGAATTCATGTACTCATGTAATTTACCAAATCACAGAATCAATCTTTGGATTTGGTTTTCAGATACCTCAGCACTATGACTATAAGCTAGAAAAGACTTTTTTCCAGACCACCCCTTAAAGGCTTGAATGTCATTCCACTAGGGCAATATTTTTGCAATTTGAGCACATCATCTGCTTGCTTTAAATCATCCATGCCATTAAAGGCATCCGTCAGGGTTCAATCACTCCTCTTCCCCTTTAAATTGCTCTACAGCAATGGTTATCTGGTTCCCCAGAACTTCCTCTTCAGCAAGCACACAGTCTAATATGACCATACACGATAAGTTGATTAGTTATTTTGCCTTTTCATAGTACAGAATGCTACCTTATCATCCCAGAATATGAAAGGAAGTCTCTGCCTTTTGCCTGATCTCTATATTATTACCATTTCCCTGAAGCTGTGTTACCCTCAATCCTCTGTCTGGAACCACTAGACAGTAAACTCCATGGAGGGACTATGTCTGTCTTATTAATCAGTATATCCCCAGCATCTAGGCTGTACCTGACACATAGTATGCACCTAGTTAATATTTACCAAACTCAATTAGTAAAACCAAATGTCAATTCCTCTAAGAAACATAATTATAGTGCTTATTACATGTTTTTCCTTCTGGGTTGAGTCTCTCAATACAGAAACCTAGCTTGATCTTGGGATTATAGGTTTGAGCCCCATGTTAGGTATAGAGATTATTTTTTAAAAAGAAACAGAGGGGCCTGGGTGGCTCAGTTGGTTAAGTGTCCAACTCTTGATTTCAACTCAGGTCATGATCTCAGGGTAGTGGGATCAAGCCCCACATAGGGCTCTGTGCTGAGTGTGGAGCCTGCTTGGGATTCTCTCTCTCGCCCTCTGTCACACTCTCTCTCTCAAATAAATAAATAAATCTTAAAAAAAAAAAGAAACCTAATAACAAAGACATCTAGTAAACTAGTAACAGAGGTACAGGAAAGACCTCACACAATGCATATAATAAAACCAATGTCCCTACTACCACCATTAAAGGAGATACTGTGGGGGCACTTGGGTGGCTCAGTGGGTTAGAGCCCCTGCCTTCAGCTCAGGTCATGATCCCAGAGTCCTGGGATCGAGCCCCGCATCGGGCTCTCTGCTCAGCAGGGTGGCTGCTTCCGCCTCTCTGCCTACTTGTGGTCTCTATCTGTCAAATAAATAAATAAAATCTTTTTTAAAAAAAAGGAGATACTGTGAAATAACTGAGAGCTTAAAAACTTACAGGCTCATCTGCATAGGAACATGGAAAAGCTGGAACAGCTTAGGTTGCTAACACCTGCAGAACTGGTCTCCTAAGAGATAAACAAATTGCTTTCATCCCTACCAAAAAAAAAAAAAAAAAAAAAAAAAGCCCTTTTGGAAACAGCATCTATTTCTTTTTATATCATTATAATAAAAGAAATTCCTTCAAATTTAAACTCATTAGGTGTGAATGGGTATTCTTCATAAACATAACAATTACATCTGAAAATGTTAAGAGGCTGGCTTTTAATAATCCATGTACTTGTTAGGGCAAATCAATTCAATGAAGTTTCTGTTTTTCTAATATCAGAGATTTTTCCAGGAGAGGAGTGTAGGTAATTTTGGTGCAAAGAGAGCTTTGATGGGAGGAAAAAAAAAAAACATGCTTGGATTGGGGCAATGTGATAATCAGAGTACATTAGCACCACACAGTATGAAGGAGAGGAAAAGCAGGTAAGAACAGCAAAAGGATGCTAAGGACAAAATACCCCAATTTACAAACCACCTCCAGTTGCTTCAAGACTTAGGACAAAAAATCTTTTCCTCTTGTTTCTGCACCTCACCCCTTCCTTTGTCTCCAGTTGTGCTGCTGTTTATCTGCTTCCAAATGAGGGGTTATAGGAAAGGTTCTGAGAGGCTTCTCTTGAACATGAACTCCACTAAATACGACTACTATGCTGTTCGATTTTCTTACAGTCAGAAAACTGTGCATACCCAATGCTCTGACTGGTACTACTGAGGCAACAATGAACTTTCTGCCACTTTGGAAGGTCTAGAATTCTCAGAAAAGCCTTGTGATGATTTTTCAACACCTGAATAAATGACCTGACAGAGAGCTAAGAACAATTCAGTGAGTGCATATGGAACATAAAACTAATTAGCCTTGCTCAAGGGGGGAAAAAAAATCACTGACACAACCAAACACTTTCATTAATTATCATATTGCCAATCTATAAAAATATGGTACTTTTACACTTAAAAAAAATAAAAGTTCCACTACACTGAATTAGAATCAGTTTGTTGAATTCTGTGACTAATTTAATTTTATCCCTCTTTGAGGAATTTTGTATAAACTTACCCTTTTGTTTTATGAAGGGCAGATTATAACACAGACTGTTTGCCATGATTTAGTGTATGCTGTGTCTTTTTTTTTTTCAATATTTAATTTATTTATTTGTCAGAGAGAGAGATAGAGAGCACAAGTGGGGGAGTATCAGGCAGAGGGAGAAGCAGGCTCCCTGCTAAGCAAGGAGCCTGATGTGGGACTTGATCTCAGGAACCTGGGATCATGACCTGAGCCAAAGGCAGATGTTTAACTGACTGAGCCACCCAGGCGTCCCATCACGTCCTGTCTTTTCATTTTCTTTTCAGTCTACGGAAAGTTGGTTAATCATAAAAACAGAACTCAACCCAGAAATCATCCTTAACTTCTTTCCTTCCGGTAGAAAAACAATTTGCATTTCTCCATCAAGAAACCAATGTTTGGAGGAAATGTGGAGTAGCAAAAAAAGTCACTTTGTTCTTATATTAAAAAAAAAAAAAGCTAAAAGTGAAAGGAAAATGGCAATCACTATTTCCTTAATTCCTCTATATGGTTTGACTAACTTTTAGTAACCACAGCTCCTACGTTCAGTACAGATTAAAGGAAACCTTATATGTATATAGACCACTTTAACTTTTCAGGGGATATAAATTCTATCAGGAATAAAATGTGGATTTAATCTTTACTTGAATCTCTGTGTTTCCCATAAAAAAAATCACTAGGCACTGCCTAGAAGAAGACCTGAAGACATGAACATATATATCATATCTGTGATGAGGAAACTGGGCGGGCAACCATTGCGGGTTTCTAGGTTCCTTCAACGAGCCAACTAGTATCTTTAGATTTCTCTCTCAACCTGAGCTACCTGCCATCACCTCTATACAGCACTTCAAACTCTAGACATCACTTTCTCCTTTGAGCTTCCTTTGCCTAAAAAAGACCCTTTCGTGGACATTTTCTGCTGTTGGTAAGATAGAGCACTTTTTCTCAGATCACCCCAGCCCAAGGGGAAGGTGGGATCACGGTAAGTCTCCCTACACTATAGGTCTCTGACACTGACTCCGCCTCCACAGGCGCATGAAGAGCTCCAGTTTCTCTGCTGAATGGCTCTGGGTGCCCCAACCGCTGGTTCATGGATACTCTACAGAAAGAGGGGCCTGGTTACCCGTTTGCCGGCGACATTGTACTCCTCTGCTAATGGTTTTCCTTGGTGCTGCTAATGAACCAAACAGGGGCCAGGCTGCCATGCCCACTGATGGCTCTACTGCTACTGGGACCCACCAACAGGGACCAGTGCTGATGGAACTGCCAGTGTCTGTGCCATGGATCCTGTCCTTTGACCATTCCAAATCCTGGCCACTAATGCTGCTGACGTTTCTGCTGTTGGTGATACAGCCACTGTAATTTGTACACCATTTTTCTCTTTAGCTACCACGTTTTATCATTGTGAGTTGGGTCACAATATGTGAGCTGGGCCATAGAACTATATGCAGAAGCCTCCGCTATACTCAAACCATTTGTCTGCTACAATGCGAGCTGACTGTCCTTAAATCAAATATGGGCTCCTGAAAAGTCTTCTTTATTTTAAATAATTACACATTTACTCTGCCTTTTTAGGAAAAACTTAATTCCTCTCCAGTTGATTAAAAAAAAAAAAAGTTCTTCTTTATTGAAGAGTGCTAGATAATGAGAATAGATGTAGTAGGAATAATAAAATCAGAAAATCACTGTTTGATAACCCCTGCCCCCCAATAAAATAATTGATTCAGACAACAATTACCAGTGGGTGACAAAAAAAATTAGCAAATGAAACAAATATAGCAAAATGCTAGCACTTACTGAATTAAGTAGTGGGTCAATTCTTTCAATGTTCCATGTGATTGAAATTTTTTCAGTAAAAAATTGGGGCAGGGGTAAAAGTCTCCCTTGATTTATAGTGAGGTGGGTCTCTTTCACGAGGATTGGTACTGCCTTAGGTACAAAACCCTGGACTCAGTTAGGCATGCCCAAGATAGACTGACTTCCACGGCAAACACACTTTAAGCCTGAGCTAAGAACCCGGCTAGGCTGACTCATAATTTTGGTCCAGGTGCCTCTTTCCCATCCTCTCAGTTCTGTTTCAGAGCTGTTTCCACTTCCCATGTGTTTTAAGAGCAACCCCTGAAAACAAATATGAGTCTAAAACCGCAGAGTCACAATAGAGGGAACCATCTGGGAAGCTTTAACAAAGTACATGCATCCAGAGCCTGACCCTTTGATGTTTCAGTTCACTAGTTCTTGGGTGGGGCCCAGGCATATGATTTTGAAAAAGTCTCCAGATAACTCTGCTATGCCTCTCTGAAACAGAGAGGTGTTTCTTTGAAACTATACGTAGGCTTTTACCTGAAGAATCTATATACAGGAGAAGGGATGGGGGCAGATTTAGAAATGGAAAAGATAAATATCAAATTAGGAAGCCCGGAAAGTTCAAATTATTGGTGTGGTAGTCATTAATGCTGCTCACTGATGTCTAATTCTCCTCTTTCCTGAACCTCCAAAACTGCACTTTCCCCTTCTTGTTTAAAGTTGGACCTGGGGGGTGCCTGGGTGGCTCAGTGGGTTAAAGCCTCTGCCTTCAGTTCAGGTCATGATCCCAGGGTCCTGGGATCGAGCCCCACATCAGGCTCTCTGCTCAGCAGGGAGCCTGCTTCCTCCTCTCTCTCTGCCTGCCTCTCTGCCTATTTATGATCTCTGTCTGTCAAATAAATAAAATATTAAAAAAAAAAAAAGTTGGACCCAGCCATTTTACTGGCTTTGGCCAATGAAATAGAAACAGTAGTGTCATGTGTCACTTCCAAGCAGATGTCTTTAAGACACAGTACGCAAGTCACCACATCCCTTTTTCCTGCCTTGGTGATGGTGGAAGTGTGTGTTGAGATGGTGTCTCCATCTGCTGAGACCCTTGGGGGACTATGATGAAACAGCCTGGTTATCCCATGTAGGCCACGAAATGGCCTAATTATGAAAGCTGTTCAGGACACCTGGCTGGCTCAGCTAGTAGAGCATGAGACTCTTGATCTCAGGGTCATGAGTTTGAGCCCCAGGTTAGGCATAGAACATATATAAAGATGAATGAATGAATGAATGAATGAATGAAGTGTGGGGATATTTTTAAAAATATGAAAGCTGTTCATTAATGCAACATAATCTACTCTATCCACATCTTTTTTTTTTTTCACAGAATCTAAGTAACTTATAGAGAATGAGTTCTACCTCCATCAATAACTAAACATTTACAAAGTGTTAAAGAGAGGTAAATGAGGGAGTTTTAGGGTCTGAGATCCTTAAGTTAAAACTTGTGGTATCACTTGTTTGTTCTAATATAATTAGTATATAATGTCTATATAACATACAATTACCTTTAGTAACTGCTAACATTTTTTAAGTTCTTACTATTTACCAGGCACTGAGCTGAGTAAATGACATGGATTATTTCACTTACTTTGCCATTTTGCAGATAAGAAAAATGAAGTTTAAAGAAGTTAAATAACTTGCCCAAGATCACAGAGCTAGGAAATGGTAGAACAAGAACTAATACAGGCAATAGGGCCTCAAAGCCTGTGTTCTTAACCACTACTTCTTCTGCTTCCTTATGCAACTTTGACTAAGTTACTTGACTTCTCTGGAGCTCAGTTTCCTCTATAAAGGGGTTAAGAGCTATCAGGCTCTTAAATACCTTATCGGGTATTTTTTTTTAGGATTAAAGGAGATAACTGGGTAAAACAATTAATATGATTCCTGGCATATAAGGTATTTAAGACACAGTATCTATTATATTTTAGTAGCTAATATGTCACTCCTCGGCCTCTCCTATAAATGGAGACTAGTCAGTATGGGAAAAGATAACAAGAATAAATACTGTCATGACCTATGTGAATTCAGTACCGTAAAAAGATAGGTAAGACAAATACAATAATCAATCCTACATTACTATGCTTACATTACTTAATAGCCAGTGTTGACTTCCTAAAATGGGTTTTTGAAAATAGAGATACAGTGTATCAGCAAATGACACCTATAAAATTCCCAAGGATGTAATAACTGCATCCAGGAGCTCCAAGGCCATTATGTCTCAAGGTCCAAGAAAAAAAAAGACTTCAAGGGTAGTGAAAGATATTTTCTGCTCAACTAGTCACAAATGATACACTGGGATTGATACAGTTCAAAAAACTGATGTTCATACATTAGTTGATAAACTATATAAGATAATATCATATTTGATGTGAAACTATTTGCTCTGGGTCTTCTATTTGTTTATTTAACTTTCCCTTTTCTTCCGCTTCCTTATGTAATAACATAAGAGTACAAGTACAGATTTTCTACATAGACAATATTCTGCAAATGAAGAGTTCTATTTTCTTCCTTCCCAATCTGCACACATTTGACTTCCTTTTCTTGTCTTATTCCATTAGCTAGGGCTTCCAGTATGATGTTGAAAAGGAGGGATGAAGAGAGTCATCCTTGCCTTGTTCCTGATCTTAGAAGGAAAGCTTCATGTTTTTCACCATTAAGCATACTGTTCGCCTTAGACTTCTGTACATGTTCCTTACTAAGTTAAGGAAGTTCTCCTCAATTCCTAATTTACTGAGAGTTCTTATGATGAATGACTATTGGGTTTTGCCAAATCCTTTTTTTGCATCTACTGATATAATTTTGTGATTTTTCTTCTTAAGTCTGTTGATGTAAGAGATTACATTAGCTGATTTCCAAATGTTGAACCATTTTACATATAGCTGTGTGTGTGTGTGTGTGTGTGTGTGTTTTGAGAGAGAGAACACACATATGGCGGGGGGCAGGGCAGAAGGAGAGGAAGAGAGAAAATCTTAAGCAGGCTCCATGCTCAGCATGGAGAACAATGCAGAGTTCAATCCCACAACCCTGAGATCATGACCTGAGCTGAAATCAGGAGTTGGATACTCAACCGACTAAGCCACCCAAGCACCCCTGTATATAATTCTTTTTATACTTAGGCCTGATGCTTTCTATTTTAGGTCATTTATTATCAGTTCAATTTCTTCAATGGACATAGGTGTATTGAGATTGTCTATTACATGACATTTTGATAGGAAGAGTTCATTCCATCCCTTTTGTTAAGATCTTTCAGGGACTTCGTATTTACCTTCTAAGTTTAGCTTGTACCTTTTAGTCTGCAGTCATCTCTTAACATTCCAACTTTCTGCATATCTTACTACTCTTACTACTTGCATTTTCCCCAAAATATCAAGCTCTGTCATATGCCTATGTATGCATAAGGACTTTTCTGTGTTCCTAAAGTATCCTTTTCTAATTTGTATTTATCCTACTAAACTCAGCTTTCCATAGAAGCCTTTCCTGATGTCTCCCGGCAATTTACCTGCCCCATTCATCTTATACAATAGAAAAATGAAATTGTTCTTTAAAATTATAAGGAAAAAGCCAAGAGTTTAAAGTTATTTTAAATTTTCAATGTAATTCAAGATGTACAATGAAATAAATTATAAAATACTGACCTGGTTGTAGATTGTGTCCTTTATAAATTCAGTATCAAAGACAGATAGACACATTTTGACACAGCATATCAACAATGATATAAACACTGAACAATAAAATATCATTTCAAGATAAACGTTAAGTATATATCAAGACTGAAGGCAAACTTGAGTACTCATTTAGGTATACTTAGATACTTAGATATATCACCTTCTTAGAAGTGTTTGTATATGAAACATTTGAGTCTTTTTGTTTATTTTTATTTTTCTGAATGGCTAACAGCTTAAACTCTTGAGTTATATAGACTTGGGATAGATACCAAGTTATATTCTGTGAGATCTTGGGCAAGTGATTAAACCATCTCAATTTCCTCATGGGATAAAAATAAATAGTAACTAGTGGCGATGGTAATGATATTACTTGAATTATTAAAAATAATGTCATTATATAGGCCTCTCTTTCTCCTTATGTACAGTGTTTGAAAAAAAAATTTTTTTACCATGAGTCCTAGTACCCTGCAAATAATAACCCATTGAACCCCTTCTCCAACACCATTCTTCCTTACTCTTTTTTTATAACTGCCAAAACAGTAGAATATGGGCTAGATGGAGCAATATTTCAAGTAGAGTAATCATTCTGAATCAGAAACTTTCCTTTTAGTAGTTATTAAAAATAAATCATGTCTTGAAAAATAATTGCTCATAATTATAGGTCCCCTAGACACACTTTGTAGGGAAACATAAACGGTTTTGAGTATTTCAGAGATGTGGATGTGATAAGACAGGTAAGACAAAGATTTGGATCACCATACTCCTATGTGATATTATAGGCTAAAATGTGTTCTCCTAAAATCCATACGTTGAAGTCCTAACCCCCAGGACCTCAGAATGTGACGGTATTTGAAGACAGGGTCTTCCCCCCACCCTTTTTTTTTTCTTTTTCTTTACTTTTTTTTTTTTTTTTTAATACAGGGTCTTTAAGGAGGTAATTAAGGTAACATGACGTCATTAGGGTGGGTCCGAAACCAACATAACAGGTGCCCTTGTAAGAAGAGGAAATCTGGATACAGATGCATACAGAGAGAAGACAATGTAAAAACATAGGAAGAAGATGGTACTTAAATTCAAGGAGAGAGGCCTGGAACAGATTCTTCCCTCAGGCTCCTTAGAAGAAACCACCTCTGCTGACTCTTGATCTTGGACTTCTCACCTCCAGACTGTAAGAAAAATAAACTCTGTTATTTATTTATTTATTTAAAGATTTTATTTATTTATTTGACAGAGAGAGACACAGTGAGAGAGGGAATACCAGCAGGGGGAGTGGGAGAGGGAGAAGCAGGCTTCCCACCAGGAAGGGAGCCCAATTCGTGTCCTAGGACCCTGGGATCATGACCTGAGCTGAAGCCAGACACCTAACAACTGAGCCACCCAGGTGCCCCTACACTTCTGTTACTTAAGCCATCCAGCTTGTGGTACCTTGTTGTGTAAGCCCTAGCAAGCTAATACCTGTAGAAAGGATTGCTATAGCATATGCTCTACAAGGGAGGGAATTTTTTCCCTTTTTTGTTCATTGATGTACCCTAAGTACCTAAAGCAATGCCTGGCATATAATAGGTGCTCAGCAAATATTTGCTAAGTGAACTTCTTAATAAATAAAGCAGATTAATAAAATCCTTCCTATAGATGCTCTGTTAAATACCATCAGTGTTTCAGTAATACTTTTTATTCTCATAAGACCTGAGAATCTGAACTCAATGCTCTTACTAACTCTATGTTTAATTGGTCTGCTGCCACAGCCCAGATATATAAAATCCTCTGGTGAAACTCTTGGTATGATTCAATTCCAGGAATAATTTCTTACAGACAAGAGCTAATAAGATTAAAAAATGCTGCTGCAATACAATACATGTGAATTAGTCCACATAGAGAAACAGATCAAACTTGTTAGTCCCATCCTGGGGAAAATACCACAGATGGACGGAACTTGCTGGTATTTGCTGTTCCCTGAAAAGGATCTGACTAGCTGATTTCACTAAAGGCATGGAGAACAGCCTGGATTCACAATTTAAAGGAAAAAATAAATAAGGATCCTCCTGTTGTTTTCATTAAAGCATGTCTTGTGTGGATACAGGAAAAAGACAGATTAAATTTCCTCTGACTATTCAATTATATGACTTCATGGTGCATGTAAGTCTTTAAACCAAATCCATGTCTTAATATCATCACTATCATCATCAATCGATACTTAGTTTAGTTCCCTGAATATGCTAGGGAAATAACAGCAAAATAAAACATAAAAGAAATATGGAGTCTATATTCTCATTCTAACTTATATGCACATATCCTTTAATAACAACTGGAACAAAAAAAGTCACCAAAATTATAATAGTTCTTGATGTGGGGAAAAAAGGCAAAAGAAAAAAATTAAATTTCTTTACAATTTACAGTTCACTGACAAGTCCTTTGGATTGGCAGAGTGACCTTCCTCTAGAAACTCAACTGTTTTTATGTTAATACTCTGCTAAAGGCAAAAAACAACCTTCAATTAACATTATCCCAACCTAGGGGCACCTGGGTGGCTCAGTTGGTTAAGTGACCGCCATTGGCTCAGGTCATGATCCTGGAATTATGGGATTGATTCCCACATTGAGTCCCACATCGGGCTCCCAGCTCCACAGGGAATCTGCTTCTCCCTTTGACCTTCTCCCCTCTCATGCTCTCTCTCACGCTCTCTCTCACTCACTCTCTCTCTTAAATAAATAAATAAAATCTTAAAAAACAAAACAAAACATTATCCCAACCTCCAGGATCCTATAAGTATACTTCAACATATAAAAATTCCTTTGGGAACTTCCTTTTATCTTAACTCCCCCAAGATAACATGTTAGCAAGCATCCTCCAAGCATATGGCCCATTGATATACATCTGAAGGGTCTCATGACTAAGGTTTTACTAGACAGTAATAAATGACCTTTTCCTAACAAGAGCTAGCCCCCTAAGGTCCTAGAAACCTTGCTTCCAAAATTCCCTAGAGACTTACACACACACACACACACACACACACACACTAGAGAGACTTACACTATCCCTAACCACTTCCTGACTTGAAAGTATATAATTAGTCACCCATCAGAACCCCAGTGCAGCTCTTTCTGTCCACTGGGTCCTGTCCCTGTGCTTTAATAACACCATCTTTTTGCACCAAAGACATTGAAGAATTCTTTCTTGACCATCAACTTCAAATCCTAACATCTTTCCTACATCACATTTATACAGAATATGCATGAGAAAGCCAGAACACACTAGTTTCATGGGTAGGCAAAATTCAGCATTTTAAAACCAAAGTTTGGAAACATCATCCAGAAGATAACTTAAAAATCAAGTCAAAACCTTTTCTTAATTCTCAGTCAGTGCTTGGGCCAGGAATTAGCTCCCCAACTGATGCAATCTGAAACCAGAGCCAAGAAGTGTTTACCTAAGTCTTTGTCCCAAAGGGAGAGAAGCTTCTTTTCTAAGTCTCTAGGAGTGATGCTGCTGGGATTGCTTTAAGACTTGAGCAAATGTAGCAAGTAGGAGTACAAACATCAAAATCACTTCGAAACATTTCCTTTTCCAGCAAAATGAAAGCCAGATAGTTTTTCATGATACGCAATTTGTAATCAAGCCCTCCTCTACTGAAGGATTTAATTAGATGGTGGTACATTTGCTCCTTTTTCCTGGGAACCACAGCATAAACAGGAAGTACATGCCTCTGGGGCTTATTGGTTGCAGAATGGAAAAAATGAAGCTGTGGATTCTCTCAAAGATGATTTAGAGAGGAAGGATCATTAAATTACTGTACTCCCCTCCTTATCTTCTCCAGGAGGCTTATAAACCAAACGAACGCACAAGCTGTACTCCACAGGCAGGAAAATACAAACAGTTCTTTGCCCGTATGTGACAGGAAGTCAACTTTACAGCTCTGTGTCAGAGCTGTACACTTGGGTCTGCATCCCAGAGCAAAGATGATCAGCCCGTCTTAACACCTGTTAGAACCGTGTGTGCTCCAGTTTCCATCCTGACAGCCACAAGGTTCTGGAGCTAAAATCAGAAAGTCAATCATTTCATACTAACCAAACACCACAGTGTTAGGTATTAAACAACCAAACGCTGAGCCTATTAAAAAGAAGAACAATGAGAGACTATGGACTCTGAGAAACAATCTGAAGGGTTTGAAGAGGTGGGGGGGGTGGGAGGTTGGAGGAACAAGGTGGTGGGTATTAGAGAGGGCACGGACTGCATGGCGCACTGGGTGTGGTACAAAAACAATGAATACTGTTATGCTGAAAATAAATAAAAAAATGATTTAAAAAAAAAAGAAGAAGAAGAAGAAGAAGAAGAACAATGTATTCCCCACAAGGGAGATCCTTGTGGTAACGGACTAGCTCTGCAGCTTGACTGCAGTGGCGGTTATACCCATCTACCCATGTGATACAAGGGCGCAGAACTACACACAGACCTTGGGCTGCTGTCCACGTCCAGGCTTTGATAACTTACTAGTGAAGTAAGGTGTAACTATTGGGGGAAAGTGGGTAGAGGGTACCTCTCTGCACACTCTTTGCAACTTCTTGTGATATCTGCACTTATTTCAAAATAAAATGTTTTGAAAAAAGTGGACCTTCGGGGCACCTGGGTGGCTCAGTGGGTTAAAGCCTCTGCCTTCGGCTCAGGTCATGATCTCAGGGTCCTGGGATCTCTGCTCAGCAGGGAGCCTGCTTCCTCCTCTCCGCCTGCCTCTCTGCCTACTTGTGATCTCTCGCTCTGTCAAATAAATAAATAAAATCTAAAATAAATAAATAAATTAATAAATAAATAAAAGTGGACCTTCTTGGGTACATCAACATACTTTGAACACTTTGCACTTGGACAAGTCATGGAGAATACAACATAGCCTGCCTGGTTTTCAAGTGTAAGGCTTCGGCCCCCACCCAACAGAGGGCTTGGGGCTGGGAATGCCCTTGCGGATGCTTTGCCTGGGACTCCCTTTCTGACCTCCCCTGTCTCAAATTTAGGTCACACCTCATCGCCCACCTCCTCAGGGAGGCCTTCTCTGCGCCCCCTAACTAAAGTCGGTGCCCTCTGCTCTTCTGGGTACCTCGGCCCCCTCCCCGCGTTCTTCGCGTTCTTCGTACGTGTAAAGATCTGGTAGTTTGTCGCCTGTCTCGCCCCTCGCCTATGAGCTCCGTGAGGGCTCGCACCGCGTCTGCCCCCGCGCGCGCCGGAGGCTGGTGGCAGGTGCACGGAGGAGTTTGTTGAATAAACGCACCTCACTGGGATTCACTCCCTCGGGCTCGAGGACGTCGCGTCGCTTCCTCCCCCTCGTACCCACTGACCCTCTCAGCCCCTGCGGCCCTCAGCCACACACACGTGCCCCTTCGCCTCCTCGCCTCCACTCGGACCCCACCAGCTCAGGGAGGGCGCCATTTTCCTCTTACTCGTCTGCCCTGAACCCTTTTCTCCCTCGCGAGCACCTTTTCCTCAGATCACCTCCTCAGCCCCCTCCTCAATATCTCCCCGTTCCCGGGTGCCCGCCCCTCCCTTCCGGTGCAGCCCCTGGGCCGGTACTCCAGCCTGGGGCCTCCCCGGCCTTCGGACCACACCCCTCAGACCAGCGGGGTCGCGCGGGAGGCGCGCACCCCGCGGCCGCTCCGGAGGGGCGGGGGGATGGGCGGGGCAAGGGGGCGTGTCTCTTATAGTCGTGGGCGTCGATTGGCCGGGCCGCGGGTAGGGGGCGGGACTGCAGCCTGGGTCTCGGCCCTGGATCTCCGCCCGGGATCTCCGCCGCGCATTCTTCGCGGAAGCCTCCCCAGCGTCGTTGGTCGGGACGAGAGAGCGACGCCTCAGGCTCCGGCAGCATGGCTGAGAAGCGGCACACAGGAGACGCCGAAGCCCGGCGGCTCCCCGACTCCTTCAGGGGTGAGCCCCGCGCCGTCGCCCACCTCCCCTAACCCTCCCCTCGGGAACTATTCGCAGCCCGGGTGTCCCAGGCTCGCCTCCGTCGCTTTTAAGCCGTGCGACCGCCGCTTTAAGCTTCGGTGACGCTGAAAATAGTGAATCCTGTTCCGCGGGCTGGGGTCCGTTTGAGGGATGTTAGGGTGCAGAGTGCACAGAGGCTTGCCTGGCACACGGAGGACGCACCCACTGCAGGGCAAGTTTTCAATACCAGAGCCACGGCAGAGGCTCGAGTGCTCCAGCGCTTGCCCGATGCCAGGCCCTGTGCCAGCGCTTTGCGTTCCTTATCTCGTAGCATGCGTGCGGGCAAGATGTGTAAGTGACTCACGGCCAGTGACGCAAACCTGCACCCCACCCTCAGGACCCTGGGTCTTCCTGTCGCGCGACTCCCCCCCCACCCCGCTCCAATCCCCTCCAGCCAGCCTTTGCCCAGAGCGACTACCCCTTCTCCCGAACTGGGAAGAACTCCTGCCCCCCCCAGCCCCACCCCTGGCCAATTTCACATTAAGAAGCAAGACAGACCTGGGAGGTTTTGCCCCCCGCCCCTCACACGAAGTAAGCTATGTTTGTGCAAGAAAAGAAGAAAGTCTCTTTTCCGCATTCTTCTCTCTCTCTTCCCAGCTTCACCTTCTGCCGTTTTCTGCCCCCTCTTTACTCCCTTTGTCCTAGGGACCTCGCCTCTGGGGCTTTTGTTTCTCACTGGGAATTCTTTTAAGTATTCCCACCCTACCGGGGCCTTCCCTGCCGTGATGGCAGAAACCTTGAGTGGCTCAGTGTTGTTTCCCTGCGAAGGAACTAGTACCCTTGAGAAGGCTATCATCTTGAACCTTTATTGGCTAACTCCTTGGGGGTGAGAGTGGGGTTCCAATAGAGAGAGGTGACAATCCTCCCCGGGGTGCTGAGTCCCTCCCAGGGGCTCTTAGTGATCCAAAGGAATTATTTCTAAGGATGGAATTTCAGACAGGCTGACATAGAGAATGACATTTTAGGGGGGAAGGGTGAGCTTTTCCAGCACCCCCACAAAGAACATGATATTGGACTTAACTATTCTGACTAGTTTGTAAAGCCAGCCTAGTCCACCCATCCAAGTCCCATTTCCGTTGCCCAGCGATCCTTCCCAGGAGCATCCAAAGAATTCTGTCACTTTTCTCTGCTAAGCACATTGGAGAGTTACTTTCCCAAATCAGTAGTGTAACAGGAAGGATGTATTTGAAGAAACCGATACTCAAAGAGGTTGAATTACTTCAGAGTCACAGTTTATAAGTAATGGAGCCATATTTTATATTGGGTTTTAGCTGACCCTAAAACTTGGAGTCCACCTCTTTTGTAGTTGATTGTCATATCCTAGATGGGAAGGTGGGTGGGATACTTTCCTCTGTGCTCTGTCTGACCTTTTGGTGGGAGACAGAGGGACTATGAGGATAGTTACTAGCAGTTTGGTGAAAGCAGTGGGAAATCTGTTTGTAGATGTTCTTTGGGAATATGCATGATCTTTATTTATACTTAATATCCCTTTAGTTGGTTTTTCATGGTTACAGACCAGTTTTCACTTCTAAGTTCTTTTTCTTGGCTCTATGATTACCTTTTTTTTTTAATACAAATTTTTTTTCAGACTCTAATGAAAACTGCATGCTCCTCAGAAAATTATATATACAAACAAAATTTTGCTTAGTCTAGATCACCCTTTTTTTTTTTTAATATAAACTTTTGAGATCCAGCACTGGTGGAAAGCCATTACTAGAATTTATTAAATAGAATTTATTGAGTGCCTGCTATAGGTCAAACACAGCCTAAGTGCTTTACAAACATGATCTCATTGCAGTCTTCTAACAGCTCCACAAGGAAAACATTATCCACCATTTTACAGCTAGGAAACTGGGGCTTGGAATAGAAAAATCACACATGTGTGCCTCGGAGCCAGGTTTCAAACCCGGGCTATGTGATTTTCCATTTTCCCTACCCTAGAGCTATCTTCAAAATGTGTACGCAAGAGAGGACCTTCTCAGACATTGGTACTTCACCGAAGGTGAGAGACAGCAAGGAAAGCCCAAAGGAATCTAACTTCAATCCAGACCTCTTGAATAAGACATCTCCAGAAGGCTGCTTCTGGGGGAGGCAGTGGAATATAAAAGCCCAAACTCTCTCCTTTTGTGATTTTGCTGACAATTAGTCTTAGGAATATAAATAGGGCCAAACCTAGAGCAAGAGCCAGTGCATTCACTTTGTAATGAAATAGTGCAGGTGGATTGCAAAGAAATGTATTATTATAATTAAGAGACATGTCAACAGAATGTATCCCTTTGGGACAATGCCTGAAAATAAGCAGAATCAAGGGACTGATTTGTTTATTTCAGTTGTTACAGCTGATCAGATTGGGGAGAACTTTGTAACTTCTTTAATAATTAATCTGAGTTAAACTATCAATGGTCATAAATTAACTCAAACCAATGATGAAGTCTAGTAAAGCTGGTGTGTGTGTGTGTGTGTGTGTGTGTGTGTGTGTATTTGATTAGACAGGTTCCTTATTACATGGTCTTATTGTAGATAGACTGTTTGTCTGGGTATATATTATCTTGATAAAGGAATTACAATTATCATGACAATACCTTGTTAAGTGTGGAACGAAAGAGGTTAGAGATTATAGTCCGTGGAAAAAAGGAAGTATGTGTCAATTCTCCTTCTCCATTCTTTTTGAATGTCTGTCTATACTCTGAAACTGGTAAAGAAACTTAACCCCAGGCATTTAGCCTGACATTTCAGTAGATTAGTCTCTGAAGATGCAGGCAATAAAGTGTCTGTTGTAAAGTATCAGTGAAAATCATACCAACTTTGTCCAGTTATAAACACACTTATGATAAGATGGTATAGTATAGTGTAGTGAAACAAGAGTGGAATTTAGAATTCAAGGATCTGAATTGAGATCTCAATACCATCCCTTACTACCTGGGTCACCTTGGGTTAAGTCTCAGCCTCCGGAGCCAATTCCTCGTCTCTGTCCTGGGTATAATCTTACCAGTGGTAACTGTCTCCCAAGGTTTCAAGAATCAAATGAGAAAATTTACGTAAATGTACTTTTGTAACATTAAAATGTCAACTATTCAATCGGAGAAAGACAGCTATCATATGATCTTCCTGATATGAGGAAGTGGAGATGCAACATGAGGGGTTTGGGCGGTAGGAAAAGAAGAAATGAAACAAGATGGGATCGGGAGGAGGACAAACCATAAGAGACTGTTAATCTCAGAAAACAAACTGAGGGTTGCCAGGGGGAGAGGGGTAGGGAGAGGGTGGTGGGGTTATGGACATTGGGGAGGGTATGTGCTGTGGTGAGTGTTGTGAAGTGTGTAAATCTGGCGATTCACAGACCTGTACCCCTGGGGCTAATAATACATTATATGTTTATAAAAAAAATTTTTTTTAATTTAAAAAAATGTCAACTATTGAGGTAATTCATTAATGGCGAAAACAAAGAATGAAGTTAACAATGACTATTAAGAAAATGTAGTAATTATGCAGGGAGTTTAAATTTATGGGCAAAAAGTTGTATGAAAGATGGTCCAAGATGGTTTAGAACTTTATTGTCCTGATCAGATGTAGTCTGTTTCTCCTCTAGAGATAGAGTCCCCAGGCAGATTGTTAGTCTTGATATTTTCTCAGCAGTGTTTGGGTCCCAGAAGGCAATTCACTTACTAAAAAGTTTATGCCTAAAACTGCATCAACATGAACTTTAAGTTGTAATAAAAAATAACGCTGCTATTTATTGAACACTTCCTGAGTGTCAAGTTCTTCTCATTGGTTTTTATATGAGACAAGTATTGTTCTTTTCCCTTATATTACTCCTGAACAAAGTTAGTGGTAGAATTGGAATCTGACCCCAGAGCCCCGAGCTCTTACCCACTGCTTAGCTTCTTGATGTCAGTTGAACTGTACTTTTATCTGCCCCCCCAACACACACACACACACCTTTTTTGTTTGTTTTTAAGATTTTATTTATTTGACAGAGAGAGATCACAAGCAGGCAGAGAGGCAGGCAGAGAGAGAGAGAGAGAGAGAAGCAGGCTCCCTGCTGAGCAGAGAGCCCAATGCGGGACTCGATCCCAGGACCCTGAGATCATGACCTGAGCCGAAGGTAGAGGCTCAACCCACTGAGCCACCCAGGCGCCCCCGACACACACCTTTTTTTTAAAAGGAAGCTCGATGCCCAATGTGGAGCTTGAATTCATGACCCTGAGATCAAGAGTCCCATGTTCTACCAACCAAGCCAGCCAGGCACCCCCAATTTTTAGATAAAGTGATGTTGCCCTCCAAAGACTTTAATGAGGAAAACTCAATTGTAGATACTTTTAAGATGTCCAAGTAAAGGAGCTGGAGGGAAGGAAAAAAAAAAAAAAAAAACAACGGAAGAAGTAGGAGGGTTTTGCTCTCTTAATATGTTTCAAGTCTAGTCTAAATTTAATTCACTTAATAGCATTATGAAATTGTTTTTCTCCAGTTTTTCTGAATATAACTGTTTCTGTCTTTCCGGCTATGGGCGATAGTCAGCCCATACATACTCATTCTGACAACTGCTTTGGGACAGAGGATGATTCTGAACTGTATTCAACAATTATTTACTTGGCAGATGGTTTTTGAGTACCTGTTATGCTCTAGATGTCTACCGTATTAGCTCATCTACTCTTCACATTTAACCCTCTCAGGAGGTACTCCTATTAGCCCTATTTTTAAATGAGTAGATTAAGCACAGAGAATTAAGAAACTTTCACAAGATCATACAGATAATGAATGGCAGAGCCAGCTTTGAAGCCATCATGCCATGTTGTATTAAGAAGATCAAAATCTGGGGTGCCTGGCTGGCTCAGTTGTTAAGTGTCTGCCTTTGGCTCGGGTCATGATCCCAGGATCCTGGGATCAAGCCCTGCATTGGGCTCCTTGCTCAGCGGGGAGCCTGCTTCTCCCTCTCCCACACCTCCTGCTTGTGTTCTATCTCTCTCAGTCAAATAAATAAATAAAATCTTTAAAAAAAAAAAAAAGATCAAAATCTATGAAGAAGACGGACCTTGAATAGGATAATTATAAGTACGATAAATGTTTTTTAGAAATGGTTAAGTGAAAAAAGAAAGAAAGAAAGAAAGGGTTAAGTGCTGTAGGCAATTTGGAGAGGGGGCCTCTTTAAGACTCAGGGGGTTCAAATTTAAAATTACTCATGACACCCTCACCTCTTTTTCCTCCTGTTTTATGACTAGGACACTCGAATGAAGAAAAGCTACAGAAAATCCCCAAGATACTTGGGAAAGAAAATATTCACACTTACTTAATTTCCTTACAATCTTTTCAAGCTAGGCAAAGGACTCCCTTTATTTCAATTTGCATTGGAACTCTTTCTTGAATGGGTCTGGCCATGCTCTTTTTCTAATATCTCATGGTAAACACATTTTGTGATTCAGATCTGAAAATGCTTCTCCAGTATCAGTCCTTTTGATCCAGTATTTGTAGGCATAGATGGTTTATAATAGGGAGGAAAAGGTACTCTCTCTGGCCATGGTTTTTAATTTGATACTATCTGGCCTTTAGCCACTCCAGCCCAGAGGCTAATTTCTTCCCTAGAGGTTTAAGGATAAGGGCATTCGAAGAATTAGAAGCCGTGCCTAATTAAAATAATCATTTGAAAGATGGGTTATAGTGTGTGCTTGTCTGCTTTGAAAGCCTCTGCACAAACGAATGCAAATTGTAATCTCTCCTAGTAAATGCCAACATTTTTTTCAACATACACGTATTGAGCCCCTACTGTGTGCTAAGCTGGGCGCCTCTCTCCCTCCATCTGGTGTCATTTTTCTCTCTGTAGTGTGCTCTGTAGTGTTTCTCTCTTCACTTTTTTCCTCCATTTTTCTTCTTTTCCTTTTCTTCTGTTGTTTCCTTCCCTTCCTTGTCTTTTTTATTTACCTATTTTTAATATTTTGAATATTTTTTTGAATATTACCCTTTTGAATATTGTATTTATCTTAGTGAGAGAGAGAACATGAATAGGGCAGGGAGGGGCAGAGGGAGAAGGAAAATATAATCAGAAATATGATATCCTGAATATTTATACCTCTCAGAAAAATTCAAAAATTGCCAAGACCTTTCATTTCAACCTACTGTTGTTGATCCTTAAAAGGTGCCATTAGGACCATGCTGTTAGCATGTTTTTGAGACCAAATTCCCAGCCCTCTTATCTCTCTCCACCCCAACAGCACTGTTCTTGGCAGTGCATCAAGAAGGAAAGTGCTTCACTTGCATTCCAGGAAAGGGGAAGGAAAAGCTTGTCCGTAAATGTTGCTGTTCAGGCATTGCAATAGTCCTTGGGCTCATCTTTTTCTTTTTGTGTGTATTAATGCAAATGAAACTTGAGTTAGATTTTCAGATATTATGTAAGACCTTTCTGGCCTTTCCCTGAAGAGGAAATCTAATCTTCTGAACTTTAGAACAAAATCTCAATGATAAATAGAATTTATTATTGCACATGATTTCCAGCAGCGTCAAGTTCCATAGACGTTTTAGTAAATCAGCTGATACAGTATCATTAACAATGTAGTGCTCTGAAATTATGCCTGTGTTACTCTCTTGAAAAGATTATTTTACTGCTTTTTTGGTAACTAACCCAACAAAAATTACCATACAACTTGTTTTGTTTTGTTTCATTTGTTTCATGGTTTTGTTTGTTTTCTTCTGTCTCGGCTCAGGAAGTCTTTTGCTTTATTACTCGGGGACTCCAGGAGGAATATTTCATACCTACTTTACAGATATTTGTGAATATTAGAAAGATAGTATATAAGGAATCTACTTGTGGCTGACATGTGATAGACATTCAATAAATAGCTATTATTAGTCATAATTAAAGATACTGCCAGAGTGAGAGAAACTTAAGAATTACACAATTTCATCTTTTCAGCAAAATTAGTTTACACAATAAAAATGGATGGAAATTTTACTAAGCATATATGCAATGCAGCAGAATTTCTATTTGAGAAAATTGGACATAACATAAATGTTCATTAGGTTCATGGAACAGTGGACTATTATTCAACCTTTAATAATAAAGAATATGTACTGACATGAAAAGATGTTCACAGTATAGGGGGAAAGCAGATTCAAAATTATTATATATACCATTATTTCATTTTAAAAAAAGGATACAAAAGATTTAGAGGACACATAGCAAGGCAGAAAAGTCATCGCCATCTAGAGATAAGGGAAGTATAGATAATTTTTCTTCTCTAATTTCTTTAGCTATAATTTCTAATTTTTATAGGAACAATACTTTGCTTTTACAATAAGAGGGAAAAAAGCAGTGTTTTTTTAAATACATTGTCAGTTCCGGGGTGCCTGGGTGGCTCAGTGGGTTAGGTCTCTGCCTTCGCCTCAGGTCATGATCCCAGTGTCCTGGGATCGAGCCCTACATCGGGCTCTCTGCGCAGCAGGGAGCCTGCTTCCCCT